>NW_006399885.1:6223937-6225025 GCF_000299155.1 Elephantulus edwardii | reverse complement strand
TGAGCCTCAATCCATATTGAAGGCTGCAGTCCTTGACTCTCTGCAATAAGCGCTTAAGGTCCTCCTCAGTTTCAGCAAGTAGGGTTGTATCATCTGCATAATGCAAATTGTTGATACATCTTCCACAATCTTGACCCCACATTTTTCCTCCTAGAGCCCAGCCTCCCGGATGATCTGTATACAGATTGAAAAGGTATGGAGATACGACACATCCCTGGCGTACACCCTTCCCAGTTTTGAACCATGCAGTGTTCCCTTGCTCTGTTGTGATGACTGCCTCTTGGTCCAAGTATAGGTTTCGCATTAGCACGATCAAGTGTTCTGGGATTCCTATTCTTCTCACAGTCAGCCACAGTTTGTTATGATCCACATAGTCAAACGCCTTTGCATAATCAATGAAACACAGACATTCCTCTGGTATTCCCTGCTTTCAGCCAAGATCCATCTAACATTAGCTACAATATCCCTAGTACCACAACCTCTTCTAAACCTAATCTGGACTTCTTGCAGTTCTCTGCTGATGTGCTATAGAGTTCTACCAACTTTTACAGTCGGAGATCAATCAAACATGCAGTCAAGATGGATTGATAATGGGTGACTGGAATGCAAAAGTTGGGAACAGAGAAGAAGATTCAGTAGTTGGGAAACATGGATTCGGTGACAGAAATGAAGCTGAAGAGAGAATGATTGAATTTTGAATGATCACTGACTTATTCATTGCAAATAAGTTTTTTAAAAGACATAAACCCAGGTTTTACACATGGATTTAACCTGATGGTATATATAGAAATCAGATCTATTACATCTGTGGAAAGAAGGAACTTCTGGAGAAGCTCAATATCAGCTGTGAAAACTAGGCCAGGAGCTGACTGTAGAACAGATCACCAACTACTCATGTATGTTCAAGTTGAAGCTGAGGAAAATGAAACCGAATCCACGGGAACCAAAATATGAGTCTCTCCCACCTGAATTTCAGAACCATCTCAGGAACAGGTTTAAGGCCTTGAACACTAATAAGCTGTGGGAGCATATCAAGGGTATCATCCAGGAAGAGTACAAATGGTCATTGCAAAGACAGAAGAGGAAGA
>NW_006399885.1:6213571-6223837 GCF_000299155.1 Elephantulus edwardii | reverse complement strand
AATAATATTGCATGAGTTCCTTGTTTTTCAATGCAGCATAGTATTTCATTGTGTGAATATACCACAGCTTCTCTATCCATTCGTTTGTTGATGGGCACTTGGGTTGTTTCCAACTCCTTGCTACTGTGAACAAAGCCACAATAAACATGGGTGTGCATACACCTCAGTTTCTTTCTTTCTTTTTTTTTTTATGTGTGTACCGTCAAATCGAATCTGACTGGTACAGGAGGTGATTGTTCCTCCTTCTTCAGCAGAGCGTCTGGTGGATTTGAACTGTGCATCTCTGGGATTGCAATGCAGCCTCTTGCCATTAGGCCACCAGAGCTCGCCACACCTCAGTTTCTAAACTGACTTCATTGCTTTCCAGTACTCTGAAAAGGTCCCTGACAGCACATTTTTTCCAATGCAATTTATCTTTTTATTTCCTGACTGTTGGTGCCAAGAATGTTGATTGTGGAGCGTAGCCCGCCCCCCCAACATAATCTTAATTTTATTCAAACATGGTTAAGCAATAAGAAATTTACTAGAAACTTTTTTCAGTGTTTTTTTAAGCTAGGTCTTTGCTGCCTTTTCTTTTTTAATTAGTTTGCATACAATAATTTATATACACTGTGTTTCATTCACCCATAAAAGTTTTGTTATTTGCTTCTTCTTAAAAGAAAAGTAACTCATTTTGTTAAATGTTTCCAATAATGGTTTTATGGCAGCTCTGGTCTCAGAATATGAGACAGGTGGAGGATGTGGCTCTGGGCTCGAGCTCTCTGCTCTCAGGCTATGTCCTCTGGACAAGCAGGTGGCAGTGGCAGGTACTGCAGGGCCCAGGGAGCTCCTGCTGCTCAGAGGGCTCAAACAGGGAACCGGCCAGGACAGGGCTGCCCAGCTCGAAGCTCCTTTGTTTCCTCTGTCCTGACAGCTGCCACTACAACCTTTTCCTCTGACCTCCGCAAGCTACTCACTCCAACACCAGCAACAAGAACTCCCATAACATTTTCTTATGGTGTTCATACACCACCCAGATAGCATAGCGTCCTAATTCACAGAATGTAGTGTAGACATTAAGTGACAAACATCTGTCTCTATTTCCAAATAGTGCACAACCTTTGAGTTACCTTGCCTCATGGTAACCCCACGTGTCAGAGTAGAACTGTGACATACTGTACTCTGTGAAAACCCTGTGCCACAGGGGTTTTATTTACTAACTTTTGGGAAGTAGATTGCCAAACCTTTCTCACAAGGTGCGTCTGGTGGACCTGAACCTTCAGCCTTCCAGTCAGCAGCCTACCATATTAAACATTTGTACTACCCAGACCAAAGCCAAAACCTGTTACCATCAGGTGACTCTCATGGGTTACAGAATAGAATTGTGCTATAAAGTTTGTTTTGTTGGCTGCAATCTTTAGGAAGCTGATTGCCAGGCCTTTCCTCTGTGGAACTGCTGGGTGGGTTTGAATCACCACAGGTTAGTAGTCAAGTGCTTAACTTTTGGTACCACCTGCACACAATTGGGGACCTCTGGTGGCCTCATGGGTAAGGAGTTGTGTAACCATCCCAAAGACAGCTAAGTTCAAATACACCACCTTCCCCCAAAGAGAAAGATGGACACTTTCCTTCCCTGTGATTTATAGCCGCAGAATACCCCTGGAGGGTCAACCATCAGTAGGTTCTATCTTAATGACAAGAAAAACTGGCACTATTTGTATGTATATATATATATATACTTAGGTTTGTTATCAAATGAATTAGGAAAGAAGCCAAAAATTAGCTTTTCTTTGAGAAGCAGCTCTGGTGGCACAGTGGAATGGTGTTGGACTGCTAATCTAAAGATTCCACTGCTGCTTTGTAGAAAGATGAGACAAATTACCTAAAAATTGTTGTTATTGTTGTCAGGTCATAAATGACCCCTCAGCAGATTTTCAGCAGCAGTCGATTACACAGGAGTAGACTGCCCAACTCTCTCCATCGCAATAGCTGGTGGATTCGAACTCTGTACCTTCGGGATTGCAGCACAGCTTACCAATACGTCGCCTTCCATTCTGTCTTACCTGGTTGCTAACAGCTGGAATCTACCCTGGGCAGTGGGTGGCTGCTTTGTTTATTTACTCAGCCTTGTTATTTACAAACAATTGGGCTGCTAAGCAAAAGGTTGGCAGTTTGAATCCACCAGCCTGCTCTACCAGGGAAAAACAGGCAGTTTACTCTCTAAAGATCGGAGAGGGAAGGGAAGTGTGATTTGGAACCAACTGGACCCCAGTGGCGGGATCTTGGGGCTTCTGCTTTTTGCAATTGTTAACAAAAACCATTAATGCTTCCAATAGAGACTCTTGTGTAGAGAAACACAGCTAAAGCTCTGCGTTTTTTTCTTTTCTCGGCACAGGCAGAAGCCACAACGGAGGAGCCCGATGTCCCGGGCGTGGGTGGAAGCCAGGTGGCCGACGGAGGTGGCGGCGGAGATGGCGGGCCTGGCCTGGGGCCAGCCGACGAGGATGTGGCCATGGCTCTGAGCCTCGCAGCCCTGCGGCCCCAGAACATGACGACGGCCCCCAACGGCCACGGAGCCGGCCTGTGCGCGGCCCCCGAGCCCAGGGAGCCGGGGATGGACACGCGGCCCTCGTGCCAGAACGGAGGCTGGGCCGGCGGGGACGGCGAGCCCGAGGCCCCGGAGCCCAAGGCCAGCCCTGCCCGGCTCCTGCGCTTCTTCTCCGCCGGCCGGAAGCGCGCGCCTCCCGCCGATCGGGCGCCCGCGGGCCTGGTGGGCAGCTCGTCGGCCTGGAGCGCGCTGGCGTCCTTCCGGAAGATGGGCTCCTTCAAGAAGCTCAGGTCCTCGGTGCTGCAGGGAATCCAAAGCCGGGAGGCGGCCGCGGCCAAGGACGAGGCCACGGCGGCCCAGGACGCGGGGAGGCCCGTGTCCAACGGCGCGGGGCCCCCGGGCGGCCGGCTCTCGTGCCTGGGGCTCCCCCTGGAGGCCGGCGTGGGTGGCGCCTCGGATTGCTCCGACCTGGAGGAGGCGGACGACGCCTTCCAGAGGAGCACGCACCGCTCGCGCAGCCTCCGGCGCGCCTACGGCCTGGGCCGCATCAGCCTGCTGGACCACGAGCGCCACCGCGGCCGGCCGCTGTCCTCCTGCGTCCCCGAGCCCAGGGTGTGCGAGCCCCGTGGGCGCAACCCAGACCCCGACACGCTCGTCTACCGGCGGAGCAAGAGCACCGACAGCCTCAACTTCCTGAAGAAAAGCTCCTTCAAGCGGAAGTCCACGTCCAACCTGGCGGAGCTGCAGGTGCCCGAGAAGCCGGGGCCGCAGAGGACGCTGAGCAGTTCTTCAGCCGACTCAGACAAGTTCGGGGGCTGCGAGCGGAGGACCAAGCGCTGGAGGAGCCCCCTCAGGGCCAAGGACTTCGACCGCGTCCTGAAGCTGGTCAGCAATGTCACCGAGGCCGCGTGGAAGCGGGAGAGCCCGAAGAGCAGGGCGCCCTCGCTGGGTGAGCCCAGCCTGAGGCTGCGCCTCAACACCAGGCTGCACGACGACTACTCCCGCCGCGTGTCCACCAGCACCGAGCCCGACAGGAGGCGCTGTGGACCCTCCACGCCGCCCATGGACGCGCCCGGCACAGCCGCCCCTAGCCCGGCCCCCCGGGGGCCCCACGTCGACGTGGAGACGGCCGTGTGTCCTCTGGAGGCCAGAGCCGCCCCGATGGCTGAGCGTGTGCACGCCTGCCCCGCTGACCCCGCACCCAGCCCCTTTGTCCAGGACCCCGCCGTACCCACGCCCCCCAGCAAGCTGACCTTTGATCCCGAGCGGCCCCCCACGCCTCTGCGGCCCACCACCCCCAAGCCGCAGAGCCCCCAGAGCCCGGGTGCGGGCAGCGCCAGGGGCAATGTGCATTTCGCCTGTCCCAGTCATCACAGTGCCCTGTCCCTGAGCTCCATGGAGAGCGAAGAGAGGGCCGAGGGGCCCAAGGAGCAGGGTTCCGTGGCCTCCCCAGACGGGGTGCAGACCCCAAGTGGTGATGACGGTAATGAGGACAGCGGCATCAGCAGCTACTCTCAGCTGAGCCTGAGCGGGGCCGCGGGGCCAGAGGACAAGAAGGAGGAGGTGAGGACCAAAGGGCAAGTGCACCTTGTGGGTGACTGCTTGTCCGTGGGGTGACTCTCAGGGCGGGCACCCCTTACCCACGCCTGACATTTCCATGGTCCCAAGCGCCCCCATTAGTGGTCATGGTGAGGGTTTGTTAGCTGCCATTGACGTGTCCTTAAATCATGGTGACTCAATGATGTCCTCATGTCCCATGGTGTTTTCATTTGCAGATTTTAGAGGGTAATCACCAGGCCTTTCTTCCTAGTCTTAATCTGGGAGCACCACTGAAATCTGTTAAGTATCAAGAAACATACAGGTCTTTCCTATCTGCGTCTATCACGTAACCAGACCAAACCACTGTCATTGAGCCCATTCTCAAGAATAGGGATCCTATAGAACAGAGAACTGCCCCGTAGAGTTTCTGAGGCAGTAAATCTATATGGAAGGAAATTTTCACATCTTTCTCCCATGAACTGCTGACCTTTTGGTTAACAGGTGAGTATATTAACCACCATACCATTAGGCCTTCTTGTCCCTATGTAAGGCAAGATGTTTATCCCCACGTTATTCTTCAAGGAAACCAATAACTCTGAGCTAATAATTATACTCTGATTGGTGCAGGTAACAGTTGTCAAATTGCTGCTGCATCACAGGTACTTTTTGTGCAGTGAATTGCTAATCTCTGAAATTCCTGAAGGTGATGCTTCCCACACCATTCAATTAAAGTTTGATTAATCACCTGCTGAATGTTAAGATCCCTCATGGTGCTGTGGGAGAACTTTGATTGCTAGTCAGAAGGTTGGGAGCATGAAGGGACCAGAGAGATGGGACAGTCTGCTCCTATTAAGATTTACAGCTTTAGAACCTTCATGGGGCTCTGTACTTGTATAAGGTCATTGTGATGCTCTGGAGACAGTGGATTTCTTTTTGCTGAGAGTTCTAGTGACACTGTGGTTAAATGTTTGATTGTTAAGAGAAATGCCACCAGTTTAAAGCACTAGCTGATGCACATGTGAAATCTGAAGCATGTGCCTCAGAAAAGAGACAGCTTTGGAAATCCTGTGGGGCAGTTCACGGTGAGTCAGAATTGACTCGACGGCAGGTTTTGGGTTTTATTATGGACTCTGTGAATGGAAAAGTTGTTCTACTCCATGCAGCCACTGCGTGCTCTGGAAATTTCCATCTTTGAAACACTTTCTGACCCTGATTGTGTTCGCATCTCCCTCTCAGCAGAGTGCATATAGAGCAGGGTGTACCTGCAAAGATACTGCTGCCTGTTAGTCTTACTGCCTGGGGATGGGAATGCGTGAGAAAGAGTCCTCTTCATGCCTTTCAGCCCCAAATGATGGCTGCTCGCAGGGGCTTTATGAGGGTGATTGTGCTTATTTTAGAGCTGAGTGCAAGCATCTCCTGAATTGCCTCAACTAATAGCTGTCAAGGCCCCGAGAGCAATGTTCTCATCATAGGCTGTCAGAATTCAAGACGACTTCACTTGCCTGTATAATTTTCACTTTATAATCACATTCAGTAATATTACCTTACATGGTGGGGAGCTGGGGCCACGCACCCCTGTGGATAGATTGTAAATGAGTATTCGCTTACATCCTGGGACAGCTTTGCAGATACAAATTGGCGTTAGTCTCAGAAAATGTTCCCCTAGCAACAGTTCCCTCTCCCCGCATCCCTAGGGCTCAGCTGGGCCTTCACTTCTGTTGCTGAATGCCAGTCCACAAAGGGCTACAAACTCAAGCCTTTTTTTGTGGAGTTTTTGTTTCTACCCTCTGCTCTGTGGGGAGCCTGGATACTGGAATATCTGGTTGTTCAATTTCAAGAGCTCCAAATCCCAAAGCTCCTTGGACTGGGGTCTCCGGGGCAGCTAGAGCAGGGCAGGCCACACTGCAGGTGTCCTAGACCTGTGTGGAAAGCAGTGGAGATCAGCAGAGCCAGTCTGGCTCCTTAAGTCTTCTGGATTGTTGACAAGTCCCTGCCTCATTTGCATATTTTGAAAGCAGCCTTGGTGAGGGTTGTCAGGACACAGCCTCATTCCAGGAAGCCTTCCTGTTGGGCCAGTGTCAGGGCCTCCCTGCCTAAAGGAGGAGACAAAGAGTTCACCTTTCCTCCACCTGATCACTGTCCAAGGAGCCCTGGTGGCCTAGTGCCTTACATGCGCTACTAACCAACTGAAAGATTCAAAGCCACGGGCTGCTCGGCAGAAGGATGACGTAATAGCTTTCTGTGAATATTGACAGCATCAAAAACCCTGTGGAGTTACCGTGAGTCAGAATCCACTTGATTTCTAGTTCTGTCCTCATTGATGGTTCAGGACTGCCCCAGGCCCCTAAAAAGAATTTGCAAAGATTCTTAAATTTCTCCCCACCCCTCCCCAGTATCTGTCATATCTAATTCATGGCAGCCTCATATGTATTAGAGTGCAGCTGTGCTCCATGGGGTTTTCAGGGACTCATTTTTTGGAAAGACATCACCAGATCTTTCTCCTGAGGTTCCTCTGTGTGGACTTGAGCCTCTAACCTTTTGGATAATAGCTGCGTTCATTAATAATTTGCAGTTTTTAACAGGATACAATGACTCTAAGCAGAGCATGACCAGTCTCACTTCTGCCCCTTAATCTGAAGTGCACATCTGTCCCCCACCCAGTATTAGAGAGGTGGTGAAACCATGGGGAGACTGCTTCCCACAGATTAAAACAGCCTGTTCATACCTTGCTCATTGCATGCTAGTGCTTACTGGTTCCTTTTCCTCTTACAGTGCAAAACCTGGAAGGTTCTTTATGTTAAAGATGAGAATTTTATTTTCTGTTTAACAGCGCTCCTGAAAAGGTAATCATTGAAATAGTTTTTTCCCCTGAGTACATATTAAGTAAACCATATGCTGTAAGGGTTCTTGTCTAACTCCATCTCTTAACTCACAAGGGGTTTTGATACAGTTTTTTGTGAACTTTTGGTATTCTCAGTTATATAGCATTAATTTCTGCCCACACAGGGAAAGCAGAAAGAACAATGATACTGAGATTTGATTTAATACTAGCATACACCTGATCCTAGTTTGGCAAATTTACCTCAAAATATTCGTCACGTTTTTAAGTTGCATTTATTTCCTGCGATATTCCTATATATAGTACATCACACTTCCTCCTTTAAGAAAACTGTGAAAAAGAGAAAATAGGATGGTTTTAATCACTTTACATTTTTTTACATTGAGAATTCTTTCAGAGAGTATTAAGCACTTGCAGACAAGTTCTTATAAATTAATAGCTTTTTATTTTATGCAAATAATGCATCTTTTGGTGAGGTCTGGTGGCCTAGTGGCAAGAAGCTGCACTGTAATCCCAGAAGTGAGCAGTTTGAACTCACCAGATGCTCTGCTGGAGAAGGAGTGACAGTCTCCTCCTGTACCAATCAGATCCAGTTTGATGGTACACACACACACACACACACACACACACACACACACTTTAAAAAAATTGAAAAAAAAATCCCACAAATACTTCTTTTTTAAAAAATTGACATTAAAATAGGCTATTTTTTAACAAAAGGATTTGAAGTTACAAAGAAAAGAGCTCACATGGGTGAGCTCAGAGTATGTGATTTATAAATACTGGTCAGAGAAAGATGAAGACTCTCAACAAGATGGATTGACAGTTGACACAGTAACTACCACAATGGACTTGAGCCTGAATGACAGAGATCATGAGGTTGGTGCAGGATGGGGCAAACTTTGGATCGTAGGGTTGTTTTAAGTTGTAGTCAACTTGATAGCACCAAACAACGCCAATGTGTTCACACATACTTTCTGAAGAAGGGTTCTTGAAGAATAAAGACTTTGAAAAATTAAAATTTGAATTAAAGTTTACAGAGAAGATTAGTTTTCCATCCAACCGTGCATGTACATTTTGTTTCATGGCATTAGTTACAGTCCCCACAATGTTAGCTGCCCTCGTCCTGCCTCCTCCCGCTGAGTATTTTTTCCATTCTTCCCCCTATCCTGTCCTGTCCTGCCTACTTAGCTTTATCCTTGGACAAATGCTGCCCTTTTGACATTATGTGGTGAATTGTTCAAAGGAGTAGGTACCTTCCTCCCTTGTATTGTGTCTTAATACCTAGGCTGTTGTTTGGTTGAACGTTAAACACTGGACTAGATTTTGCTCCAGACTTGAAGTGTGAGTAAGGCACATAATCTGAGAGATTCCAGTCTCTATCAGACTGGCTAGTCTGGCCTTTTTTGAGTTTCAGGGTTTTTGCATATTTTTTATCCACTCTTTTGAAGACCTACTGTGACCCCGTTTTTGAGTGGTCAGTCAGCTGTGGTGGCCGGGCACCATCTGGTGGTCTCAGGGTCGTGGAGGTTGCGATTCGAGTGGTCCATTGGTCCCTCTCTGCTTTGCTTCCTCCTCTGTTCCGCACAGGGCGAAACCAATAGTAGCATCTTAGATAGCTACTCACAAACTTTTGTGACCCCTGTCACTTACTTACCAAAGAAGAGTAGGAACTTTTAAAAAAGCCTCTGTAGATGGATTCGTCACAGTCCTACTGCCTCATATCCTCCATCCTGTAATCCCAGGAGTCTTGAGAGACTCAGAGTCAAGGTCTCATTTATCCTAGCATCTTTCTTGATCTTACAGCTGAGGGAGCAAATGTGATGAATCTGACTAATATCTTTGATGCTTTTTCATGTACTCACTTCTATTTGGAAGCTGACCCCAGGGAGCGCTGGTGGTGTTGTCTGTAGGCAGTTGCACCACTAACTTAAAGACCACACCCCTCTGGCAGTTCAAGTCCAGCAGCCACTCCATGAGAGAAAGATGGACAGTCTCCTTCCATGCAGTTTATAGCCTCTGCAAATCTGTTGGAGGGTCATCTGTGAGTCAGTTCCAACCCAACATCAATGAGTTTGAGTTGTAAACTGTGGCAGGTCTCCTTGTTCACCTCATTGTCTTGCCATCACTTGGACTTTATAAAAGTCTCCTGTGACTGCAGACTGGGAAGAGGTGGTTGGCCCCAACCCTGGAGAGGGACAGCTGCTATTTCAGGTAGGTGGCACTGGCACTGAAGCAACTTCATCTAAGACTTCCGTCACTTCTGTAAAAGCGGAAAAGGAATGCAGCTGGAAGCCCCCTAAGCCCCCAAACCAGTCACCTACCATGGCACCCCACTTTTCCTCCCCTTCCCACTACCAGCACATAACTGGTCTGATAACACATTTTTAAGGATACAAGCTCTCCAGCACCACAACTGAAAGTCATCCATTGCTCTCGTATTCATTGTCCAGCTCTCTAATGCACAGCAAGTGATTGAAAAGACCATCAGGTACCTTAGTCTTTCAACTGACATTATTGCTCCTTAGTGCTTTTGAGAGGCTCTTGTCAGGAGACTTAAACCATGTAGTAAGTCTTTGAATTTCTTGACTACTGGTCCAAGGGTGTTGGTTGTGGATCCAAGTAAGATGAAATCATTGACAATGGCAGTCTTTTCTCCATCTGTCATGATGTTGCCTGTTGGCTCAGTGGTAAGGATATTTGTTGTCTTGATGTTGAGATGTAATCCATAATGAATGAAGGCTGCTGTCTCTTGTTCAGCTTGGCTAGCAGCCCAAAATGCCACCAGTGCTTGCTCCCCTTTCTAATTTTATGCTTCTGCTGCCACCTAGTGGTAAACTTGGTTGTAAGGCCAGTGAGGTGTTACCCAGTACCTGATTTAAAAATGCAGTTTAGTGTTCTCCATAGTACTTTCCTTATAAAAGTGCAGGCAGAGAAGTTTAGGTGGTTTTCTGACTTTTTAACCATTTCACACAATGACTACACTAAGTCCCAGCAGTGGATTCCTCTCTTTACAGTTCTACAACAGAGCAAGTGGTTTGTGGCATTGGTGAAGCATACCAGTTGTTGTTGTGTGCCGTCGAATCACTTGCGACTCATAGCGACCCTGTGTACAACAGCCCTAAACTCTGCTCTGTCCTGTGCCATTCGCACTGTCTCCGATACACCCATCCTGATTACCCTAGTCACTGAATCAATCCACCTCATAGAGGGCCTTCCCCTCCTGCATTGTCCCTCCACCTTCCCAAGCATGATGTCCTTCTCCAAGGACCTGTCTCTCCTCACAGCATGTCCAAAGTATGTTAGATGGAGCCTCAGAATCCTTGCCTCCAAGGAGCCACCCGGTTTAACCCTCTCCAGG
>NW_006399885.1:6199187-6211541 GCF_000299155.1 Elephantulus edwardii | reverse complement strand
TCTATATTTGTTCCCATCCCAAAGAAGGGTGACCCAACAGAGTGTGGAAACTATAGAACAATATCATTGATTTCACATGCAAGCAAGATTCTACTGAAGACTTCCCAAAAACGACTGGAACAGCATACCATAGAGTTAACAAAATCTGTTTGTGATCACTTTATAGAAAGGTTTGTGAACCTTTAGTCTTTTTATTATGATAATATTTTGTAGAGCCACTGTGAGTTGGAGCCACTCAAGAGCACATAATAATCATCATAATAATAATAGTATTTATAAGACAGGATATATGCCATTTTAATATTTTAAAGTGTATAAATATTGATAATGAAACTTACCATGCTATGAAACAATTTCTGCTATTCGTTTTCAGGTTTTTTCATCACCCATAATAGAAACCTTTTAAGCAGTAACTGACCCTCCCACCCTTTCCTTGGTACTACTGGCAACTTTGGTCTCTGTACATTTGCTTTTTCTACGTATTTCATATAAGATCAAAACCTTATTTGTCCTTTGATATCTGATTTATTTCACTCAGCATGTTTTCAAGGTTCATCCGTATTGCATTAGGTATGAGAACTTCATTTCTCTTTATGCTGTTGTTTACCATCAACTCGGAACTGACTCATAGCTGAACCTCCAGTGGGTTTTCAGAGACATTTAATTGCATGAGAGGAGATTGTCCATCTTTCTCCTGTAGAGCGGCTGGTGGGTTTGAACCATATACCTTCACAGTTGCAGCACAGCTTCTTAACCTCTGGTCCCACAGAGCTCCCTACGAGCCCTCTTTATGAGTGAATAATATTCTGTTGAATGCATTCTGTACATTCATCTGTGTTGATTGACATTTGAACTATATCCACATTTATATAATACAACAGTGAACATTGGAGTATATGTATCTGTTTGAATCTCTGCTTTTAGTTTTTCTGTGTATATATGTATAGCCTTGGCATAGTGCATTATGGGCTGGTGGTTTACTTCTTTGGAGAAAGCTGAGTAGTCTCTTCCGGTAAGGAGGCATGGTCTCAGAAATCCGACAGGGGTCACTATGAACTGAAATCGACTTGATGGTAGTGAGTTATTGTTTCTTGTAGTTGTTTTTTATGGTATTTCTGTGTCCAACTCTTTGAGGAAACACCATACTGCATTACACAGCAGCTGCAACATTTTACGGTCCTACCAGTAATGGGAGAGGGTTCCAGTTTCTCATTCTCGTGAACACTTTTGTTTTTCCTCATAATAGATATCTAGCAGGGGTGACGTATCTTATCTCATTGTGGCTTTTCATTTCATCTTCCTAATGACCAATAGTCATTAGGTTGCCCTGGTGACCTAGTGGATAAGGAATTTAACTGCCATCCCAAAGGCTGGTGGTTTGAATCCATCAGTTGCTTCAAGAAAGAAAGATGGACCACTTCCTGTGTGGTTTATAGCTTCTGAAAACCCGCTGGAGAGTCAGCTGAGTTTGTTCCAACTTGACGGCTCACAGCAACTATAATGACTAACGAGGAAGCTCTGGTGATACGGTGTCTAGTGAGCTGTGCCTTAACTCCAAAGCTGGGCCTCTCAGGCGATTGAAATCCTTCAACCACTCTGAAGGATAAAAATGAGCTGTCTCTTTCCATTAAGATTTACAGCTCCAGAAGCCCAATGGTGGGTCAGCTGTGAGTCCAAACACACGTGACAACCCTGAGCCGAGTCAGGTTGTTGAATGACTAAACATCTTTTCATGAACTTGTGGGCAGCTTTGTATGTCTTTGAAGAATTGTTTACTCATGTTCTCTTGACTGTTTTGAATTGGTTTGTTCTTTTTACTGTTGAGTTGTAGGTTGGTTTTTTTTTTTTGTTTTGTTTTTATATTCTGGATGAAACCAAACCCACTGCTATTGAGTTGGTTTCCAAGGCTGTAAATCTTCCCAGGAGGAGACTGCCCGTTTTTGTCCTGAGGAGCCGCTGGTGAACTTGAATTGCCTCTTGGTTAGCAGCCCTGCATGTACCAGCAGGGCTTCTTATCTTCTGGCTTTATCAAACCTTTATCAGATATAAGATATCAGATATAAGATTCTCAAATATTTTTTCCATCTGTAGATGGTTTATTCTGATGAGGTCTAGTTTATTTTTGTATTTCATTGCTCATGCTTTGATGTCACATTTAAGAATCTGTTGTCAAAAACTAGATCCTAGAACATCACTCATATATTTAGGTCATTGATTCATTCCGGGTTTATTTTCACTTGTATAATAGGATGTGGGCCCCATACCATCCTTTTGCATCCAATTTCCCCAGCACTGTTTCCTAAAGTTACTCTTCTTTTCTCATTGAAAAGCTTTAGCATTCTTGTTAAAAATCAGGTCATTATGAATGTGTGGGTTTATTTCTATACCTTTGGCCTGTGTGTTTATCATTATACAGTCCAAGATGGTTTTGATTTCTGTGCATTTTTAAATCATAGAGTCTAAGTCCCCCACTTTAGCCTTCATTTTCAAGATTGTTTTGCCTGTTGTTCTTCGCAATGCCATATAAGTTTGAGATCAGTTTGGATAATACTGACATCTTAATGCTTCTGTGAATACAGAGTGTCCTGTTTACTTGGATCTTCTCTACAGTTTTTTTTGAGCAAAGTTTTCTCGTTTTCATTGCACAGGTGTTTCCCTTCCCTGTGTACGTTTCTTCTGAGGCCTTCCTCTAGATGCTGTTGTAGATGGAATTGTTTCCTTCATTTCTCTTCTGTGTTTCCCGCTCCTGGAGTATAGAAACTCAGCCGACCTCTATGTTCTGACCTAGATTTCTGCCTCTTTGCAGAATTTATGTACTAGCTCTAGTAGCTTTCTACCAGCACTGTGTCATTTGGTAAGAAGGGATAATTTCACCTCTTCCTTCCCAACTTGGGAAATTTTGCTTTCATTTTCTTGCCTAGTTGTTCTGGCTAGGACTTCTGAAGCAGTATTGAAGAGCAATGGTGGAGTGCTGGTGTCCTTTTCTGGTCCCTGATCTTAAGGGAGAGGCCATTCTGTTGTTCCCGTTGTGTGTGATATTAGCTTTGTGTTTCTCATAGATACTCTCTATCTCGTTCCTCATTCATTGAGTGTTTTTATCTTGAAAATATGTCAGGATTCCCCCCCCCATTTATTTTTTCTCTGCTGACTGAGATGGTCATGGGGTTCTTTTCCTTTGTTTTATTAATGTGGTACATTACTTTGATTTTCTAATGTTGAAGCATGCTTACATTCTGGGGATAAATCCTACCTGATCATGATGTATAATCATGCTGTTAGGTTTTGTTTGCTAATCATTTGTTAAAGATTTTTGCTATTATATTCATAACATCAGTTATTTCTTTGTGGTGTTTTTATCTGCTTTGTATCAGAGCAACATTTAGAAGATTTTCTAGTCTAGATTGGCCTGACTTCTAAAATGATCAGCAAATTGTCCCCTTCAAAAAAACCATAGCTATGGAATCACAGGAATTTGTGTTTTCCAGAACTTTTTGTCATGCCACCCTGTTACAGTCTCAAGGAGCATTGCAAAATTTGTCAAATAGTTTGGCTTCATGTTCTTGTTGTTGTGGACTATGAGTCGGAACCGACCCAGAGCTGACCCTCCAGTGGGTTTTCGGAGGCATTTAGTTAATTGCGTGGGAGGAGATTGCTAATCTTTCTGCGGAGCAGTTGATGAATTCAAACCATGTGCCTTCAGGATTGCTACCAGGCTTCATATGACCTTAAAAATAAGTGTATGAGATTTGCCTTACAATATAGCATAATATTTATACATTTGCTCAGTAATACACCAAAATAAAGTGTTGGAACATCTGTGAGATGTAAAACAGTGATTTGTGTAGCTTTGCAAGGAATACTGGATGATTTCAAGGAGACAAGATCATTGATAAATGTAACATTCCTCTGGCCACCGCTGCCATTGTGAATTCTGATTCATGACAGCTATCCAGTAGGTCTCAAGGGCTATAAATCTTTATGAGGGAAGACTGCTCCATGAGAGATTTGAACCGTTAATTTTTTGGTTAGCAGCCGTGCATGTAATGTGCTAAGCCACCAGAGTTCTTTGGTAGCTAAAAAGTAGTAATAAATCACATAGCCAAGTCTACTGAATTTAGTTGATTCCAACTCCCAGTGACCCTACGGGACAGCATAGAACTGCCCTCAAGGAACCTCCAAGGCCATCATCTTTGCAAGAACAGACTCCCTCGACTTCTCTCAAAGAGCAGCTAGTGCATTCCAGCAGCCAACCAACTGGTTAGTGGCTCAGCACTAAATATTGTGCCTCTGTGGCTTTCAGTTGTGATAATAAGACTAGAATTTCTGAAAAAAAATGGAGTAAATGAAACTGGGAGTAGGACAACAAATAATAAATGCTGTAGTATTTCGTAGGAAGCTCTGGTGGCTTAATGGGAAAGGAGTTGTGCTGCCAATCCACAGTCAGGTGGTTTAAGTCTACCAACTGCTCTGTGGGAGGAAGATGGGTAACTCCTCCTGTATGATTTACAGCCTCTGAAAACCCTCTGGACAAGCAATGAGTTGGTTCCAACTTGACTGCACATAACAACATAGTCTTCAGGATTCCCCTACCACTTACATAAGCCAAGTGATGTCTCTGGGTGATACAAACAACTAAGGCTCTCCAAAAGGTTGGTAAGTTTGTGTCCACAGAGATGAACTACAGAGCACAGCTTTCTTACACAGCTTGGGTCAGCACTGAACAAGAAAAACTGTGGTATATTCATACAACGGAATGCTGTGCAGCTCTGAAAAACAGTGAACTCATAAAACGTTACATGGGTGATATTATTATGCTTAGTGAAATATCTCAGTTACAAAAGGACAAATAATGTATAGCACAACTGTTGTAAAGCATTTCTGACATGAGGGTTTGGGAGGAGACTAGCATCAGAGTGGATAGATAATAAACATTGCCCTGGAACAGATGAAAGAAAGATCTGTTTAAAAGGAATATATAATTAGACATTATATGTATGATAACAGCACAGAATAAGAGATACATTTTAGGGAGGTGGAGGAAGGAGGCAACTGTGCCAACAGTGAATGTATATTTTTTTTAAAAAGTTAGCTGGGGGAGGGGGAGGGAAAGGAGTGGGGGTAAAAACGTGCAACAACGAATGAAAATCTAACTTTTCTGTAAACTTCTGTTAAAATCACAATGAAAAGAAAAAAATTTATTGAAAAAAGAAAAAAGAATGGACTGAACAGCAACTGATTATTTATATTACAGTTTAGAGCAAAATCCCAAACTAAATCTACTGGCATTTAATCGATTATGCTTCATGATGTCCTCCGTGAAGCGTTCAGGTTTGTACATCTCCTGCAGACTGCTCACCCTTCAATTAGCAGATCATCATGTAACATGCTAATGAGGCTTCTTTGAGATAAAAGAAAGATTTTTTAAAAAATAATTTCCTATTCTCAAGGTTTCCTAGTTTAATTAGATTAGAATGTCTGGGACAAGTGGCCCTGGAAACGGGGTGATAAGAGTACCCTCCCCGAGGGCTGTTTGAAGATTAAATCAGGATGCATGGACCCAGCACTTAGCACAGAGCTGTTCATGTAGGAAGTGCCCAGTAAGGGCGACTCAGCTGCAGAGTATCCACCTTGTGTATAAGGTGCATGGGTGGAGTTTGGGAGCTTTCGCTGGGGAGTTAGTTCTGCCTTAATGAGGTATTTAGAAGAATTTGTGCTTGAACCACTGGAGTTTGGGCTTTATCCTGCAGACCAATGAGTGTGTCAGTGTGTGGACTGGTATGAGTGGGGGTTAGCTGACTCAGCCTTATTAGAGAGTGCCAGGGTGGAGGGTGGACGAGCTAAGTGACTCAGTCATCTTGGGCCACAGCTGGAGTGGTCTGTACTGAGGCTACAGATGAAAGGGAGAATGTTTAGCAATTTGTCTTTAGTCAGCATTTCATTGTTTGTGGGGAGAGGGACTGTGAGGAAAGATGACTGGGTGGGCACAGTCTGATGAGAGGCTGCCACAAAAACAGTGAACGAGAGTTAACTTGATGTCACTTTTGTACATTTCCACTGCCATTGGGCGGCTTTCTGCAAAATCTCCACCTACCTGAGCACCTGTTTACAGTCTCTCGGGTGTTTGAGGATTTTAGTCTTCTACAGGAATGGGTGACTCCAACACAACACCAATGGCGAATGATAATGAACATGTTTTCATGTGCTTGTTGGCCAGTTAAATGTCCCCTTTGGTTATTTACCTGTTCCTTTGTCCATTTTTTTGATTGAATTTTTTTTTCTTTTTGTTATTAAGTTGTAGAGGTTTTACATAGGTGTGTTTTGGATATTGGATCTAATCTGATATGTGGTTCCCAAAATTGTTCTCCTAATCTGTAAGGGTTTAAGGTGTTTTGGGGTTTTTTTTATACATATTCTTCAATATATGAAAATACTTAATTTTTTTGAGGTTCTGTCTGTTTTGTCTTTTAAGGCTAGGCGTCACCAGTGAAGTGGGCAAGCTGAGATTGTCACATTCAGAGACTGTAGAGCATGAGGGCTACAGTGCACCAAGAAAGCTCATGTGATAACAACAGTAATTTGTATTCATACCATGTAAACGGCCCGGCCAGCATTTGGGTCATTTTCTCTTCATAAAACTGTATTATAAGCTAATATTATCCTCAGCAGAAGACGACTTAAGAGGCTCCTCATTAAGATCAGGAGTAAAATAAAGAAGCCTGCTCTCTCACTACTGCTTTTCAACGTTATTCCTATATTCCTGTATTCTGACTCAGTGATGTTAGAGAATGCCAGGTGGACGAGCTAAGTGACTCAGTCATCTTGGTCCACAGCTGGAATGGTCTGTACTGAGGCTACAGAAATAGAGGGAGATTCCTATATTTTAAGATTTGTTTTGTTTTCCCATGTAAGTCTTATTTTGAATTGGATTTTGTATATGATGTAGAACATGAATTTAAGTTATTCTTCATGTGGAAATCCAATTTCCCCAGCACCATTTATTGGAGAGAGTTTTCCTTCTCTGCTGGATGAATATATAACACCTGTGTTAAAAACCAGTTGACCATCGATTAATGGATTTATTCTGGACTTTGAATTTTTTTTTGTTGTTTTATTTTGGAGTTTTTTTGTGTGTGTACCATCAAATCGGATCTGTCTGGTACTGACCTTTCCTACAGCAGAGCATCTGGTGGATTAGAACCGTTTACCTCTGGGATTGCAGTGCAGCTTTTTGCCACTAGGCCACCAGCACTCCCTTGGACTTTGAATTCTAGCCCACTGGTCTATATTCTGACAGTACCAGACTTCCAGTTATTGTATCTTTGCAGTATATTTTGAAACCAGGATGGGTGAGTTCTATTTTAATCTTTTTTTGAAGATTGCTTCAGCTACTTGCCATTCTGTGCTATTTGATATAAACTTGAGTACTGGCTTTTCCATTTTTTGCAAAAAGGCTGTTGGAATCCTGATTGGAGATTGACTTTCTAAATTTTTTTGAGGTAGTATTGTTATCTTGACTATAGTAAACCTCTGATTCACGGATGTGAAAAGTCCATCCATTTGTTTAGGCCTCCTTTCCATCATTTCACTAATGTTTAACAGCTTTCTGTGCACAAGTCTTTCACCTTTCTGGTTAAACTTACTCCTTGGTAAGATAGCCCTTATAGATACTGTTGTGAACAGAAATACTCTCTTAACTTCCTTTCCAGCTCACTATTTGCTGATGAAACCCAGGTGGTTTTTGTGTGGTAATTTTGCACCCAGACATTTGGCCGAATGCTTGTATCTGTGCTAATAATTCCCTTGTAAAATGTTTGGGGTTTTCTATGTGTAGAATCATTACCACCTGCAAAAAAAAAGGATCATTTTATTTCCTCCACCCTCATTCAGATAACTCCCCTAGCTTGACTGCTTGGCCTGGGACTTGCAGAATTATGTTGAAAAGCTATAGTGAGAGAGCAGGCTTTCTTAGTTTACTCCTGATCTTAATGAAAACCCTATTAGTCATCTTCTGCTGAGGATAGTATTAGCTTGTACTACAGTTTTATGAAGATAAAAGGACCCAAATGCTAGCTGGGAAGTTTTCATGGTACGAATCCAAGTTACTGTTGTTACCACAGGAATTTACATGGTGCACTATACCCCTCATGCTGTACAGTCTCTGAAAGTGACAATCTCAGCTTGCCTGCTTCACTGCTGACCCCCAGCACATCACCACTGTTTCCATGATTCTGTTCCTGCCTCAAAAAGAGAAACAGGGTTTTGTGGTACCACTACGATCGTCCCTCCACCAGGCTTATAGTACTAGATACCAGCAGATAAATTCAAGGCTAATTCCACATAGATGAGGCACCCTGATAGTATAATGGCTTATATATTGGGCTGCTAACCAGAGACATTTGACTCCCATTTTTTAACTCTCACTTTCTTCTGAGCTTTACCTGTCTAGTGAAGTTCATTTGTTTATTATTAACAAGGTGGAGAAGGAGTTGGCTATAGTGAGTTACCATTCTGTTTTGTGCTTACAACTTCATAGTAACACTTATTTAAGTTTTTATTATAATGTATGCAAAGTGGGCTAAAATAAGTGTTCGCTAACTGCAAGGCTAAAAGCTTTGCTGAAATACCAGCGGTGTTTTTAAGCATATTATATCATCCGTGTTGCACACGCAGGGACACTTGTCATGTCTGATATCTTGCTTTACTCAGAGTCTTTTACTTCATAAGGTAAGCATTCATTGTTCAAAAATTTTAACAAATGACTTAACTGCCTTTGTACCCAAGAGCCAAGACCACAGTTTTTCAGACTATTTTTAATTTTCCCCCTTGGTGGAAGGAGTCTTTAAGTTATAATTGCCAATATGTGTATGGTCTTATTTTGTGATAATTAGAAAAAATTAGCCATGGGTCATTTAATTTTCTGTTACAATTATGAGAACCACAAAAGAGTCTTATAACTCAAATGCTTCCATTTTAAAGATACAGCACATTTTAAAGAACACTAGTGTTTACAGAAGGCAGGGTGGGACGAAAAAGTAAAGTATTATAATAAAATATGCAAAGAGCTGGAGTCAGAAAATCAAAGGGGTTGAACTTGCTCAGCATTTCTTAAGCTTAAGGAACTGAAGAATAAACTATACCTTGAAATGTAATACTTAAGGATGCTTTGGGCAAAATATTAAATGATCCTGGAAGTATTAAAAGAAGATGGAAATCATATATAGCGTCATTGTACCAAAAGGAATTGGCAGACATAGAAGAATTTTAAGAAACAAAGTATGAGCAAGCTGCTTTGAAATTGGCAAAAAATAAGGCCCCAGGAATTGATGGTATACCAGTTGACATATTTCAACTAACAGATGCTGTCCTAGATGTGCTCACAAAGTTGTACCAAGAAATCTAGAGGACAACCACTTGGCCAACTGAGTGGAAGAGATCTATATTTGTTCCCATTCCAAAGAAAGGTGATCCCATAGAGTGTGGAAATTATCAAAAGATATCATTAATATCACATGCAAGCAAGATTCTGCTGAAGATTATCCAAAAATGACTGGAACAACAAACACATCCATAGAGAACTGCCAGAAGTCCAGGCTGGTTTCAGAAGAGGTCATGGTACTAGAGATATTGTAGCTGATGTTAGATGGATCTTGGCTGAAAGCAGGGAATACCAGAGAAATGTCTATCTGGGTTTCATTGATTATGTAAAGTCATTTGACTGTGTGGATCACAGCAAACTGTGGATGACTCTGAGAAGAATGGGAATCCTACAACACTTGATCCTGCTAATGTAAAATCTGTATTTGGACCAGGAGACGGTAGTCAGAACAGAGCAAGGAAACACTGCATGGTTCAAAATTGGGAAGAGTGTACCCCAGGGAAGTGTCCTGTCTCCATACTTTTTCAATCTATATGCAGAACAGATTATCCAGGAAGCTGGCCTCTATGAGGAGAAATATGGCATCAGGATTGGAGGAAGATTCGTCAGCAATCTATGTTATGCAGATGACGCAACCCTGCTTGCAGAAACTAACGAGAATCTGAAGCACTTGCTGCAGAAGGTCAAGGACTGCAGCCTTCAATATGGATTGAGGCTCAATGTCAAGAAGACAAAGATTCTCATCACTGGGCCAATTGGCAGCATCATGATAGATGATGAAGAGATTGAGATTGTTCACAGCTTTAGTTAGCTTGGCACCACAATCACCACTTTCGCACTACCAGCCAGGAAATTAAAAGACTTATTGCAATGAGAAGTCTCCTGCTAGAGACCTCTGTAAAGTACTGAAGAGCAGTGATGTCAGTTTGGAGACTAAGGTGCTCCTAATACAGGCCATGGTCTTTGCAATCACTTGCTATGCATCATAAAGCTGGACTATGACTAGGGATAATAGAAGGAAAATTGATGCTTTGAGCTGTGGTGTTGGAGAAGAGTATTGAGTATATCATGGACTGCTAAGAGAATGAACAGGTTTGTCTTGGAGAGGGTGAAATCAGGCTGCTCCTTGGAGGCAAGGATTCTGAAGCTTCATCTGACATACTTTGGTCATGTTGCAAGGAGGGACCAGTCCTTGGAGAGGGACATCATGCTTGGGAAGGTGGAGGGACAGTGCAGGAGGGAAAAACCCTCGATGAGATGGATTGATTTAGTGACTGGGGTAATGGGGGTAGGTGTGTCAGAGACAATAAGATTGGCACAGGATAGAGCAGGGTTTATGACTATTGTATGTAAGGTTGCTCGCTATGAGTTGCAGGCAACTCCATGGCACATAACAAGAACAACAGGAAGGCTTGGGAAAGAATAAGCCAGCGAATCACAGTTCTCCTCCCTGTAGCAAGCCTGCTTGGGTTTCTGTTTATGCCCTGTCCATAGCCAGGTTGAAACCAGCTCAGGGCCAGGGGGTGAGAGGAAGGACTCAGTGAAGTTATCTCCCCTTCACTCAAGGTGCTGTGGTGGTACAGTGCATACTGTGCCGGGCAGCTAACCAGAGGTCAGCAGTTTGAGTCCATCAGCTGCTTTGAGGAAGAGAGACAGGCCGCTTCCTTCTGTAAAGATTTAAAGAAACCTGCTAGTAAGTCACTGTAAGTCAGAACTGACTCGCACCAGTGGCTTAGTCTGTCACTTGTTGGTCCCTGGAATCGATGGAGCTGAACCGGCCCTGGGCGTCTCTGTTTCTAAGTTGCTTTCCAAGGAGCCATGGTGGTGTGGTGTGTTATGTGTTGCCTGCTAACCAAAAGTTGGGCAGTTGGACGCTATCACCCTCTCCTTGGAAAGGATGAAGCAGCCTGTTCCGCTGCATATTTCCAGTGTCAGAAACCTGATGGAGGGTCACCACGAGTCAGAATTGACTGAAATTGACTTAAAAGCAGTAGGAGGGTGCTCTCCACTCAGTTCAGGCCCCTGGGTGGTACACATAGTTTATGTTCAACTCTTTATGTAGCAGAGTGGATATGTCTTGTGCCACTAACCACAAAGTGGCTCACATGCATCAGTTGCTCTGAGAGAGAAAGCTGGAAACTCAGTGGACAGTCTTTGAGTTGGAATCAGCTCCATGACAGTAGGTCTGTAATCTCAAACTCAGTGGTTTGAACACATCCTAGGATTCCACAGAAGAACGAATTGGCAATCAGTTTGCTTCCATAAAGATTACAGCCAAGAAAGCTCCATGAGTGCAGTTCTACTCTGGAGCACACGGGGGCACCGTGAGTCTGAACTGACTTGATGGCAGTGTGGTTTTTTTTTTCTTTTTGTCAAAGTAAATTTTTACTGAAATTAATAATAAATTTAAATAAACTAAAAATCACATTTACATTAATAAACTCAAGAAAAGGTACAGAAACAGATCCTCACCAATATTATTAGCTGATCCTCAGAGAGGGGCCAAGATAATTCAATGGGAAAATGATAGTCTTTTCAACAAGTGGTGCTAGAACTATTGAATTAGCCATAAGCCGAGGGCTGGGCAGAGGGAACTCTTAAATTTTATTTAATACCATGCTGAAAAATTTACTTGAAGTGATTCTTAACTAAAATATCTAAATATATCAAATATCTACAAATATATAAGGGCTTAAATTACCACATTTTGATAAATACATACATGAAAACCTTCACCACTTTTTAGTAAGGAAGTAAGAAGATGGGTGTTGCAAATGGTTTGGGTAGCTTTTAGAATCCTAGAGAGCAGTTCTACTTTGTACCCTAGGGGTCACTGTCAGTCAGAGTTGGCCCCACAGCACTGATAACAATTTAGATTATTATAAAGATTGAAAGTTTGAATCCATCCTTTGACACCACAAAAGAAAGGCTTAGCAATCTATTTCTGTCAAAATTTCTGTCTTAAAAACCCTGTGGAG
>NW_006399885.1:6170650-6196877 GCF_000299155.1 Elephantulus edwardii | reverse complement strand
TTGTACTTCTGGCTAAATTTATTCCCAACTATTTAATCTTGTGATCAGCTATTGTGAAAGGTATTGTTTCTCTTAGTTCTGGCTCTGTATTCTTTTTTGTCGCTGTAGAGAAATCCAACTGATTTTTGTATGTTGATCTTGTATCCTGCTACTTTGCTGAATTGGTCAACTTACCTCAGTTGTGGAGGAGATGTTGCCATTGACATATTCCAGCACTTTCTCAGAGTCCCTCCTCTACTCCAACTTGCTTGGGCAATTTTTTTTTCTTAAAGAAAGTAGCTCCTCCCCTAAGATTTGTTCCTTACCAAAAACATGTTTTGGAAAAGATACAGGATCCAGTTGAAATTACAGGAATAGAGAATCAGAAAACAAGTTCAGAGAATCAGAAAACAAGTTACAGGTTCATCTTTGATAATAGCACCATATATGTCTTGGGTTGATTTTTTTTCCCCCTTGTTGTGTGCTGTTGAATCCATTTAAACACTATTCAGAGTAGAACTGTCCCATAGGCTAGACTGTGACCTTTATGGAAGCAAATTGCTGTCTTTCTCTCAGGGAGTAGCTGGCAGGTTCAAATTGCCAACCTTTTGTTTAGCAGCTTAACTTTTGACCACTGTGCTACCAAGACTCCCATTCAAGCAATAAAAACAAAAGTCAACTATAGATTGTCTCACCTACTTGTTTCTAAAAATAGAGGATCAGTCTCCTAGTGTAATTCAAAATACTTAACAGACTATTGCAGTTCGGCATATTATCAGTTGAAGAGAAAGGGGGCAGGGTGATAAAGAGAGTTGGAGATAAGGCAGTGAATGATCTTTGGCAGGACAGCAGCGTGGAGGAAGTGGTAGACAAAGACACAGAGTACACACTGGTGACTGATGACTGGGAACCAGATAGTGATGAAAAGATGGAAAGACATATGAGCAGAAAACCAATAGGCTAGAGGAGAAAGGTGCTCAGAGGTTGCTATGTGGCAGCCCCACACACTCTAGTGGTTTTCAAGCTCTTGTTCTTTCTTGTCTCCAGCTCCAAATGGAGGGATTGTGTCTAGTGTTTGCCTTGCAAAAATGAAGTTAAAATGCCTGAGCTAGTTCATATGTTCAATCTTTCAGTAAATTCATTTCCTCCTTCATGATTGCTGCTGGTGGTGGTGGTGTTAGATAATATATTACTGTGTTTTTGGTAAACATTTACAGCACAAGTTAGGTTCCTAATTGACAGTTTTTACACAAATTGTTCAGTGACCACTACTACTTCCTTTTTTCTTGTAGTGTGTCAACAGTGTCTTTAGTTGCATTCCAGTTGTCCTGTTTCTAGTATTCTAGTTTCCCTGCCCACTTATCTTTTCATCTCTGCTTGAGTGTGTGAGTAGTTCCTTATCTGTGTAATAGATGCAATAATCTCTTCTTTACACTCTGAAAATACAATTTTCAGATGTTAAGTAGATGTTAAAACACCTTGGAAATTTTATGATTTCTCAGCAAATGCAAGACATTATCCTTCTGGTGTTAAGAATGTGAATGGGGAGAAAACCTCCAGCACTTTGCCTTATATCAGCAGACTTCTCAACCAGGGTTCCTGTCTTGCACCAACCCACTGCCATCAAGTGGATTCTGACTTGGAGCTGACCCTCCACTGGATTTCCCAGGCTGCAAATCTTTATAGAAGGAAACTGCCCATCTGTCTCCAGTGAAGATGCAAACTGCCAGCCTTTTGGTTGAACAGCCCAGTTTATGCATTAGGCTGAATAAAAACTGTGTGTGCACCTATTCTGACTTACCTTCACTTTCTTAAAGACACACTCAATAATTGATCTGGTTCATAAGGCAGAGACTGCCTTCTGTGCTACTTTACCGATTATGAAAATGTTTTCCTTTCTAATTTCACCTCTGTCCCTGTCCCTGGATTCTCGATGGTGTTCAGGATCCTGAAAGGTTTTCTTACTTTTTTATTGGGCATCTTCAGAATACCTTTCGCTCCTTCAGAATGAAGTCTCCAATTTCCGCACACACACACACCCCGCACCCAGATATTCATATATCATCTTAATTTCCTTCTGAATTAATGTGATTGACCGTGTAAACCAAGTTACTTTAGATCAATCATTTGAATGGATATGTGTAAAATAGAGTTTTTGGGCGAGTCCCTTTCAATTTTATTTTCTTTCACTGTGATGCCCCCCGGCCCCCCGTTTTTTAAATACTTAATTGGAAGTGATGGAGCTTGGCTTTTAAGAAAGCAAACTTGTATCAAAAGGAAAAAATGGACCAATTACTGGAGGAAGTTCTTAACATTTCTCTTGAGAAGTAAGAGTTAAAAGAGCAGTGACTGGGCCACTGTGCTGCTTACGGGTGTTTACGACTTGGGCGTGAGTTGGTTGTTCAGGTGTACAGAGCTGGCGTTTAACTGAAGCTTAGACTTGTGGATTGTGAAAGAGTCGGGACTCGGGCATCTACTCCTGCCTGTAGCCCTTTCAGGGCAAAGACAAGGATTTGGAAGCATGACTGCAGTTGCCTGCTTGTTCCTGCAGTGCGTGTGTGGACAGCCACTATCGGTGGCCCCGTCTGAGGTAGGCAGTGGTGTCACTGGGAGAGAGGCTTGCTGGTGTGTGCTTCCTTATGTAAAGCAAAGCCAAACCGGCCGCCAAGGATTCATCTTCCTCCTCATGGCAGCCCCATGTAGGCAGAGGAGAGCTGTGCTTTGTGGGGTGTTCAGTGGCAAGTTGTGAGGATGCACACAGCCTGGCCTTTCTTCCAAGGCACCTCTGAGTGGGCTCAGCCCTTCAGCTAGCAGCCAGACCTGTTAACCCTTTGCCAGCATCTCAGCAGCTTTTAGAGGGCTACCTTCTCCTTTTGTATATTTGATAGAATTGGGGGAATATTTTCAAGAAGCTTTGTTGGTGTGCTGACTAAAACATTTGGCTGTTAACCAAGAGGTCTGCAATTCAGATCCGCCAGCTGCTTTATGGCAAGAAGATAAGGAGGCACTCTGCTTCCGTAAAGATTTACAGCCTTAGGAACGCTATGCGATTGTTTGAGTCTGTCTTGAAGGGTCACTGTGAGTGGGAATTGAATTGATGGCTTTGGGGAATTTGGGGGCTAAGCAGTAGACATTAAGTGGATTGCAGTTGGTTTTCTTTGCGCTCACCTGTGCAGGAGCAGCCGCTGACAGCGGGGCCTGGTGTGTGCAGGGGGGAGACATCCCCTCCACGCATCATTTGCATGCTGTGCATGTGCCTAGCTGTGCTCATGATAATCATTCCCTGGACTGTGATCTGCCCTTCCGAAGACTAGTTACCTGAATGACCAAGACTTCTGTTTTCCTAAAACCATTTTTCTATTTTGGCCATCATGCTGCCTCTGTGTGTAAGCAAACAAAAAACACTAAGCACTCTGGAAGGTGGCAGGTGGGCTTGTGGGCAGAGCCCTTCAACAACGCCTCACCGGTAATTTTGTTGGGCTTCGTTTTTTCTAGGGTCTCACTCCCACATCTTTCCATCACAGCATAGTAGTTAATACAGATGGTTTTGTTCTCAGTGTTAACTTCAGTTAGTTATTTGCACTGACTGAAGTAATTCAGTAATTTATTTAAACTACCAAGAATGATCTGTTTCCCATCACAATTCAGAAAATACTGTGGCCCTTCCTGTGATTTATCTCCTCATCTCCCTTGAATGGTGACATGAATGTGAGGTAGAGTTCAAGGCAGTACGAGTTGGTACAGAGCAGGGTTGTGGAACTTGCTGGAACCTGTGAAGTGTTCTTTTGAGTTGAGGTGAAAGGAGATAGTGGAAAACCTGGACTGGAGGTTAGAGGGGACCGGTCTTTGGAAGAGGACATCATACTTGGAAGGGTGGAGGGTCCGTGAGGGAGAGGAAGACCCTCAGTGAGATGGATCGACAGTAACTGTAACAGTGGGCTTCAGCACAGTGGAGGTTTTGAGGGTGGCGCAGGTCGGGCAAGGTTTCCATCTGTTGGGTGTGGGGTCGCTGTGTTAGAGTCGGCTCAGTGACACCAAACAATTTCATTGTACCTCTTATCACTAATGAGGCCCTTGTGGCACTGCTGTTAAAACATTTGACTGCTAAAAGCTTGGCGGTTTGAACCCACCAGCCACACTGCAGGAGAGATGAGACCATCTGCTCCCATGAAGATTGACTTGAAGCCTTCGACACCCTGTGATTCGCATGGCTCTGTCCTTTGGGCCGCACTGCGTCAGGATTGACTGAGTTAGGCATGGGGGTTTTGTTGTTTTGATTTTTTGTGCCCCCGCTCCTCCATTGCCACTTATTGCCTATGTAACCCTGAACTTCTGTAGGCCTCAGTTTCTCTACTTTGAATGATGAGGAGGTTGTAGGAGAACAGTGAAATCCTTCCCTGATCCTTGGCACCACCTCCGATTCTTTATGAGATAAGATTGTGTGAATTAGGTATCTCCAATTAGAAATAGCCAGCCCTGTCATTTCAAGTCTCCGTTTCGACCCACTCACAGGAGTGAGGCTTCTTCAATCGATACCATTTCATTTTTCCCTTGTGCAGCCTTGGCTGGGTAGAGCGAGGGTGGCTAATAAAAACCAAACTTGTTTAGAATCCGCTCACCCAAAGCCACAGCCACTCTGTGGGACAGAACAGAACAGCCCAGTAGGGTTTCCAAGGCTGTAAACCTCTATAGAAGCAGATAGTCTCAGCATTCGCCCATGGAGCAACTGGTAGGTTTAAACCACTGAGCTTTTGTTAGCTCCTGTACGTTTTAACCACCACGGTACTGGGATCTCTTAGGACTGTTCTCTGAAAACGCCAAACTTTTTAAACAGAAGCTTCCAGTCTCCAGGCCTTTCTTCCCAGGCTCTTCTGGGTATACTTGAACCTCCAGCCTTTCTTTAGCACCTGAGCACATTAATTAACCCTTGGCACCTCCCAGGGACTCTGCAAGCAGTGTACAGAGGCGCTTTCTCCTTTCTGTATTTGATAAGATTGTGTAAATACTTTAAGTAATATTGCAATTGGCTTTTATTTGTGCTTATTTGTATAAGAACAGTTTTCCCTCCTTATATCCTTACCTCCCACCTTGAGGCTTTTTTTGTCTTTTAAAAAAACAAAACAAAACAAAACAATTGATAGAAATGGAAGCACTGAGGACATATAACAGGCATGCACACAGTGGACATTTCCTCCCCACTTCCTCCAGCGTCTGCTGTCTCTGCTTTATCTCTGCAACAGCTCTGTCTGCCTGCCAAGATAGAGGTGTATTCCTGGGCATGGCTATTCTATGGCATGGCTTCTTAAGAGCTTTCATTAACGAATGCTGATAAGGGCTGTCTCACCCTTGTCTCATTCCATCCTTGGGGACTTGTCATCTCCAGCGAACAACTGCAGAACCAGTTTGCTCAGGGGTTAGGTAACTTGCCTGAGTCTAGCAAGTGGACATGTGGCAGAACCAAGTCTGACAGAGCTCAAGTTTTAGTTTTATCTTCTCCAGCACTTCTTGTTGCTTCTGAAAAAGTGTGAAGAATGAGAAGGTGTGGTCAGTTCAGAGTCCGAATCTTGAAAACCGTGGGCTTGTCTGGAACTTGCGATCCAGAGAGGTGGTTGTGATGTCCAAGGTCACACAGTTTATCCAGGAGCCCCTACCCACCATCTGGGGCGCTGGGGCCCTAGCAAGGTATTCAGCTCATTTTGGTTCCAAGCAGCCATCCACTTAATCTTCTTACAGCACCTCGGATTTTTAAGTAGTTCACATTGTTGAAAGAAAATGCCAGTGTGGATAGCATTACCCATTTATTTCTTCTGCTAGCCAGCCCACCTTTCCCGTCTATCATTACGGATATTAAGGAGGGAAGGGAAGGGTAGGCAAAGGACACCTCCCTCAGCTCATTTAATTAACAATGGTGTTCATTAACTCAGGGTCTCTTCTCTCAGATTTTCCTTGAAACATAAATGTTTTTAATGCTATTGTGATTCAAGTGAAGGTTTGGAGAGCAGACTTGTTTGTCATTCAGCCATTCATGTACATTTTGTGCTGTGCCACTGATTACCATCTTCACACTGTATCCCATAGAAAGAAAATGATAGGTCTGTCTTGGAGAAAGTGAAACCAGGGTGCTCCTTGGAGGAAAGGATGGTGAATTTTCATCTCACTTACTTTGGGCATGTTGTAAAGAGGGGTCAGTCCCTGGAGAAGGACATCATGCTTGGAAAGGTGGAGGTCATCATCAGAGAGGAAAACCTATGAGATGCACTGACATAGTGACTGTAGCAGTGAGCTCAGGTGTGTCAGAGGTGGTGTGGATGGGACAGGATGGCCTAGGTTGAGATCTCTTGTTCATAGGTTCTCTGTGAGTTAGTGTTGACTTGACTGCACCCAACAACAGCAGCAGCAGCAGCACTCTTCCCGCTTTATCCCTGTGGTTCTCATTTCCATGCATCATTCTAGTCTCTTCCTTTCTACCTTCTGAGCTTTCTTCCTGGCTAAATGCTGCCATTGTAATCCTGTGTGATTTATTGTTCTAAGGACTGAGAACCTCCCAGGTGATATTGCTCACCTTATGGATATCTGTTGTGTGGCTGAAAATTTTGCAATATGGGTGAGCTCAGTTCCTGACTCTGAGGATGACTAAGGGCCCATAGTCTTGGGAGTTTCATTAGTCAAACTTCAGCTTAAATCTGTTTCTAATTCATATTGATTGAAGGTTAGATTTTCTGATTTTGATCCATGGTTCAGTTATGTCTGCATTTTCTACATTAATAACTTTAAAAAAAAAAATAGGCTAGTTAGCCAAGAATGCTTTGAGGAAGGGCCAGGGAGGTGGGAGGGGCTGCATAGTTGATGCTTGTTTAATACCTCCCGGAGATGTGAGCTCACCTAACTTGTTCACGTTTGCAAGGTGGTTACTGATGAGCACTGGCGGAGAGCCACGGCACAGGATGAAGACAGGGCAGAGGCGCCGAGGGTCTCAAGGAGGAGATGGGGCTCCGGGAAGAGGTCAGGGCCCAGGCCGCTCTCGGACTACAGCCAGACGGCAAGCCGAAGTCTGTCCATCCCTGAAGACTCCGTGACCGTAGACACCCAGAAAATGGACTTGGTGGACGGGGATCACCAGCCAGGCATGGTGCCCACTGCGGCCGCTCCTGTGGGCTGTCCTAGAGGGAGCCAGAGGAGAAGGCCCATTTCCGTCATAGGCGGCGTCAGCTTCTATGGGAACAGCCCTGCTGAGGAGATCGAGACCCTTCTAACGCAAGTAAGCCCTCTGTGCTTCCACCAGAGCCCTCAGAAACACTGGGATGGCCGGCCTCTGTTCTCTTCTGGCAAACACCAGCCTCTGCTTCTCCTTCCCTCTGTTTTCCTCACATCTGCCACTGTCTGCACTCTCAGCCTTCACCTCCTGTGAAAGCATGCGCGAATGAAAACTAACCACGGGCCTTCGGATGGATGCAAACCCACTAACCTGTACTAACTTTCTTTCTTGGCATTACAAAAACCGTGTGAACTAATTGGCTGTTTGTTTTTAAATAACCTGAGATTTTTTAACCAGAGGAACATCAGAAGGGCATAATGAATGTGTTTCCAGAAAGAAGAAATTCTTGGAAAAAAAGAATGTATCATCCATTGGTAAAATGTAAAGAAAAGAAAATAGGAACTGACTGCTTTGACAATAGATTCAAACTTGCTACTGGTCCCTTAAGGAGCACTGATGATGTAGTGCTTTACATATTATGTTGCAAATCAATAGGTCAGTAGTTCAAGTCCAGCAGCCACTGTATAGGAAAAAGTTGAGGCAATCTCCTGCTGTCAAGATCAGCAGCCTCGGAAACAAGGTGGGGAATTAGCATGAGTTGAAATCGACTCGATAGCAGTGGGTTTAGGCTTATTGGTCCCTGATTTATTAATTCAACAAGCATCATGTTGAATATAACAAAACATTTAGTTAAGGTCCTGTTGAGGAAGGAGGCATTCCACCTGTTTGGTGAGATACCCAGGTTGTGGTTAAGAATTCAGGGAACACTGTGTGAAGTGTTAGATTTCATTTTAAAAGCTGTAAGCTCAACCATAAATAATTAATTTCTCTTAAAAGAGAAATTGTCTATTAGTCTTAGGATCAGGCTGTTTGTTCACAGACTGCCTGCAAACCTCAACACAACTCCTTGCCTAGAGCAAGCAGGTAGAAACTCCTCCGCAGTACTGTGCTGAATTCAATTCTCCATGTAAAAGCAAAGTTGGAGAATACTGTCAAATCTTTAAGCACTTTTGCTTGTTGAATATGCTCCACGCTGCTCGGTCAGGAACATTTCTGACATAAGGGAGATTCTGATTGAGTTCAGAACACAACATAGTGAAAGAAATTCTAAGCACTTGGCAGTTATTTCAAGTCAGCATTAAAGAAGTGTATAGTTAGGAATTTTCTGTATCATCAACTAATTTAGGGAGCTAGATGGAAAGACAGGCACAACGTAAGGAGAGTGTTGACAGAGGTGGCCTCTGGTGTATAGTTGCAGCGATGTTTAATATGGAGGATCAGATGGCCATGCAGACCATTCGGGGAGCCATAGTGTAGCAGGTTAAGTATTGGACCACTTGCTGAAAAGTCAGTCACTCAAATCTACTGGTGATTTCTCAGGAAAAAGATGGGGTAGGCTCCTCCTCTAAAGATTCACAGCATAAAAAACCCGAAAGACATTCGTCCTGAGGCAGAAATGACTTGACAGCAGTGGGTTTGGGAGTTAAGGAGACCAGGATGAGTTTGAAGGAGACCAAGTCTTCTTTAAAGCAAGACTGGTTGTGGTGGTTTAGTAAACAGGAACTCGGCTGCCCTCGGTTCCACAGATGTTGGTGGATCTCCTGCGTGTGCCATCTGCAGAGGGCTGCGGGTCAAGTGAGGAAGGAGCATGCCGCCGGAATCTGGCCGCCCTGGCAGTGGGCAGAGGCACCCAGCTCCTTGTTGCTGCCTTTGGAGTACCTTCCTTCCTTCTTTCTTATCCCCTCTGACATGGTGGTGAGACAGCTCTACCCCCTCCTAAGCTCACTTTTCCTCTTCTGAGGCTTTTCTGCTTTGACCTCCTGGTTTTGTAACTGACTGCTGGATGGCAGTTATGCGATGGACCCATGAGGATGTGGGGTGGCCTGGAGACCTCAGAGTCTGAGCACTGAGACCCAGGCTTGGTGCTGCTTGAGGTGGATGTGAGTCGCAGGAGCCCTGAGTGGCTCTGAGGCCGCTCGGTTGCGTGTGTGATCTGCTCGCAGGAACTGCGACTTCCTGGCATCGCCTCACAGCTCTTTGGTTTCCTCTGCAGCCCGCCACCAGGCCTCCAGTGCCAGCTCATCAGGTGCCGCCCTACAAAGCCGTCTCGGCCCGGTTCCGCCCATTCACCTTTTCCCAAAGTACACCGATCGGGCTGGATCGAGTGGGACGCCGGCGCCAGATGCGAGCTTCCAACAGTAAGTCTTCCGGCCCTCCGAGGCCACAACCCCCTAGATGGGGAGGGAACAGCCCCTCTGGGATAAGGCCTCTGCTGTGAGCTGTGGGCATACCTGGGACCTGCTCTGGTCAGACCTGGAATACCACAGCTGCTGTCAGCAGTTGTCAGCAGCCATCCAGGGTACTTTGAGACCTCACGAGTGTGCACTGTGGCCTGGACCCTCTGCTGTGTTCTGTGGGTCTAGCTGGGGCCTGCTCTGGTCAGACCTGGAATAAGAGGCCTCTGTCAGCAGCTGTCCAGGGTGGACATTTTCAGCCCTCACAAGTGTGTGCTGTGGGCTGGGGCCTCTGCCATGTGCTGTGGGTGTAGCCGGGGCCTGCTCTGGTCAGACCTTGAATACCACAGGCCCCTGTGAGCAGCCGTCCAGGGCCCTCATGAGAGTGTGAGTGTGAGCAGTTGGCTGCTCTGTGGTATCTCTACACTTCGTTTCACAACTGAGAGTGTGGCCCTGATCTTCCCCCACTCTGAGCTTTGTAAGCTCTTCCTGCTTGTTTGAGATGCAGCAGTGCTGTTTTAAATGCCACAGAACAATTTACATTGTCTATTCGTTTATATGCAATCACAGTGCTTCTTTCCAGTTGTTGTCCAGTGGATGTCCCTCCCCGCCACCTTGTGCATGTCATCACAGAGGTGCACTCCTTAGGCCTTCAGTGACCAAACTTGTGGAGGCAGAGCACCAGGCCTTTCTTCTGAGCTCCTGAGTAAACGGGGTAAACTCTGAAGGGCCACCTGTGCAGTTAGCCAAGCCCTTTACTGTTTGTACCACCCAGGCACACCATCATGGTGTTTACCCAGTTAATATTTTATTATTTTAATTAATACCTCATGTTTAAGAGAAGAAATAAAAGTTTATAATAAATTAAAAGCTCCTCAACTTTCCTGTTCACTGCTGCTCAGCCATGGAGTAGCCAGTAATTTGCTACCTGAAAATGACGAGAACCAACATTTATTGAGCACTGGCTATGTGCTTACCGAGCTCCAGAGCATGGACTCATTTTTATAGTATTATCCTTCACAGGAGCCCTGGTGATGTAACGTTTATATCATGAGCTGCTAACCAAAAGTTAGATGGTTCATATCCATCAGTCACACTGCAGGAGAAAAGCAGGCAGTCTCCTTCCTTAAGAACTGACAGGCTCTAAACCCCTTCAGAAGATTACCAGGAGTCAGCATTGACTCATGGCAGTGGCCTTGGCTCCTTACTTTCATCCTCAAGGAGTCGTGGTGGTGCAGCAGTTAAATTACTGGATTACTAAATCCTAAGGTCGGCAGTTTGAACTCTCAGAGAGACAGGAGGCAGTTTGCTTTCCTAAAAATAACAGTCTTAGAAATACTGAGGCAGTTTTGACTAAAACTGGCCTATCAGGTGACTGTAAGTTCAAATCAAGTCATTGGCAATGGATTATCCTCATTTTATAGATTAAAAAAAATTCAAGGCGTAACAAAATAAACTGTCACTCAGGAAACAGCAGAAATGGAATTTAAACCTGTAGTCAACGGAATTTTCACTCCAGAGCTTATTGCTTTAATCACTGGACTGCAGTGGCCCCTTAACGCAGCCTGGTCGGTTGTTACTAAGGTGATTACAGCATCTGCCGCTGGTTCTGCCTGACTTCCATGAATGATTCCATGGTGATTGAGCAGGGGACCGGCTGCGTGTCAGGACTTTGTGGTCTAGGCCGGCCACTTAGGCTGGCTGGGCAAGTTCGCCGCATAATGGGGGCAACCACAGCTGTTAGAGTGGTTTAATGTAGATTAGTTTCATTTAGATGGATTTAATGAAATTAATCCATGCTGACGAAATTAATTTAAACTAACAAAATTAGTTTAGATTAGTAGAATTAATTTAGATTAATACTGAACTGTGCTTGTGGAGACTGTTGAAATAGCAGCTGATTTGTTACACACCCATATTTTCCACGTCTTAGGGGTTGGCTTTTGTCACCTCCAAAGTATGTGTGGTAAATTCTGACCTCTGTGCCCATGGTCATAATCTCATTTCAGAAGGCATTGTCTGGGTTATGTTAGTGGTGCAGAATTAGTGTAGGGTGTATCTGGAGTCAGTTTCCTTTGAGCTTTAAAAGAGATTAAAAGCAAGCCAGCAAGCAGAGATGGTGGAGACAGCTGCCAAACCACATGAAGATCACCCAGGAGCTGCAGCTCAGCAGAGACTAGCTTCCCCAGAGCTGACATAGAGAAAGCTTTCCTCTGGAACATGCACCTTCAGATGTTTAGCTTCCTAAACTGGGAGGAGAATTCTGTTTGCTAAAGCAAATCCATGTGGTGTTTCTGTTACAGCAGCACTAGAGAACAAAGATCTAGAATTGTAGAGGGTGAGAAGAGGAAGAGACAGCAAAGGGTAGCCAGAGAAGGAAGAGAAAAGAGGGAAGTGGAGGCTATGGTGAATGTGCTGCTAACCAGTAGGCTGCAGTGGTTCAAACCCACCCTCTGCCCCTTGGTAGAAAGCAGGCCAGTCTCCTCCCATGAAGATGTATGGCCTCAGAAACCAGGTGGAGGGGTGCTGTGAGTCAGACCAACTTTATGTCAGTGAGTGAGTATCACTGATGTCAAGGAAGGAGTTTTAAAGACAGAAGGTGAAGTATGTGAATATTCCCCAAGAGCCAGTGGTCATAGTGGCAGGAAGATCCCAATTGATCTCTGACCCAGAAGTCGTTGGGGAGGACAGTCATTAGGGAGCTGGAGGGCAGGACTGGGCCAGAATTGCAAGAGGTCAAAGAGCTGGTGCATAAAGAAGGCATGTGACTGACCTAACGTCTTTGCATGTTTTCTAACTCACTTCTCCACACCTTAGTAAGAGGCATCACATCTACAGAATTTTATACGCAGGGCTTAGTGGGAAGAGGTTATATAGCAGCTAGAGATTGAGGATGCTTGTAGATATCTCAAACTCAGCAAGCATGTCAAAAGAGAAAGACCCTATTACTCCTGAAGTAAGCCCATAGTCTACCTGTTCTTGATGTCTTTGTCCTCTTCTCCGGTGACCAGGCTGCAGGCCATGGGGCCATCAGCACTGGTGCCCACAGAGTCACGGTACCTCCTACAGGGTCCCTGGCTTCTCAAGCTCATTGACCCTGTCTCTAACTGCTCCAATTTCTTCACCTCAGGTTTCCATACACGCTTTTGTAAGTTATTCACATTTAATTCATACTAGCTTATTTATTTCCTTTCAAACTCTCCCTGTCACCTGTGGAATAAGAGCCATACTACTTAACCTGGTATGTGCACTTCTCCTGGGATGCCAGTCTACTGTCTGTCTCCACTAATTCTCCTGACATACCTTCCCATCCAGTATTTCCTTCACCAGCTATAAGTGCTCACCCTCTTTCCCTGTACCTAAAATGCCCTACCACCTCTTTGCCATATGTCAGTATTTGTCCTGCTCAGTTCTGGGAACCTCAGTCAGAGCCCCACCACACATTTGCAAAGAGCTGTGGCTGCTTGTCTCATGTTCACTCTCTCCAAGCTTGTAATCAGCATCTGGCGAGGTGTCTGGAGGGGGCAAAGCTACATGCACACGTTGCTCTTCACAGAGTTATCTGTGAGGACAGAAAGTTGTAGCAATCTGAATGTCTGCTTACACTGAAATTGTTCTATGGAAGATGACTTCAAAACCATTTTTAGCAGATGATATCATAAAAGAAGGATGACTGCTATATCTGTTCTGAGCTCGGGTGGTCTTGATGGATAAGGAAGGAGTGGCATTGCCAAGGCAAAAGCAGATGGTGTGAATCTACCAGCTGCTCCATGGGAGGATGATGGGCAGTCTCCTCCCATGTGATTTACTGCCTCTGAAAAGCCGCTGGAGGGTCAGCTGAGTTTGTTCTTACTTGATGGCACATAACAGCGACAACAATGACTACCGCTGACACCCTCAATTCAGATGTCTAGGTTCCTAAATGGTGTACACCACCAACATATTTGTTCTATGGCAAACTACTTCAGGACAGTTTATATCAATGTTGTTGTTGAGTACCATTGAGTCAAGACCAACCCATTGCTGACCCTCCAGTGGGTTTTCAGAGGCAGTTAATGACACAGGAGGAGATTGCTTAGCCTTCTCCCGCGGAGCAGCTGGTGGATTCAAACCACTTGCCTTCAGGATTGCAGTGCAGTTTCATGTCACTTGGCTGTCAGGGAAAAAAAAAGTCATATTTTTAAGCAAGCAACACAGATGTGACATGGTTTTTTTGAAATCTCAAAACCTTGAGCTTAATTTCCTATGAGCATTACATGCTTTATATGTATGTACATTTCATATGTATAGGTGTGTATGTATTGTGTGAATACCTATCTTTTGGGATAATGTCTGCTCCTGTTAAGACTTACAACTTCAGCCCAGACCAGACCTGCCACTACAGTCCTTGTTCTCAGGCCCTCCTTCTCCAGCTAGGACTGTGCACCACAATGGCTTGAGTAAATGGATGACAGTGCTTTGAGTGTCTCCAAGCAATTAAGAAATGCAAAAAGGAGAATCACTGGTGAAAAGACTTCAGCAGCCATGGCTAGTTGTGATGCAAAACCAAAATCAATAAGTCATGCCAAAAAGTGGTCAGAAGAGATCGAAAATTTGTACCGATTTCAACAAGCAGGATATCGAGATGAGATTGAATATAAACAAGTAAAACAAGTTTCTGTGGTAGATCGTTGGCCGAAGACAGGCTATGTGAAGAAACTGCAGAGAAGGGACAATACTTTCTATTACTACAACAAACACAGGGAATGTGATGATAAGGAAGTCCACAAAGTGTAAATTTATGCTTACTAGGCTTTCTTCTGTTGTAAAGAAACATCTCTGTCAAAGGACATTAAAGAGATTTATTAAAGACCAAAAAAAAAAAAATTTACAACTTAAGAGACCTGAGGAGAGTTTTCCTTGTCTTATAGGATCACTGTGAATGGGAATTGATTATGACAGTGCGTTTGGGAGTTTAAATGTAAGAAATAAAATCACATGTATACCAGGACTGTTGCCATATTCTGTCTGTACACATACTGTCAAAGATCAAAAAGAATATGTAAAAATTAAAATGGTATCCTTTAAAGAGGTAAGAATATAGACAATTCCTCCTCCAACTCCATGTACATAAATTTTGTCCCATTGAAGGAGGAGGAAGGGAGTGTCAACTGGATAGCAGTTAATAGCAGCAAGACTGGATATATCGAGAGAGAGAATTCTACTAAGAAGAGAGAGGAATAAACTTTTCATTTTTATTTATAGAATCCATGAGAATTTGAAATTCTGGTCTGCCTTTCCTCCATTTTTACAGATTGCTGTTTGGGATCTTTGTTCAGAATGTCCAGTGATAGAGCTGAGCAACATCCACTTCTGTTTCATGGTTTAGAGGGCAGTGGTTGAGGAGGCAGCCAGCCACACATCCCACATGCCCCTACTGTTCCTGAAGCCCCCTCTTCCTCTGTTGCTTCTGGTGTGTAGAAACCAATTGATCTGCCTTGCATGGGCACCGATTGCTCTGCCTCATACAGGTATACGTTAGGACCTATATTTTTTTCAGGTTGTATCATAATTCATTCATAACATTATCACACAGCTTTTGCACATCCAGCTTTTTATATGTGTCATTTATTGACAGCAGTTAATTAGCTATGAAACTTTAGATGATTTTAATTTTTCATCACCATTAACCTTCTTTTCCCCTCTCCCTTCCACTCCTGGTTACCACTAATAAACTTTGATCGCTGTACATTTGCCTTTTCTTATCTTTTTATATAAGTAAGTGTAGGGAGCTCTAGTGGTTTAGTCTATAGGGAATTGCACCACTGACTTAAAGGCCATACTTCTCAGGTGGTTCAGATCTACCAGTGGCACCATTCCTGTTAACCAGATGGGTGATAGCTTCCTATTCAGTTTATAATCTCAGAAACCATATAGAGGATCAACTATGAGTTGGTTCCAACTCTGTGGAAATGACTAATGGTAATGTTGTTGTTATTTGCTGTCACATCAGCTACAACTCATAGCAACCGTATAAACAGTAGCTTTGAACTCTTCCCTCTCCTGAGCCAATCTCACCATATCTACCCCCATAGCCACAGTCATTGTGCCAATCTATTTTATCCAGGGTCTTCCTCTCCTGTGCTGACCTTCCACCTTTCTAAGCATGATGCCCTTCTCTAAGGACTAGTCAGCATGCCTAAAGTATATGAGACGGAACTTCACAATCCTTGCTTCCAAGGAACAACTTGGTTTCACCCTCTATAGGGCAAACCTGTTTATGCTTTTGTCAGTCCATGGTATGTTTACTCTCCTCTGGCACCATAACTCGAAGGCATAAATTCTTCTTCTGTCATTCATACTCATTGTCTAGCTCTCAGATGCATAGCAAGCAGTTGAGAAGACCATGGCTTGGATCAGGTGCACTTTGGTCTCTAGACTGACATCATGGGTCATCAGCACTCTGGAGAGCAGTAGTGATGTTGTTGTTGTTGTTGTTAATGTGATGTCAAGTTGCCTCTAACTCATAGTGACCCTGTGTGCAACAGCCCTAAACCCTGCTCTATCCTGTGCCAATCTTATTGTCTCCAACACACCTATCCCCATTACCCCAGTCACTGAATCAATCCATCTCATCAAGGGTCTTCCTCTCCTATGCTGTCCCTCCACCCTCCCAAGCATGACGTCCTTCTCCAAGGACTGATAGTCATACAATATTTTTCCTTTAATGATTAGCTTGTTTTGCTCAGTGTGTCTTCAAGCTTTTTCTCCTGATGGCTGAGTAATATTCTGCTGTTTGTGTGCATGGACCACATTTTGTTTATCCAGTCCTCTGGTGATGAGCATTTAGGTGGTCCCCACCTTTTGGCTGCTGTGACCAGTGCCACAGAGAACACTGATGGACAAGCACCGAGGTCTCTGCTTCCGGGTCTTTGGACTATATACTAGGAGTGCAATTTCTGTGTCAGTGCTCCTTAGGCCTGAGAATGGTGAGACGACTTCTCACCTGCTTTGTGAGATGATGATTCCTTGGGAAAGAGGATTCCATGGAGAAAAAGGATCATGTTTTGTAGAGGGTCAAGTTAAAAAGAAGAAGACCCTCAACAGTGGTTGCAGCCATGGGTTCACGTACACAGTGATGTGAGGGTGCAGCAGGATTGAGCAGTGTTTTCTTCTGCTGTGCTAATGTTTTTGTGATTTAGAGCCAGCTCAGTGCTCTAACAACCAAAATTGTTCTACTTTTAGTTTTCTGAGGAGCTGCCCCACTGTTTTCTACAACAGCTGTACTATTTTCCATTTTTAGTGTTGCATAGTACTCCATTGTTTGAACGTACTGTTTGTCCATTAATAGACAATGCTGCATTAACATAGATGTGCGTTATAGGAATCATTTCTGAGATATAAAAAGAGGAGGGTAGGTATAGAACCCAGTAAGAATGGGTGAAAGATAGCTGTCCATGGAGATCTTCACAAAGCAGCAGAGACAAGGATTTTCCCTGAGTCTTCGCCTAAAACTCTCTCATTGCTGTTGAGTCAGAATGAACTCATACCACACCCTTCAGAGGGTTTCTGTGGCTATAAATTGCATGAGTGGGGATTGCTCACCTTTGTCCTGTGGAGACACTGGTGGATTCAAACTGCCAGAGAGGGGTGGCCTTTGGATTAGAACGCAGCTCCCTACAAACTACACTACCAGAGCTCTCTTCTCCTAAAACTGGTGCCCCGAATCCAAACCTCTAGCCCTCTAATCTGTGAGAAAACCAATTAGTTTGTTAGAGCCACTCACTTGTGGTATTTTGTTCTTTTTTTTTTTAAATAGAACCCAAATTTATTATTTTGTATTCTGTAGGTCACAAGTGTGACAAAGTTCTCACTAGGCTAAAATCATTCCCCTTTGTATCCAAAGTTTTACACCCTTTTTTTGCCTGCTTTATATTTTTTAATGAAAATATCTATCTATCTATCTATCTATCTATCTATCTATCTATCTATCTAAACAATACATAATTAGTAAAATTCTTAAAATATTCCTGTAAGATATCCAGTGCTAATGATTTTGGCAATTTTTTTAATTAATGATTTTTTAAATTATTATATATATATATAATCAGCATATTCTTTCCATTTAATTTTCCCCCATTCATTCACTTGCACATTTTACTTCCTTCCATTTCATTTTTCTCTTTGAAAAAAAAATCTTTTATTGTTATACAATCCCCTCCCCCTCCAGTCCACAGTCCACTTTAATATGCATTTCTTTTTCTGTAATCTTGTCATGAAAATAATACCTAATCCTATAGTCCTCTTTGATATTTCTGGCCCAGCAACATTAGATAACTAAGGCAGCATTCATTCATTGTAATCCACTTTGACGAGTAGCGATCTGGGACGTCCAGGAACGTCTTTGTTGAGGAGAAGCTCATGTGACTTAGCCAGGCTCAGCATCCATTTCTGCCACTGTGGCCACTTGTTCTCATGGACCCATTGAGCAAACCTCAAGAGAAGGGAGGAGACTGCTCAGTATCTGCCAAGTGCGACAAAGTGCCCATGTGATTATTAAATAGCCAGTCTCCTTCCATGCGAGTAACTGCCTCTGAAAACCCGCAGGATTGGTTCTTACTTGACTGTAAACAACATTTGCTATATGTTTCTAATGGAACACAGTTTTTTAGGCTTTGATTTTTTTTTTTATTTCTAACCACCCCCTTTCCTAAGCCAATCTAGTACCCATTTTTGTTTTTCTAATTTCTGCCAAGCTCCTAACTGTGAATTCACATACTCTGAAATCATACCCTTGTCTTCTCTCCTTTCAGAACAGTAGTGTGTACTTTTAACCTCTGGAAAAATTTCCCATTCCTAAGGGCACTACTACCCAGGCAAAAGGTGGGAGATGAGGAGGAAGAGAGGTAACAGCAGAAGAAGATCCCAAGGCTGCTGGCCTCCGCTTCATGTGAGTGGCTTCCAATCTAGAAAATGGACATCAACCTGGGTGGGTGATTGTCTTAGCACGGCAGTGGCTCCCGATCTGGTTTATAGATTTCCTGGCACACGAATGAAGTAATCCTCTGGTGGAGTTCTAAGGCGGCTTTGTTAAGCACAGGCAAGGTACCCTTGTGGAAGGACCAATAATAATTAGCAGGGCTTGCTACATGTTGTGGTAGTTCTACCTGGCCCTTCTGCCACCACAACAGTCCCCACCTCTGTTGAGATGGCAAAAGACACATCTCTCACCAGCTTTCCTATCTGTCAGAGACTGTCATGTGTGGTCCAGTCAATTATAGTTCTTGGCAACCCTATAGGAAAAGTAGATCTGCTCCATAAGGTTTCCTAGACTATAATCTTTGTGGAAGCAGCCTGCCACATCATTTTCCCTAAAGGGTAGGTACTGGGTTCAGATCCCTCATCTTTTGGTTATCAGCTGAATGCTTTACTACTGAACTACCAGAGCTACTGCTAGAGAGACAGGCCAATAAATTGCATAAACAAGTTACTGCCCCTTCCTTCATCTGGTTTGGGAAATGAGTGATGCCCATCTGATAAGCTAGCTCCAGAATTGCCATCTCCCAGCCTGTGAACTCCTTCCTGGGGATTCCTGGCCTGTCACCCTTGAAGTGCTAGGAGGACACCAGCTTCTGGAGATCACACACAAAATGCAACAGCTCTTATGTCACCCAGACTCAGAGACTTGGTTTAATCTGAACATGTGTTTTGTAAATGTAATCTGTGGGCCTTAGTTCCTAATGTCAGCAACAATGAAAAATTTGTAAAAATACAGTTCTGAGAAACTAAATGAAATTTTTACTTAGACCAAATGGAAATCACCATTAATTTTGTTCATTGTGATGCTGATTGTATAGTTATCCTTAGTGTTCATTTGTAATTTTCCTTATGTGTTTTGTTTTCTGCATGAAATTTTCTTTAAAATACTCCTTCCCCAAAAAGATGATGAGAAATAGATGACAGAATTGGGAACATCTTGACAATGGTGGACGTATGGATGGGGTCTGTGATATTAATTTCTCTACTTTTGTGTTTCTTTGGATGCTCCATGCTAAAATGTATTTTTTAAAATAATGATAAAAGTGGGGTTTTTTTTTCTCCTTGATCCATGCTGTTAAAATTCCTTAAACTAAGAATGGCCCTCAACTATACTGTTCTCAAAATATAGGAAAGGCATATCTTGTTTTATTGTACTTCACTTTACTGCACCCCACTGAGATGGGGGGTGTGCACCTATGTGTGTGTGTTTGTGCACGTGAGCATCTTGGGGGGGTGCGCACTGGGGTGTGTGTGTGTGTTTGCCTGTGCATGTGAGCATTTTACATTTGGAAAGTCTGACAATCCTCCCTTGAGGAAGTCTGGCACCATTTTTCTAATAGCATGTGCTCACTTTGTGTTATTGTATCAATTTCTGGCAGTTCACAATATTTCAAACCTTCCATAGTGCTCTTTGTACCCTTAATAGACTACAGTCTAGCAAGTAAATTTATTTTCCCTGGGAATCCAGAAAATTCATGTGACCTACTTTGAGACTAACTTTAACTGCAGTGGTGAGAACTAAACCTGCAGTATCTACCAAGTCCACCTGTATTGGTTTCCTTATTTGCTGTACCTTATTGAGGAACTCCTGCTCTCCAGTGGACTTTCAGGGGTCTGTTACTTCAGCAGTGGATGGCCAGCCCTAGCCTCTCTGTGAAGCTCCAGTGAAATCTGTCCGCAGTGAGTGACCCTGCTGGTATTTCAGATCCTGGGACATAGCTTCCAGCATTACATCAAAAGGAAAGCCACCACAGTACGACAAACAGAGTGCTCTTTAGAAGCAAGGATGGTGAAACTTCATCTCATTTAATGCAAAACTGACACGGTACAGCTTTATAGCTGACACCTACCATTGCACTTTGTTCACAGGCTCTCCTAACTGCCCCTGTGACTCACCATTCAGATTCTTCTGCTTAAATACCACACCCAGCAGTCAGTAAACATTCCTGAGCATGGTTCCAGGGGCCTCTGCTGCTGTAGTCAGATAAGGTATAGACTCTGAATATTCAGAGTAGCCGCTCAGCAGAGCACTGTCAAGTTATCAAAAGGGAGAGTCTCCTCTTTCCTAGAAGGAGACGATTCTGATCCATTCTGACTCACAGGGACCCTCCATCTGATTTCTGAGGCTGAGACTATAAACTGTTCCCCTGTAGAATGGCTGTTGGATTCAAACCGCTGATCTTAGAGTAATCCAGCAGAGTTCCTTATAATAGGATTTTGCTAAACATCTACAAACTGACCTTACACAGATTCCCGACAGTTTCTGCCCAGTGTCCTAGACTTGCCTCAGTGCCATCTGGCTTCTTCGGGCTGAGGTGGGTGCTAATCCTTGTTGGAATAACCCAGAGCCTTTGGGTGCACAGTAGGCAATGCTCAGCTTGTAAACAGAAAGAGGGAGCACTAGGCCCCACCCCCTTGGTGAGCCACTGGTACCTGTCACATGCAGGCATTTTTTAAAAGGAAGGCCAGTACAGCATGTGTGCCTGCTGGGTATCCTGGAGTGCGTCCCCTGGTTGGGGCACAACTAAGTGGCATCCTTTCTACTGCTCGGGGCATGTGGACACCTTCCCTGGGGCTCGTGTCAGCTGTGGGGCATACACTATGCATGTAGAGACCAGCCCACATGGGCACATCCACCCACCTGCTGCCTGCCCAGCTGAGTCCCTGTGCACAGACAGGGCCTGGTTTCTCTGAAAGGGGAAGATATACTAAGGCATTTCCCCATTCCTTTGAGGTGCACACAATCAGAAGAGGACATCCTCCTGAGTCTACAGTCTCTCTTCTTCGCTTTCTATTTCCTACTGAAATGGATCCATCCAGAAGGAAAAGATTTATTTACAGGTGTACCTGTTTTTACTCTTCATGGATGTAGTGCTTTTTGTGTTTGGGTTGTTTTGTTTTTTTTTAATAATTGAAAGCTTGTGACAGCACTGTGCCAAGCAAGTAAGTCAGCGCCGTTTTAAAAAGAGCAGGTGCTCGCTTCATGTCTCAATGTCACCTTTTGGTGGTTCTCACGCTGTTTCCTGCTGCTTGGGCCTGCACCAGACACACTGCCCATGTGTAGACTGACTCACTGAGACCCTCCATCTGGTTTCTTAGGTTCACGGGTAGGAAACTGGCCTATTGTCCGTCTCCCTTGAAGTGGTTGGTGGATTTGAATGTTCAGCCTTTCAGCTAGTTTTCTTACTCTTAAACCTGTGTTACCTTGGACTGTGCTGCACACCTTATTGGCACATTCACTTGAATGCAGTGCAATGAAGCCAAGCCTGCAGCACCTCCAACACACGCTTGTGTTTATGTTTTTTTTTGCATATTTATTTGCATGATGCCCCCTACTGAGGAAGAACCAAATATGGGCAGATAAAGTAAATGTATTCAGTATCAGTAGAACATTGATATGTGGAAAATTGCAAAAAATGCTGCCATTACTGCTGCGTGCTGCCCCATTATTTGCTGCTGACTCTGACTGCCCCTTGGAAGTGTAGAGAGAGCTGCCCCAGAGGCTTCCGTAGATTCTGCTCTTTCTTTATGGGAGCAGATCACCAGATCTTTTCTCCCACAGAACTATTAGGCTCGCACAGGCAGACTTCCGGGTTTGTAGCTAAGTGCTTAACTATTATGCTATGAAGGCTCTCAAGGAAAATGTTGCCAACTAAACAGACTGAAATAAAATGGTGTGGTTTCAAGAAATGTCCAGTGTGCCATGAAACCTTTCTAAGTAGAGTTTTCATTGTGGTTTTGGGTTAAGAGATAGTCTATATTGATTCACTTAACAGATACACATTGTTTCCCAGTAATCTTCAAGGCACAGTGCTAGAAGCTGGCGACATAATCACAAGTAAGCTGAGACCATTCTCCCAGGATTTCCGGTGTCAAATGATGCAGATCAGGAAGTTTCTTTACAGCAGGATTTATGTAAATGGAGTGCTCAGACCAGATCTGAGGAGTCCCAAGACTTCCTGAGGCTTGACATTCAAGCTGAGACTTGAAGAATGGATGGAGTTAAGTTGGATTAAGTTACTTATTAAGCACAGGGTGTATTCCAAGCAAAGGGAGCAGTACATGCGGAGAGATGGAGGCCAGAAAGAGACCATCTGAGTGACTCCAGGTAGAGCAGAACAACAACTCTTACCAAACTAAAGACATCTCCCTCCTTCTGAGAAACGTGTTGGCTGGTACCCACAGTGCACTGGCTGTGTGCTCCGTGATTGACCCTCAGGAGGAGATTGCCCGTCCTTCCATGGAGCAGCTGGTGGATTTGTACCTTTGCCTCAGTAGGGCAGTTCTTTTCATGTAGCCTCCAGAGCTCCCTGGCTGTTGGTTCCAGTAGGTACCAAATGTCTGCACCTCTTACCAGTCAGGTTGTATCTCCATCAGGAGTTAAGGACATGGCCACAAGCCGGCTTGTGGCAGCTGTATTATTATTGCTACCATGGAGCCTTTATTTAATAGCAGAGCATACTTTGGGCATGCTATCACAAAGGCCTTGGAGAAGGACATCATGCTTGGAAAAGTGAAGGGTCAGTGAAATAAGGAAGAACCTTGACAAACTGCATTGACACAGTGACTACAACGGACGGCTCAAGTACAGCAGGGATTGAGTGGATGGGGCAGAGCGACATCTGTTGTACACAGGGTTCCATGAATCAGAGCTCACTCCAGGGCACCTAACAACACTACATACAGATGAAATAGAGATATGAGACTGAAAAGAAACTTGCATATTTGGAGACTTAATAGAATACTTTGGAGAAAACTCTTGTTGGTGAAGCTTGTTTTGGTGCAGATATTTTTCTGTTGAGTTAGATGAGAGAAAACAGCTGCAAATAAAAAGGGGGTAGGCGAAGTCTACAGTTAGATTGCTTCACCAGGTGTCCCTGGTTCTTGCTGTGCTTTAAAGAAGCCCCAAGTGGACATGGTAGCTGACCACAGAGTGTGAGAAAGAGTTTGCAGAGCCCCAGCCAGCCAGGTGGCCAGGCACCAGGACAGCACAGGAAAGAGAAGAATTGTGCTTTAAGTCAAACTGTTTAGAGTATGAATGTATGTGCTGTTTTTCACCATTTAGGAATTTTGGCCTTCACAGCGGTATCTGGTGCAAATAGTGAAGCATTCAACTAAAAAATTGGTGGTTCAGGCCTCTCCTTCCCCACCCCACTCCCGTTCCCTCAGAAGATAAGCCTGGAGACCTGCCTCCAAATGTCATAGGCTTGACCTTGTGATGAACCCCCCAGGATACGGTTTCCCTCATTCCATAATGATTTGTCTTGTCCTGTTCATTCCTTAATAAAAGCTGAGCATCTGTGTTGGTTCAAATTTGCCAGCGGCTCCACTGAAGGAAGCTGGGCGTTCTCTCCATCTCTCCCTTTTCCAGCCTAGGGCCCTTGTTGGAGGGTTGCTCTGAGTCGCAGTCAGCTCCATAGCAGTGAATTAGGGTCTGGGTTTATGAAAGGAAAAAGGAGCCCTGGTCGCATAGCTCTTTACTTGCTGTTGTACTTTTCCCTGCAAGGTTGGCAGTTTGAGTCCTCTAGCTGCTCTGAGGAAGAAAGATTATCAGCCACACCTGTAAAACCTTAAAACCTAAGAACCCAGTGGAGGCCTAGAGTTGGAATCAATGTCCTGGCAGTGACTGGGGATGGGAGGAAAGCACAAGCATGAACCCCTGAGTCTGTGACCCACAGTAACACTTTGAACTTGGAAGTAAGCTCATCCCTGTGACTCAGCTTTCAGCCAAACAATAGACAGGCTTATAATGTGAATAGTAGCAATGAAGAGACACTCACTCCTCAGAACAAGCAATTCCATGAGAAAACAACGGCAGTATTTGCCCATGGAGAGAGCTTCAAAGGTCAGAAGGATGACTGAAGGTCAGAAGGTAGAAAGATGACTGGAGAAGAGAAGTTCAAGGAAGAAGTGGGACAGATGCTAGGACAGTGTGGGGCCTGCAACTAAGGCCATAAAACAAAATCTGTTGGGGGAAAAAATTTGCTCAGTAAATGTCCATCCCCCAAAAGGAGGGGAAAACAAAATATGGAGCAGTTCTGTTACATATACACCGGGTTACACAATGCAGGTTCAACATGACGGCAGCTAACACCAGCAACAAGAGGCGTGTGTCCACCATAGGCCAGTGGGGTTCTAGTAGTGAAGGCAAGGGAGGTTAGACTAGAGCGCCAGTTTCTATGCGCAGAAGGAACAGGCTCAATCTCAGTCAGGCCAGCAAGGAGTCCCAGAAGGGTGTGAGATGGATCAGGTTTACACTTTACTCAGGTCACTGGCTAGGCTGTGGAGCCACTGAGAGAACACACTCTATTACATGATCTTAGTCCTGGACTAAGAAAATGGCACTTGTACTGGACACGTGAACAGCTTTGAGGTAAAAAGGTTTACATTGGGTTGTTTTGGGGTAGGGGGTTGTTGATGACACCAGACTTGAGGGATCAACACCTTGTTGGACTGGGAACATGATAGAAGAACATTAGGAGCCAGGTTCTGATCCAGGCACACCAAGTCTGGGTATCCATGAGGCATCGAAGTGGAAGTTATCACTGGACGTTTGGTTTTTAGGTTCAAGAGGAAGAGATCTCTGGTGGTGTAGCCAGCAGGGAGTTGCACTGCTAACCCAGAGCTCAAGCCTGCTTGGTGGTCTAATTCCCCCTCACTCCCTAGGAGAAAAATGGGCAGTGTCCTGTGCAATCCACAGCTTCGGGGGAAAAAAGCCCACTGGAGCATCAGCTGATTCGATTCCCACTCCACAGCAGTGAGGGAGGGAGGGAGTGGTTCAAGAGCGAGCCCTGGTGGCGTAGTGGATTGTGTGGTAGGCTGTTCACTGAACGGTTGGCAGTTTGAAGCCACTACCTGCTCTGCAAGAGAAGGATGGAACAGCCTCGAAGATTTGATGGAGGGTGGCTGTGAGTCAGAATTGACTTGACAGCAGTTAGGTCGATTTTCGTTTATTCAGGAGAGTGATCCAGCTGAAAGGTGAGATTCAGGAACCATGGCAGTCGATGGATCTCAAAGCTCTAGTAAGAAGTGTAAGCTTCTTGGGGGAGGAGGGATGTATGTGTATGAAATAAGAAGAGAACCTTGTATGTGCTGTTGAGTCAGAGCCAACCTGTAGCTGACCCTCCAGCAGGTTCTCAGAGGCACCAAATCACATAGGAGATTGTCCATCGTCCCCCTACCTAGGAGCAGCTGGTGGGGTCGAACCATGTGCCTTTGGGTTGGCAGTGTAACTCCTTACCATTAAGCCACCACAGCTCCCCTGAACATCAAACTAGATGTGGACTAAAAGGTATCCATTGGATTTCTAGCAAAGACCTCCGTGAGTTCAAGGAGAAGCCTAGCGCAGAAGCCAGAATCCAATGGTAGGTTATTGGGGAAGTATGGAATTAAGTTTGAATACAAAACCGTAAAAACTCACTATCATCCTATCAGTTTGGCCTCAGGGCCACCCTGCATCAGGTCTCTGAGGCTGCACATCTTTCTCCCTTGGATTCAATCCTCTCTTTGGAGTCAAACCTTTCTGTTCACTAACACATAACCTACTATGCTGCCAGGGCTTCTTACGTTTGGATATGTTGTTGTTGTTATGTGCTGTCAAGTCGTTTGCGACTCATAGCGACCCTGTGTACAACAGTCCTAAACCATGCTCTATCCTGTGCCAATCTCATTGCCTCTGACACACCCATCCCGATTACCCCAGTCACTGAATCAATCCACTTCATAGAGGGTCTTCCCCTCC
>NW_006399885.1:6148828-6169520 GCF_000299155.1 Elephantulus edwardii | reverse complement strand
ATTTCTTCCAGTCAGTTGGCCAGTGGTTGTTCTCCAGATTTCTTGGCATAACTTGTTGAGCACATCCACGGCAGCATCTGTTAGCTGAAATATGTCAATTGGTATACCATCTATAAAAAAATATCACTATATCCAAACATGGTATACCAATAGAAGGTATACCAAGTTTGGATATAGTGATATTTTATCTATAGCTGCCCAAAACAACAGATTTGAACAATATGGATCCACATATAGGCAGACTCCCCATCTCCACCCCTTGTAGGGGACCCCATCCCACCCTGTAGCTATCTCATTGAGCACACGTGTTGCTAATCATCTCTTCATGAGCAGTTCCAGAGACTTGGAATTGTAGGAAGACTTTGTACTTCATGAGGTCTGTGCCTGTAATTCCCGTGTTATTCAAGGGTCCTATTACAACAACTCTTATTTTAAGGGAGCTCGGGTGGCCTAGTGGCAAGAAACTGCACTGCTATCCCAAAGGCACGTGCTTCAAAGGTGACCAGCTTCTCTGTGGGAGAAGGATGGGCAATTGCCTTTGATAACCTGTCGGAGGGTCAGCTAATGGTCAGTTTTGACTCAACGATAAACAGTAACCACAACAACAACTCTGTTTTACTTTGTTTTGATTTTTCTGGCTTAATAGCAAAAATATCCAACAAACTCAATAAATAATCCATCCAGAACTAAATAAAAACTATTTGCCATGTTACTATTTTTAAAATGTATATTGGCTTTGTGCTCAGGCCATTCGTTCATAGGGTCGCTATGAGTCGTCTGCGACTCGACGGCATCAAACAACAACATATTGGCTTTATTTTATGGAGCACACTAGAGGGTTGTGTGTTCATTGTTGGGCTGCTAACTGAAAGGTAGACAGTTAGAATCCACCAGCTGCTCTGAGGGAGATATGTGGACATTTCCTCTCGTTAAGATTTCTGGCCTCAGAAACCTGAGGGAAGGTTGCCATTAGTCGGAATTGACTTGATGGTAGTGATCTGAGCTTTTGGTTTAGTAGTATTGGAAAGCTTATTAACATGAACTTATCAGTATTTATTTTTATCAAATAGTATTGACAGCAATGTTAGTTAGGTGTATTTCCTTCTATTGTCCAATTCTAGATTATTTGTAATATCAACAATTAGAAAGTGGGAGATTTTTAATCAGATGGACTTAGGCCATTTCAAATTTGATTTTATAAAAATTAAGTTGTTCAAAACTGTAAGAAATGTCAGAAACATATTTCTTTGATACATTTTGCAGGGATGTTACAAATTTATGCAAATACTTTGGGTTTATTATTTCCTTGGTCAAAACAAAGTAGCTTTTTGTTTTATGTGTAGTTTTTGGCTGTTGATTAAAAAAAAAAGACCTACTTTAGTTTATTAGGAAGAAATATACTCATTGATTGCTTGATTAAAAAGAGACTGTAAAGTCAGAGTTGAGTCAAAGTTCTCTGTTAACCAGCTACTGACCTTGGTGAAGTGACTATCCTCAGAGTTTACTGTTCTCATCTATAATCCTAACCCATCCCATCCCATCCCATCCCATCCCATCCCATCCCATCCCATCCCATCCCACAGACTGTCAAGAGAACAAACAGGTCTGTCCCAAAGAGGGTGAGACCAAGATACTCTCTAGAGGCAAGGATTTTGAAGCTCCATCTCACATACTTTGGGCATGTTGCCCGGAGGGGCCAGTCCTTGGAGAGGAACTTCATGCTTGCAAGGATGGAGGGACAGCGTAGGAGAGGAAGACCCTGGATGAGATGGATTGACTCATTCAGAGCTGTCGTGCACAGGTTTGCTAGGAGTCATAGGCGACTTGACAACACATAAAAACAGCAGTCCCAACCCAGTTAGTTCTGACTCATAGTGACCCTGTAGGACAGAACAGAACTGACTGCTAGGATTCCCAAGGCTTCAGTCTTTTCAGGGAAAGAGGACTTAATCTATCTACTTAAATGGCTGGTGGGTGCAAACTGCTAGCCTTAATCCACTAAGCTACCTAACATTTAGCCCGCTATTCCACCGACTAACTTCTCTTGTTGTTATGTGCCATCACGTCAACTGTGACTCATTGTGCCCCTGTGAACAGTGACTCTGAACTAGCCTGAGGCAACCTCATCTTCTCTGACACACCTCACCTCATTGTCTCAGTCACTGTGCCAATCCATCTCAACCACAGTCTTCCTCTCCTGCACGGATCCGCCACCCTTTTAAGCATGATGTCCTCCAAGAACTGGTCCCTCCTGGCAACAGCAGAGTGTGCGAGATGGAGTTTCACAATCCTTGCCTCCAAAGAGCAACCTAGTTTAACCCTTCCCAGAACAGACATTTTTTCTCTTGGCAATTCAGTGCTCTTCTCCAGCACCACAACTCAAAGGCGTCAGTTCTTCTGTCATCCTTATTCATTGTCCACCTTTCAGATATACAGCAATTGAGAAGGCCATGCGCTGTATCAGGTACACATTGATGTCTAGACTGACATCATTGCTTTTTAACCCTCGGGAGAGCAGTTTTCCCAAAGCAACTCATTTTTTATTTCCTGACTGATGAGTGTTGATTGTGGATCTGAGCAAGTTGAAGTTATTAGCAACCTCAATTTTTTATCCATCTATCATGATACTATCCTTGGCCCAGTAGTGAGAATCTTTGTTGTGTGTGTGTTTTTGTAGTTTTTTTGTTTTGGTTTATTTTTGTTTGTTTTAATGTTGAGCTGCAATCTATTTTGAAGGCTTCAGTCCAGCAAAAGCTTCAAGTTGTCCTCAGTTTTGGCAAGCAAGATTGTGTCGTCTGCATAGTGCAGGTTGTTGGTAAGTCTTCCTCCAACTCTGATGCCACTTTCTTCATAAAGTCTAGCCTCTTAAATGACCTATTATGCACACAGATTGAAAAAGTATGAAGGAAGGATACATCCCTGGTAGACTCCTTTCTTGATTTTGAACCATGTAGTGTTCCCTTGCTCTCTTCAGACAGCAGCTTCCTGGTCTAAGTCTAGGTTTCACTTTAGCACAATTAAGTGTTCTGGGACTCCCATTCTAGCCACAGTTTGTTGTGATCCATACAGTCAAATGCCTTTGCATCATTGATAAAACACAGACAACCTACTGGTACTCTCTACGTTCAGCCAAGATCCAGCTGATATTGACAATGATATCTCTAGTACCATGGCCTCTTCTGAGCCCTACTTGTATTTCTGGCAGTTCTGTTGATGTACTGTTCTAGTTGTTTGGGGTTATTCTTCAGCAAGATTTTGCTTGTATGTTATACTAGTGATACTGTTTGATACTTTGCACATTCTTTTGGGAATGGAAATATGGATCTATTCCAGTCAGTTGGCTAGGTAGCTGTCCTCCAGATTTCTTGGAACAACTTGGTGAAGAAATCCAGGGCTGCATCTGCTTGTTGAAATACATCACTTGGTATTCTATCAATTCTTGGGGCCTTATTTGCCAGTTCCTTCAGAGCAGCTTAAATTTCTTCCTTTGTTCCCATTGGTGGTTTTTTGTTTGGGTATTTTTTTTAATTTTTAAAAACTATTTTATTTTTTTAATATATACTTGTTTCTAAGATTGTAAATAATCTTGGGAGTTTCTAGGTCAGGTTGAGGCAAATGAAGGACTTTTATGAGTAACTTATACTGCCTAGACTCAAGATAAGCTACAAATGCAGTCTGAAGCAAAATGGGCAAAAGCATCTTTCTAAAGACAGGTTTAGAAATCCTGATCCAGTGAGTTAAGGTGTTTCCTTTCTCTGGTAGCAAGGCTGACACTTACCTGTCTGCTAGGCCACCATTCGCAGGTAAAGCCAAGACAACAAGAGTAAAGACCTCCAAAAACAAGACCAACCAGTCCACCCTGTGTTACATACAAGTTTCACAGCTCAAATAGCCTGTGCTCAAAGGTAAGCTTACAAAACCTTTGTAAGCTAAGTGTGCTATCATAAATGGAATAACTGCCATTGGTAAGCCAGAAACAATCCGAGCCTGTGTCACATTTTAGATGCATTGAAAAAGACTGATTGCTATTAGGCCACAGAGAGCAACATTACGCCCAATCCATGTTGATCCATGTTCAAGGAGATTCTTTTCTACTTCTGAAAGTTGGTTTTCTGGTTATAATATGAGTAGGTATTATGTGTTCCTTGATCTCATCATCTGGTTCATTATTTTTCATCTTGGAGCCTTACATGCGTGCCCGTTCTCTCAGCAGCCAGTGCCCACTCTGGTTTTCCTCAGCCACACCTGGGCATTAGACAACCTCTTTTTATGGGGTGCTGGTGCAGCCATCTTTTCACCGGTTCTTGATCCTGTCCTGCTTCGTGAAATGGTTATGTGTCAGCCAATTCTATTTGGTACAGCAACTCTGTATGTTCCTTTCATCATCATTGGATGCTTCCTGGATCCCCGCCACAAGTAACAGGCTCTACTAATGTGATATATCAACATGTCAGAATGACTAGGACACAGTTAGTACTTATGAGTTCTGTAACAGAGAACTAAAGAGAAGCAGATTGGGCTGTGTCCATGGAGGAGTTTTGGATTACTGATGTGGCTCTGATTAGTGTCTTAACCGGACAAGTCACTTAATCTCCCTGAATGGAGCTACACTACCTCACTTAAAGATGAGTAAAGCTTTGATTCTTGAGTTAAGTTTTAAATGCATTTTTTAATCGTTACCATTGAGTTGATTATGATTCTTGGTGACCCTGTGTGTAACTGTAGGACTAACAGCTTCATATTGGTTTTAATCTTTGTGGGAGCAGGAGGTTGGATATTTATTCTGTGGCACCAGTGGGTAGGTCTGAACTGCCATCCTTTAAGTTAGTAGAAGAAAAGGCCACCAAAGAATCCTGCTAAATGCATAAAAGTTGGTCATTAGGAGGGAACTTAGTGAACGCTATTGCTGATTCTCTTGATCCCCGATTCCAAGCATAACCTAATGATTTTCTAAAGTATCATCTAGAGATGCCACCAAAATTTTTTTGGAAAGGAAATAAGAGTAAAAGCAATAATAGGTGTTAAGAATGAGTATATGGGAGTTTTCGTTATTTAAACGTACCATAAAACTTTATTTCTGGGATTTTTTTTTCCTGGTTACCCATAGACTCTTATTCTTCCTATTTCTACATGTTACTGAGCTTGCTTTTCAAAATTTTTTTAAAGTACAAAATCAGAAGGAGAAAATAGAAAGTTCAATATGACTTGCTTAGTCCCTCCTGAGAGCAGTAGTGACAGTTTTCAAGGAAGGTGGTTGAGGTATTACTAGCAAAGACCTTTCATAATTCGTTGTAGATTTCATGTGCCTGGTTCAACTCCTTTCTCCTTTCCCCAGCCCACTTTATATTCTCATATCAAAAAGTACTGAATATTGGTTCTACTTTATTTAGAAAACATGGTGGATCATTTTGCTTTTTCTTAGGCACATCGTTCTTGCAATAAAAATGGTTTCCCTGACACCTAACACTGTCATAACTAGGCTGTGAAACAGAGAAGAGGAATTTAGCAATTACAAAAATAGGGGACAAGTACTATAAACTGGACACAAAGGCCTAAAACCATGTTGCCTGCAAGTCTTAAGGTCGTTCTCTAACACATCTCTTTGCTGGTGAGAGGAAGGGAACTAATAATTAACAGTTACTCTCTACATATCACTGTAAAGATCAGCATGATGTAATCTTACCTGATGAAGAATCTAAAGCTTAAAAATACCCAGTAACTGTTCCAGTACGGTTAAGCAAGGTTTAAGTGGTAGATGGAGCCAGTGCTCAAATCCAGTCTCACTGACTTGGATGCGCCTGTGTTCCTTTCCTGTTCACCCACTGCCTCCCAGATATTTTCAATTATAAGCAGAATTATTTGCACAGATAAATACACATATTTATTTGTGTGCTTATTTGTTGGCTTTTAATACTATTTCAATCATAAACAGAATTATTTGCACAGATAAATACACATATTTACTTGTGTGCTTATTTGTTGGCTTTTAATACTATGTCCTAATAATCATCTTTTCCTAAAACAAGGGAGGAAAAATTAATGCCTATTTTACTCTGGTTAGGTTTGAAACAAAGTATCCCTCATGGTATAGAGATTAAAGCACTAAGCTGCTAACCAGAAGGTCAGTGGTTCAAACCCACCAGCAGCTCCATGGAGAACAATTAGGCAGTCTGCTCCTGTAAAGTTTTGTAGTCTTAGAATCCCCATGAGTGCTTCTACTCTTCTGCAGGGTTGGAAGTAACACAATGGCAATATTTTCTTTATTTGTTCATTTGTCTGTTTGGTGTTGAAACATGTTCAGTCTTAAAGAACCAAAGATAAATACAGAAGTAAAATGAAATAAGTAACTAGGCCTTGGAGTATGAAAAGTCACAGAGGATGAGAAAAGCAGCGGCACCTTCCATTTTAAAGGGCAGTTTGGGACTTAGGCGTTCTCCTTTAAGTTCTAAGATGTGTGTTTATTTTCTTCGGTCAGTGTTTGGGAGATAGTGAAGTAGGCTGGAAGGGTTAGGAGAGTACATTTAATTTAAGCCCACCCACTAAACCCACTATCTCTGAGCACGGTTTTCTCATGTTGTTGATTGCCGTTGAGTCGAGCATGACTCATAGTGATTCTATGAACAAAAGACCTAATGTCTTTCTATAACTCGCGTAATTTCTCCAAGTTCATAGAGATTCCGTCGGCATATGGTTTAGGAAGTGGATGCTACTCCTGCTTCCAAACCTGTTTGCAAATGGGAGCTCCACCAAACACTGTCCACATTGGGAAACCATTACGGCATTTGACACCCCAGTGGCACAAAGTTCAGCATCACAGCAAACTCAGATTACCTCAGTACAGAAAGTGACAAAGAGTGATTTACAAAGTAGAAAAATGTTCCTCCGAAATACAACACGAGTCTCACTTAGCAGTGGTTAAGTGCCATCAAATCGAATACCATGCATAGCGACCCTATGAACAAAAGACCTGAACTCTGTTCTATAATTAACAACATTTCTCTAATTCATAGAGTGTCCAGAGAGGCATCTGACTTAGGAAGTGGATGCCACTCCTGCTTCCAAACCTTAATCAATCTGGAAGCTCCTCCAAACACTGTCTATGATGGGTAACCATTATGATATTTGACATGACTATGGCACAGTTTTCAGCATCACAGCAATACCAAGGTACTTCAGTACAGCAGATAGACAAACGACTGCTGAACCACTTAAAGAATGTTTATCCTGACATTAATAAATTTGGCCCGAAGCTGTTGACTACGATAAACCAAGTAGACCCTCTGCCTTTGGTTCCTTGTTGGCTAAATTAGCCAAGCAAAAAGTCCAGCCAGCTGACACCCACTTGTGGAGGGGAAAAACCAGTAACACAAACCAAACTAGCAACTTCCTATTGGGTTTCTGGAACTCTGTAGTTTTAACGGGAGGAGACTGCCCATCTTTCTCCCATGGAGCAGCTGAGGGATTCAAACTGGTAACCTTTCAGTTAGCAGCCAGCTATGTTACACACAGCACCAGAGTGTCTGTAAAGTTTCCGTCCTTTTGTTTGTCAAGTCCACATTGCACAGGGAGGAAAAGCAGCCACTTTGAAGCTGTACAGAAGAACTTGCCCTCTTTGCTGTCTCTGTGTGAACGTTGAGTGGTTCGCACACCTACTGTTGGAAGCTCAGCCTTCGTTTCCTGTGTGCAGTATATCACGGGGCCCCTCCCTTCCAGTGTGACAAGCCTGCGGCTGCTGAGTGATGTTTCGTTTAGACTTCAATCAAGGCTTCTGCCTTGGCCGTACAGGAGCCACATGTGGTGAAACACTGAATTATGGGTTAGCATATGCTGCTGCTCTCAGGTACTGCCTGTCACCTCCCTGTGCACTAGACTGAAGCCCTGCCCTGTGTTGAGCCCTTCTCAGAATCTTCTGTTGTGCCCCTTATTGTGGTTGCTATGTTTAGGTGTTATATGTTATATGCTTGCTCCTCAGTATGTCGTTGTGTGCCACTGCTTGGAAACCAACTCATAGCTGGCCCTCCAGCAGGTTTATGGGGCAGTGGGAGTCTCATGTGAAGAGATCGCCCACCCTTTTCTCATGGAGCAGCTAGTAGATTTGAACCACCTGCCTTTGAGTTGGCAGCCCAGCTCCATACCACCACACCATCTGTGCTCCCTATTTCTCTCTATAGGAAATGTTTTATGTCTACTTAGATTTCTCTGGAAAACAGCGTAGCTGAACTAGAGGTTAGTAGTTGTGTGTCTGAGTTGGCTTCCATTCATGGTGACCCATGGGAGTTCCTTGGCTCTTGGCTTATGTGCTGCTCTTTTATAAAATCGACAGTGATGCTGTACTGAAGAATAGCACTGCTCCTGTCCAGTAGCTCCTTCCTCTCCAGCTTCCATAGCTCTGGGTGATGGACCCCATCCAGACGTGATGGGGACACCCATATTTCTTGGGTACTCCTAGGTTAAGGACGTCCCTGGCAGGTCAAGAGACTCCTGCTCTGGGGTAGTGATGGAGAGAGCGGTGTGGGGAAGCTGCTTAGGGAGCAGATAACCAGTGCTGAGAGTCTGTCTACACAGACCATCAGGTGAGATAGAATATGCTAATGGTGTTGTCCACACAGAAGGGTCCTTCCTGTCCAACTGGCCAATCTTGGGGAGGTGAAAGGCGGGCCACACTGCTGGGAGATTGAGATATGCATGCCTCCCCGCTTCCCTCTGCTCTAGTTTCGTGGTGCTTCCTTCCTGTGCGGACCCACGTAAGCAAGTACATGTGGGTTTAAGGAGCACTGCTGTCATCGTGGTTAAATAATTTGCTTGCCAGCCAAATGCCATTTTAAACCCACCAGATGCTCTGAGGAAGAAAGATGAGGCAATTTGCTCCCATAAAGATTTACACATTTGGAAACCCTGTAAGCAGTTCCATTCTGTCCTACAAGACCACTGTGAGGCGAAAGAGAGTCCTTGGTAGTGGGTTTGCTTGGGTCAGCTCAGCTATCAGCATTTCCAACCCACCAGCCACTTCAGGGGAGGAAGATGAAGCTTTGTGCTTCTGTAAAGACTGCAGCCTTAGAAACCCTGAGGGGATCTGCTCTGTCCTACAGGGTCCAGATGCATGAGAATTGACTTGACGGTGGTGGGTTTTGATGGTGGAGGTCTTTCTTTACCCCCCTCCAGTAGGGCCATTTTACAGCAAATAATTCAGTGTCTTCTATCCATACAATCAAGGTGGTCATGTCTCTTGTCTGATTTCTAAATATTTGATAATAGAGATACACTTTGGACCTGTCTGTGCTCTGGGGGAACTGATCCTTTTGCTTAGTTTGGTGCCCCGTCCTGGCAAGGTGGTGTCCAAAGAGCCGAGTGGTGTGGAAATAGTCAGACTCCTTCGACTCTGTTTAAGGTGCTTGTTGAATGTCCTTGTTGCTCTGAGAATCCCATCTCTTAAACACATAAAATATTACTAATAAAGTTATTTCTTTTTCAGTCTTTGTTTTCTGCGCCAGGAGCAACTGCTTCTCCCCTTGATGTCTGAGAAGGGTTGGTGGGGACACTTTGGGGGGGACACTTTGAGGGGACACTTCATGTGGAGTATCTGTCTGCTCTGTTTCCTCCTTTTGTCTCTGTTTTTGCTTTGAGCTTGTTTTCTTAGTGAATGCCTGCGGTTGAAGTTTCTAAAGTCCCAAGGATCGCAGACCAGTGCCCTGACCCCATCTCTAGATGGAGGGACAATCCTTGGGAAACAGAAGTCAGTACCAAAGGCTGGTGAGAAGGGAATGTAGAATAGTCTGACAAAGACTGCCTATCTACTTGAAAACTAGCAAGTTAACAGCAAAAAAGAAAAGAAAGGAAAAATGGTAAAATGGAAGGCTTCTGGGTTTTGTTGGCCTCCTGCTGGAGTTTAAGCTTTTCAAATTAGACCTTCAGTAGAATTAGTTGCTAATTACTTTTACTTCTCCATTCTGAATGAAGCCAGCCTTCCTGTTCAGTCCCTGGTCTTAGTGAATTTCTGGATCTTTGTGATAAAACCCACTGGAATTTAGGAGTTTGCATCGTAGCGGGGCTTGTCACATGTCCGGCAGATGTTCTTGAGTTGCTGTAGAATGATGTTGCTCACACTTGAAGGTGCTTTTTGAACCACCTGGGATCTTGTTAAAATTGAGGCGCTGACCCAGCAGACCTCAGCAGAGATCCTAGATTGTGCCTTTCTAACTAGTTCCCAGGCTCTGCAAGTGTGGCTGGCTCTGGAGCCTCGCTTTGAGTAGTGAGGCCCAGGATACACACTCAGTGATTCTTGTGCTGGTGTGAAAGAGAATTTTGTGGTGAAGTAACATTGGTTGTACTGGGCTCACAGTGTCGCCCACGTGTCTTTGTATGGAAGAGCCTTTGGTTGCTGATGTACCCTGTGGATTTATAAGAGGGGATTACTGCCGTTGCTGGTGTTCACATTCCTCCCATGAAGCATATCATGCAACTGTAGTGTTCCATGAAGTATGCTTAGGAGCTTAGGAAACTTTGTGGAGAAAGGGTGGCACTGGAAACCAGGGCCAATGAGTGTTTTTAGTCTGTGGCTCATTGAAATAATTTTCTTAAGATTACATATATCCTTATTGAGTGAGTTATCAAACAGTTCAATCTTTTTAAATATTTTTTTAATTACTTGAGGAATAACTGCTAAATACTTGGCTGGTGATGTAAAGGTTGATGGTTCAAAGCTCCCAGCCACCCCAGGCTGATGGGCTGCTGCTTGAAGATTTCTGCCTTGGAAACTTCACAGGGCCATTGTACATTACGAGTCAGAATTATAGAAGACACACAATAGATATTGGAAGCTGATCTTCAAATATGAGTGTGATTGGTATTGACTGTGTTTATCACGTTATGTCAGCAGAACCTAAAACCCAGACCTCTTGATGTTGATATGATTCCAACTCGCAGCAGCCCTGTAGGACAGAGTGGTAGAACTACCCACCGCTCTGTAATCTTTATAGAAGAGACAGTCTCATTGTTCTCCTTTGGATTGGCTGATGGATTTGACCCATCAGCTCGTGGCTGAGAACTCTTACCACTGTCATCAGGGCTCATTTGCTTCAATAATAAATACCCTTATTGTGTCTTATTGAAGCTGTGAGTCCCCTCGAAACTTAGCCAGGTCCAGATCAGTAGAAATGGCCACAGGTACTTAAAGGTAAAGAAAACCTCATTGCTCTTGAGTCAGAATCAACTCATAGCTGACCCTTCAGTGGACTTTCAGAGGTTGTAAATTGTTTGAGAGGAGATTGCCCTCTTTCACCTGTGAGAGCCACAGAGGTGCAAAGTCATCAGCATGGATACTACAGCTCTTCGTTCAGCTTTGCACTCAAAGCTCGGACTGTTGTTTTGTGGGTGCTGGTGTGTTAGCACACAGGTACTTCCAGGTTTTTATAGCCACGTACACTTTCTTTCTACTGATCACTCAAGTCAACTCAAGGAGTCTTTTTTGAGTCTGTGGTTCACTGAAATAATTATACTGAGACTAGATTGAGCTCTATTAAATGAGCTATCAAACATTTTTTTGTGGTTTGCCTTGCTTAAAGCTTTTTCTTCCTTTTGAATACTGGGGGAGCAACAGCTGAATGCTAGGCTGCTAATCCTCCAGCCCCTCTGTAAAGTTGTCAGCTGGAGCCCACTTAAGGGCACCTCACATGTTAGTTCCATGCCCCAGGTCAGAATACAGCTGCCCCCTAAGGTTTCCGAGGCTGTAGGTCATTGTATGTAGTGGAAACATACTGTCTTACCTTTAACCTGTGGAGCTATCAGTGGGTTTGAACCACTGACCTCTTGGCTAACAGCTGAGGCCTTAACCTACTGCGCCATCAGGGCTGCATTTTGGAGCAGTTAGTAGTGGAATAGCTACTATGGATAATCCCAAATGAAGTGCCATCACTTTTCTGAACTTCTGAAGTGTGTGTGTTCAAATAATGCCATGAGGATCATCAGAGTTCCAGGTACCCCACTGCACAAACTAGGAAACAGAGCAAATTTACCAACTTGATGACTCAGGGCTGGAGGAAGACTCACTAGCAACTTGTGATACATGGACAACACAGTCCTGCTTGGAGAAAACGAGGAAGACTTAAGGCACTAACTGATGGAGCTTAAAGACTTTATAGCCTTCAATCTGGATTTTGCCTCAGCAAAACAAATCCTTAAAACTGAATCAATAAACAACATCATGATAAACAGAATAGATTGGCATTATCAAAGATTTCATGTTAACTTGGATCCACAATCAACATTCTCCATGAAACCAGCAGTAATCAAGGGAAATATTGTTAAAACACCAAACATTAACAATATATTAATAAATAGAACAATAATAATAATAATAAATATTAATAAACCCTCATAACTCATGTATTTAGACATTACTTAAATCTTAATAAGTGCATTCTCAAAAAAAAGTGAAATATTGCATTAGATGACTCTGCTGCCAAGGATCTCTTTAAAGTGCTGCTGAGCAAGGATGTCACTTTAAAGTCTGAGGTGCACCTGCCCCAAGCCCCACAGTATTTTCAGTCATGTCATATGCATGTGAAAATTGGACAAGGCATAAGAAAGACCAAAGAAGAACTGCTACCTTTGAACTGTATGTGGTGTTGGTGAAGAGTATTGAACAAAACCATAGACTGCCAGAAAAACAAATCTGACTTGTGGTAAATGTAGCCAGAATGCTCCTTAGAAGAAAGGAGGAGGCTTGTCATACACACTTTTGTCAGGTTATCAGGAGGGGCACGTGCCTGGATAACGTGGAGGGCCAACAAATAAGAGGAAGACCTTCAATGAGCTAGATTGACAGGGTGACTTACAGCAGCAGGCTCCAGTGCGGCATGGCACCCCATGTACTGCTGTTTCTCTAGTGTATAGATGAGTCAATAGTGTATAGTCATGAGTCAGAGCCAGCTTGAGTGGCCTAGTGATCAGGAGCTGTGCTGCCATCCTGGAAGGTATGCAGTTCAAAACTACCAGTGGCTCCATGGAAGGATGGGTAGTCTCCTCCAGTTCAATGTATAGCCTCTGAAAACCTGCTGGAGGCTCAGCTGTGGGTCAGTTCCTGCTGCTCCCTGGTTCCTAATAAGAAGAAGTTAGTTACAACCAGTATAAAATTTAAAAAAAGATACTATGAAAGGAAGAAGGGGCTCTGGTTACATAGTGAGTTGACTGTTACCTATTTTGGGCTCTTCCTGTAATAATGGTTAATAAAATATTCTGTGCTTTTTAAAAGAATCTTTAATAGCATTTCTCAATCTCTGAGGAAAACTCAAGAAGCAAAATCTTAATTAGGATCACCTGATTTATTTATTGGTGGGATAGAGGAAATATGGGAAGGATTTTGCAGACATTTTGGAAGATAAATTAGTTCAGAAGAATATCAGAAATCTATTATCCATCACTAGACAAAAACTGATTCAGGGTTAAATGTTTATCATGTTATTTTTTTCCAATTTTGAATATTTTCAAAGAATGTGCATCATGTCAGCAATCAAAATAATTTAAAGTTAAATTAAAATAATTAAGTTGTTGTTGATTGCCTTCGAGTCAAGCACGACTCATAGTGACCTTATGATCAAAAGGCCTGAAGCCCCTCTACAACTATCGACATTTATTAAAGTTCCCAGAGTTTCCAGAGGCATGCTATTTAGGAAGTGGATGCTACTAAAAAAAAAAAGTAGTTAGTTACTCTAATGCCAAATTTGAACCCATGGAGTGTGGTTCCAAACTCAGGTATGATAAAGCATACATTTTACTAATTGGCAATCTAATTTTTTTAAAGCCATCTTTTATTGAGAGATGATGCACATGTTATCTCATTATTCACTTAGTTTAAATGGTAGTAGACACTTGGTCACATGCTAGTCTTCCTGTAGTGAGGAAATTTAAGGAAACAGATTGTTTGCTTAATAATCATAGTTTCATATTAGGATAGAGAAAAAGGCACTTGACTATAAATAATTCAGAAAACACAGAAAGGTATTAATGAGGAAATAAAAATAAACCCTGTACTATCTAGAAAGAGGGTCTTCAGTTTCCCCCCTCCCCTTGACAAATAGGGTAAATATTTTTTGTTGTAAATACACTCACGTTCCTGGCTTGTCTTAGAATGGTAATCACCTAATTACACACATGCTTTTAAAACAGAAGTTCTGTAGCTTTCAAAGCCAGTCCCTAAATGTGCAGTTAGCAGAGCGCGGGGTCATAACTCACATTTTTGTCATGCCATAGTGTGCAAGCGCTAACTCCGCTTGTGAACTGAGCGACCCCTGTGCTTTTCTCTTGCAAAACAGAAACCTTTCCGAGAGCTGCCTGGGAGGCAGTGGAGTTGTGGCTGGCGGCCTGGCGGCGTCTGCGTGCACCTGATGTGCCTGTGAGCGCGCCTGGGTCTGTGCCGCGCCTCCTTGGCCATCTTTGCACTTCCTCCCGCCGGCTGTCCCTGTCCCTGCGGTGCTAGACAGCGTCACACTGGGCTGTCAGCTCTCCGCTTGGCCAGAACACACACAGAGGCCAAGCCGTGAATAAGCTTTTTCTGCAGTTTCCATCGCTGAAGCCCTGGGGCTCCTCTGTGATTCCCTTCCCAGAGGATTGGCCTCTCCGATTCCAGCCCTGCTTGCCACGTCCTGGGGTGCAAACCCCAGGATGGTGGCTCGAGGGGAAATAGCAAGATTTTGGAGTCTAGAAAGCCTGCATATGGGTACGTGTGCTGAGAGCTCTCTCTCTCTCTCTCTGCCTTTCTCTCTCCCTCCCTCCCTCCCTCCCTCCCTCTCTGCCTCTCTATCCCCCTCTCTGCCCTATCTTGCCAAACACAAGTTTGCACATAAAAGCTCTTATGTTCTTCCTTGCAAAATGCCTCATAGGTAATTTTAGTTCTAGTGAATCAGAGAAGCTAGTTTTGCTGCTGGCACAGTAGTAAATGGGGCTCAGTAAAATGAAATTTTTAAAAAATAGGAAGACTCATACCTATTTTAGGTTTAAATAGAAAAAATAGGAAGACCCACACCACTCCTGTGATTTGTGGATTTGGGTAATTGGTCTCTTTCACTTCTGTTATTTGGGCTGCTTGGATTCAGGAGCTTGTTGGGGTAGATCAGTATGTTCTGTGGTCATTTAAGATGTATACTATTCTAGGCTGTGAATTGATTTTGGAAAGTTACAATATTTTGGAAGTTTCAATACTGCCTCCTTCTTGCTTCACCCTTCGTTTTCCATAGTTTTTTTATGAGGATGGACTATGAGATGTTAATGTTAATACAGAAGAAATTATGCCTTCTTACAGTAGGAAGTTGGAAACTATACACCATGTATTCGGAAAAGGAAGTAAGAAAGCAAAAGAAACATTTCTGAGACAGAAATTTCACTGCTTTACATGGTTGCTTCAGTAGGATGTGTTAAAGAAAAAGTCCTGTCACAGGTTTTTGCCTTAAACAAACACTAGTAACTCTTCTGGAAATGAATGAGAGAGGAGCTGACAGCCAGAGGCCGCCGGCCTTGACTGCATAGCCCTCTCTGCTGCTTGGTAGAAGACAGGGATGTGGTTATGACTTATGTGTTTGGACAGATGTGGAAGGCAAAGCCAGCCTGGACTCCATTTCCCTAACCAAAATTGTAGGAAAGAGGGGAAACTACCCAGGAGCATCCATATTGAGAATCAGAGCTTCCGCCTATAGAGTCTTGTTGTGGGTTGCAGTTGGGGAGCGTAGTTGTCCTGGAGGCAGACCGCACTCAGCTGGACAGGACGGCGCATGGGAGGAGGGAGGCTGGGGCCTCCTTCCTGCCACGTCTGTCTGTCTGTATGTATGTCAGGCTCATCTTTGAAGGCCATTGAGTTTGTACTGTGTATGCTTGCTGAAAAGGAGAGAGCCAGTTCTGTGGGAGAGCAGGGCAGGAGAGGGGAGCTGGCAAGAGATAGTGGCTCATTCCTTATCTGCCTCTCCTCCCTGCAGCATTCCTGCGCTCCCCGAACATGGTTCCTAGCCCACCTTCCCACGCTCGCCCAAGGCCAGGGACACCACCGGCCTGACCCTTGCTTCTCCTTGGCTGTGGCTAAAAAGCCCGAATCTTGTGGCCAAGGCTTTGCAGTTTCCTTCCTTCTGGGGTACCATTAGAAGATTTAAGAAATCCTTCTCACATGCTCCATCCTTTACCCTAAAGCCAGGCCTTTCTGGCTTTAAAGAGGAAGGAGGAAAGGCCCAGGGGCATCTCTAATGAGGTGCCTGTTCTCAAGCTCTCTTGTCTTCTACTTTTGAAGTTCACTAGTTGAGCGAGTTTTGGAGGCAGCTGTTTTTCATATACATTCTGTTATGTGTGTGCACTGGAAATAACAAACACAGTTCAGGCAGACCTCGGAGATGTTGGGGGGATCCAGCCCGGATAAGGGAGACATGATGGTGAAGCAAGTCACAGGGATTGTTTGGTTTATTGGTACATATGCAAGTTATGTTGGTGCCAAATATAGATATTCTGTTAAGAGTACAATTAAGAAAAGGAGGATAAGTAATGAACACTGCAGTGGAACAGAGGAAGGAAAGAACTCTTTAAAAGGAATATATGATTAGGCATTATATGTACCACAACAGCCCAAAGTAAGTGGTACATTGCAGAAGACTGTGGGTGGGGAAGAAAGGGAGGTAATTGTGAATGAATATTAAAAGATGATAATAATAAAATAATGAGAGAGAGCATAAAGTGTACAACAATTAATGAGTGAAAAATCTAACTTTTCTGTAAACTTTTGTTAAAATCACAATTAAAAAAATCTTTTAATGTTAGATGGATATTTGCTGAAACCAGGGAGTACCAGAGGAATGTCTATCTGTGCTTCATTGATTATGCAAAGGCGTTTGACTGTATGGACCATAACAAACTGTGGCTGACTCTGAGAAGAATGGGAATCCCAGAACACTTGATCGTGCTAATGCGAAATTTATACTTGAACCAAGAGGCAGTCGTCAGAACAGAGCAAGGTAACACTGCGTGGTTCAAAATTGGGAAGGACATACGCCAGGGATGTGTCCTGTTACCATACTTTTTCAACCTGTATGCAAAACAGATCATGAGGGAGGCTGGGCTCTATGAGGAGAAATGTGGCATCAGGATTGGTGGAAGATCTGTCAACAGTCTATGTTATGCAGATGACACAACCCTGCTTGCTGAAACTGAGGAGAACCTGAAGTGCTTACTGCAGAGGGTCAAGGACTACAGCCTTCAATATGGATTGAGGCTCAATGTCAAGATAGAGATACTCACCACTGGACCAATTGGCAGCATCAGGATGAATGGTGAAGAGATCGAGATTGTTCACAGCTTTAGTCTGCTTGGCTCCACAATCAACACTCTTGGCACCAGAAGCCAGGAAATTAAAAGACGTTGTTGCCATGGGAAAGTCTGCTGTTAGGGACCTCTCTAAAGTACTAAAGAGCAACGGTGTGTTTCTGGAGACTAAGGTGGTACAGGCCATGGTCTTTGCAATCACTTATTATGCGTCAAAGAGCTGGACAGTGACCAGGGAGGACAGAAGGAGAATTGATACTTTTGAGCTTTGGTGTTGGAGAAGAGTGCTGAGGGTGCCATAGACTGCTAAGAGAACAAACAGATTTTTCCTGGAGAGGGTTAAACCGGGCTGCTCCTTGGCGGCAAGGATTCTGAGTCTGACATACTTTGGTCATGTTGTAAGGAGAGACCGGTCCTTGGAGAGGGACATCATGCTTGGGAGGGTGGAGGGCAGGCACAGGAGGGGAAGGCCCTCTGGGAGATGGATTGGTTCAGTGACTGGGGCAATCGGGATGAGTGTGTCGGAGGCAATGAGATTGGCACAGGACAGAGCAGAATTTAGAGCTGTTGTACATAGGGTCGCTATGAGTTGCAAGCAACTCAACAGCACATAACAACAACAACATTACAAAAATGATTGAAGTAATATGAGAATGACCAAATGTGTCTTGGAGACTCGAAGTGAGCACACACTGTTGGAAAAATAGCACGAGTAGAATTGATGAAGTGAGCTCTGGTAGCCTGGTGGGAAGGCACTACACTGCAATCCGGAAAGCATGTGGTTCAAATTCACCAGCTGCTTTGTGGGAGAAGGATGGGTAGTCTTCTCCCGAGCCAGGCCATTAACTGCCTCTGAATATGCTCTGGAGGGTCGAGTATGGCTCTGTCCTGACTCAACAGTACCCAACAATAGACTTGATGAAGGTGGCCTCAGACCTTCCATTTGTTTTAAAAGTCAGGGAGGTAGGGTGGGTAAGGGTAGGCAGTTTCTTTGAAGTGCAGTAAAGTGAAGTATAATCAGACAAGGTCTGGTGGCCTAGTCATAAGAAGCTGCCCTGCAGTCCCAATGGCACACGGTTTGAATCCACCAGCTGCACCACAAGAGAAAAATAGTCACTTCCTGTGTGAGGTACTGCCTCCAAAAGCCCACTAAAGGGTCAGCTGTGGGTCAGTTCTGACTCAGCAGCACCCAACAACAACAAATGACACATGAGGAGCTCTGATGGCCTTGTTGTTGTGCCCATTGATTTGGAACCGACTGCTCGATGGCCTAGAGGTAAAGAATTGTGCTACCAACCAAAAGGCACATGGTTTAAATCCTCCAGCTGCTGCACAGGAGAAAGATGGACATTCTTCTCCTATGTGATTTAACTGCTTCTGAAAACTTGTTAGATGGTCGGTCAGCTATGACTAGGTTCCAGCTCGACCATACACAACAACACATAAGATCACTTTGAGTTGCAGTTGACTCAGTGACACCTCTAAACAGCAAATAAATTATGTTTGCTGGGAGTCTCTAGGTAATACAAAGAGTAAATGCATCCTTAGTTACTCTGCATGGAAACGGAAAGGTTGGGGGTTCCAGTTCTCCAGGAGACACCTTGGAAGAAGGAAGGCTTAGCGATCTACTTCTTAACAAACCAGCATTGAAACCATGGGCTACAGAGCACGTGTCTGTTCCGACACCTGACATCGTCATGACTCAGCACTGACTTGACAGCACCTAGTTAAAGGCATGGCAATAGAAAAACGTCATTGTCATGTGGATTCCAACTTGCAGCGACCCTGCAGGAACTACCCCATAGAGTTTCTGAGACTGCTAATCTTTATGGGAAGAAACTTCCTCAACTTTCTCCTGTTGATTGGTTCGAACTATTGACCATTCAGTTAGCACCATGATGCTATCCACTGTACCATTGGGACTCCTTAAGATAAAGGATGATGCCTTCAAAGGAGTTGACCTGGTTTTGTTTGTGAATCCTGAGAAGAGGGGTGACCAGGGAAGGGGCTGTGGAGGCCTAGGACAGCAGCCCTTATCCTCCAACGGTCACTGTAGCATCCAAGGCAGATGTGAGGAACCCATCCTGTTGGGAAGGGACGGACAGGCCTGGTGGTGGTGTGTGCGGTGATGAGTGTGCCCATGGGCATGAACTCAGTGTGGCCAGGAGTGAGGACTGACAAGCAAGTATACAACCTGTCTGAGCCCCCTTTCCTCCTCTCTGCCAGTTACCCATCCAAGGTCTCACTGCCATGTAACATCGACAGTCTGGGCTCCAAGACACTTGTGTAAATTAAGTGAGGTGATGAGTGTCTAATGTTCAGCACAGTTTCTAAAGAGGCTTAAGAGTTCCCTGCCCATGCTGTGTGAAACCTGAAATTGAGTTCTCGGTGTGTGCAGTAGTCAGGAGCCAGAGGATGGGTGTGGATACATTGCAGAAGGCGGGGCATGGGGCAGATGGATGGGTGCCATCTACCCATTCCCTGGCCAGCAAGAGGAAGTAGACACACACAAGCCAAAGGTAAAATGTAGTGGTGCTTGGCAAGAGACAGGAAACCCTATGGCCAAACCTAGGTCTGGATTGGAGAGCGACACAGGAAATAGAGCTGAGTGCCCTTATGGGTCAGCAGTCTCAGTGCTCAGAGGCGATGGGGAGAGGAGGGAACACTTTGATGAGGATCTTTGTCCCAGGGTTCCCTGCTCTATGCTCTGATTTCCCCACCCTTGGCAGCAACAACTGATGGGTGTTGGCCCCAGCTCGTGGCAGCCCTGTTGCACAGTGGAACAAAATGATGTCTGTCCCTGTGCCATCATCTTCACTGTTATGCTACCTGGGAATTTCAGTGGCTAATCACCGGGCCTTTCTTCCTCATCTTAGTGTGGACACTACACTGAAATCCATTTAGCACATAATGACATGCAAGCCCCCTGTAGCAGGTGAGACTTCTGCCACTGAACGACCACTGCCCCTGACTTACCATTTGTTGGGTTGTCAGGTACCATCGAATCTGCTCCAGCTGTTGTAGCCCCATGTATGACAGAGTGAAACACTGCCAGGCTTGCCTCAGCAAGCACAGTTGTTGGCTGTGATTGAGCCCAGTGTTATAAGCTACTGTGTCAATTCATCTTGAAGGTCTTCCTGGGGGTTTTTGCTGACCTTGCTTTACCAAGTGTGATGTCCTCCTTTGGTGGCTGGTCCCTCCTGTTGGCACACCCAAAGTATGTGAACTGAAATAGTGTTGCCCTCCCTTACCGCTACAGATTTTGAATACCCACGTCAGGTATTAGCACAGAGAGACAATATTTTTTTATAATTTAATCAATTTTTAATTAATTTTAATGAAAATTTACAGAGACTTTGGATTTCCATTCATTCATTGTTGCACTTTTCTCCCTGCCCACCCC
>NW_006399885.1:6086249-6148728 GCF_000299155.1 Elephantulus edwardii | reverse complement strand
GGGGGTTTTTGCTGACCTTGCTTTACCAAGTGTGATGTCCTCCTTTGGTGGCTGGTCCCTCCTGTTGGCACACCCAAAGTATGTGAACTGAAATAAGTTCTTAAAAGACTAGAGTGCTCAAAGCAGACTTTTAAAATATTGTTATATTCTAAATTTTTATGGTTTAATAGAAATTTAATCAATTTTTAATTAATTTTAATGAAAATTTACAGAGACTTTGGATTTCCATTCATTCATTGTTGCACTTTTCTCCCTGCCCACCCCTCCCTGCGAAAGACAATATTTTGAAAGGCTGTGTACATGTGTGATACAAGTACAGGGCAAGTTTTGGCTTGAAATTGAAAGTAGGAAGAAATTAATGACACTCAATTTAAATAAAAACCCACCCACGTATTAAACTAGTTCATTAAGATCTACCCTCAGGAATTTTGTTCAGCTTAAACTCCATTACAGTATAACTTCCTCTAAGTAGACATAGGATATGTGCTGGGAAGAGCTGCTTCTAAAAGACCCATGTGTGGTTAGGTTCCACCCGGTCACTTCTGATCCACAGGGACTCTGTGACAGGGATTTTCTTGGCTGTTGGTAAAGGTGTCTTTAAGGGAGCATATCGCCAGATTTTTCTCCTGTGGAGCCACTTGGAGGGATTCAAATCACTGGATAGGTTGATGGCTAAGTGCTTAACCAGGGTACCACCAGGACTTCTTAAGAGACTCTTAGACTTTATACTCCATACACAAACACAAACATATACACAAAGCCACAGAGTAGAGCTTCCCAAAGGGTTTCCAAAGCTAAATCTTTACAGAAGCACACTGCCACATCTTTCTCCCATAGAGCAGCTGGCGGATTCATACTTCGAACCTTTGGTTAACAGCCCAGTGTTTTAAGCACTGTGCTATCAAACATCGCCGCCCCCACCCCCCAATTGCCACTGAGTTGATTCTGACTCATTTCCAAATTCTGACCAGATTTCCAAAGCTGAAAATCTTTATGGGATGAAACTGTCTTTTTCCTGGCCTGGTGGGTTTGAACCATCGACCTTTCTGTTAGCCATCTGATACATTGCACACTGCTCCACCAGTGTGGCCTCCTTAATAGGTGCCCCACCTTCCAGGGTAATAAACAAACACTGATACACTGCCATGCAGTCTATTCTTACATCTGGTGACCTTCCCTCAGATTTCCAGACCTTTAAAGGGAGGTCATTTTCTTCACTTCTCCCCTGAGTGGCTGGTGGATTTGAACCACTGACCTTTTAGGTAGCAGTCCAACATGGAACACACTGTACCACCAAGAGCTACTTAAAAGAGACTCATTGAAGGCTACTAAGTCCATTTTGAGGACTCTGTACTTTTTGCCAGTGTTTTTAAAAGACTAAAGAATGTGATACATAGGCTATGGTTTGAGAGTCTAGCTTAGACATAATAATGAGTTTCTGCTGGTAATATTTAAATTCTAGGGTACACATGATGTTCTTTGCTTTATAATACAGTCGGCGTTGATCAGTAAGCACACTGCTTGTCCCTGAGGAACCTTAGTTGGGGCAGGAGTAAGGAATGTAAGGAGATACATGCACACTGCTTGCTGTAATACAGTGAAACAGAGGTCAGCCTTAGTGCAGGAGGACAGGCGGTTACTGAAGGATCTGGCAGAGCTAGGAGATGAAGAGATGTTCATTGCAAAGGGACCATGAAGCTGAGCTCTGCAGGTGAGAAGGGCACAGGATGCAGAGTGGGTGGGAAAGTGCTGCTGGTGCAGGAGTGACATAGGTGGGGATTTTGTGCCCTTGGTTGGTACAGAGAGCATTCACCCTCTAGCTAGTGGCTTGCTGTTGAGACTGGCAACAAAGTGTGTCCATGCCAGGTCAGGTTTAAGGGAACGGTGGCCCAAGCTTCTGCTGGACTCCACATTATTGAGGGTTCCAGTTTCTCCACATAGCCATCAACACCATTATTTCTGCTTTCTGATATTATCTGTCCTAATGAGAATGGAACTCTGGGAGTCTCATTGTTGACAGAAAGGTGGCTGGATCAAATCCACCAGCACCTCCAAGGGAGAAAGGTGAGAGTCTTCTCCAAAAGCCTCCCTGGGGGTCAGCTGTGAGTCTGTGTTGGTTTCTATCTCCCTCGGGACTTGTCATAGCCATTTCTGGGGTGAAATGTTTACCTCTGTCCTTTGTCCACTTTTGATTGACTTGCTCAGTCAACAGTTTGTTGCTGAGCTCAAACACACACAAAATATTTAGCTCTGATCAGATACATGTATCCAAAATATTTTCTCCCATTTTGTAGGTTGTCTCTTAATAGATTTCAAGTACAAAGGTTTTAACTTGGAGAGCTTTTACAAATAGATTTCTACCCTCCCCTCACCCCTAAGTCCCAAGTTCACTGGGTACAGGGTAGGGCAGGGGTTTGTATATTTTTAAGTTCTCTGTGTGGTTGGGCCTGTGTTCCAGGAACCACAGGCCACGGAAAAGGAGGAGGGAATATGCTGGAGAGCACATTTTAATGTCCACTTCCAAGGCTGACTTCTGTCTGTCTTTTGTGGCATTTGTCCCCTAGGGCAGCATCCTTGTGGAAGCAAAAAATATTCATGCCTGCCTTGGCCATTTCCGGTTTAAAGCTGGGCAGCGTGACTGAGGAAGTCGACGTGTCACTGCAGTGTTTTTAGCAGATGATGGGACTGGACGTGTGGGAATTTCCCTGATGGCTCAGAGAAGTGCGGGGAATCCCCCAAAGAGACACCCCACTCCCCATGGGGCCCTCAGTGGGGTGGCTGGCATTGACAGGGTTCTACGCCCCTGAGGAAACAGCTATTGCTGTGTTTATCACGTAGATGTCTGATGAGAAAGCCCACCACTGTAGTTCTTACTTGCCTTTAATTTAGCAGACACATGGACCTTTACAGACCAGGGGAGAAGGGGCAGTGCTGTGCTACCGTGGCCAGCCTGGGACTTTAGGCATGGGCCTGGGACTCCTGTGCTCTGACAGCCTGCCTGCCACTGGGTTCCCATGCAAGGAATGGGGACTAGAATGTTGTGCCTCTACTTCTATGTGTTCAAATCAGAGTGCTCAAGGAAGTTCTTGTCCCTCTACAAATGCTTTAGAGTCAAGAGTTGTTACGTTGTTTATGGTGCTTGATACTTCCTGTCATAAAAGCTCTCCTTTACACTCAGTTGGTAGGTTTGGTCCTATCACCAGTATAAAAAGCTTAAGTTACACTGAAGTTTGATGACAGAAGTCTGCCACTTTTTGAGAAGTATGGAAGCTGATTATTTGTTTGTCCTTTTAAAAATTCTTTGAATGTCTTCTCTAATTGAGGTATTCAGAGACTTGCAGAGTTGAGAAATCATAAACCATCTCTGAACTTGTAGATCCAAACCCTAGCCCACTGCTTCCAGTTGCGAGGAGCAGCTGGTGGGTTCAGACTGCCAGTCTCTTGGTTAGCAGCCTGGTAAGGTACACACTAGACCTCAGGTGGTGGTTGTTGTTATGTACTCTCAAGTCAGAACTGATTCATAGCTGAGCCTGAGTCACATGGGAAGAGATTGCCCATCTTTCTCCCGCAGAGCAGCTGGTGGGTTCAAACCATGTGTCTTTGAGTTGGCAGTGCAACTCCTTAGCACTAAGCCACCAGAGCTCCTTATGCCATCAGGGCTCCTGTGTAAACTTTAGAGAGCCCCACAGTTGTTCCTCAAGGTTCAGCTGGAACCGAGGGCCTGGGAGTTACCTCTGGGAGTCACTTCAGCAAGAGGGTTAGTAAATTCTTCCGGGATGCCAAACAGGTAAAATTGAGAGATTGAATCTTAAAACTTAGACTGAGGGAGACCAAGGCAGTAAAGGGCTAGCCAGTGGGGTGAGTGACGGAAGAATCCAGAACAATGGTGAGCCACAGGGGAGGCTTCAGGCGAGGCTGCTTCACACTGACTGTTAGATGCAGGTGCTCTCCCTTCAGCTGACGTCTGTGGAAACACTCCTGCTCCCTGGAACTGGTGGTGGTGTCTCAGAATCACCGTCATCGGTTGTTGCCAGGCTCTCGGAGGGTCAGTTTGACTGGTTATGGAGAGAGCACGCCATGTCTACTCTCCTTGATTCCATCTGGGACAAGTTTGGGGGGTTAGAAGAAAATTCACCTAAAGGCAGTTTTATTCCATGTTTACAAGATGTTGTTGTTGTTATGTGCCATCGAGTCGCCTGCGACTCAGCGACCTTATGTACAACAGCCCTAAACTCCGCTCTGTCCTGTGCCAATCGCACTGTCTCTGACACTCCCATCCCCATTACCCCAGTCACTGAATCAATCCACCTCATAGAGGACCTTCCTCTCCTGCGCCGTCCCTCCACCCTCCCAAGCATGATGTCCAGTCTCTCCTCACAACATGTCCAAAGTATGTTAGACAGAGCCTCAGAATCCTTGTCTCCAAGGAGCCACCCAGTTTAACCCTTTCCAGGACAAATCTGTTTGTTTTCCTAGCAGTCCATGGTATTCTCAATACTCTTCTCCAGCACCACAGCTCAAAGGCATCAATTCTCCTTCTATCCTCCCTGGTCATTGTCCAACTCTCTGATGCATAACAAGTGATTGAGAAGACCATGGCCTGTATCCGATGCACCTTAGTCTCCAGAGAGACACCATTGCTCTTCAGCACTTTGGAGAGGTCCCTAACAGCAGACTTTCCCGTGGCAATGCGCCTTTTAATTTCCTGGCTGCTGGTGCCAAGACTGTTGACTATGGAGCCAAGCAAACTAAAGCTGTGTGCAATCTCAGTCTCTTCACCATCCATCCTGATGCTGCCAGTTGGTCCAGTGGTGAGAATCTTTGTCTTCTTGACATTGAGCCTCAATCCATATTGTAGGCTGCAGTCCTTGACGCTCTGCAGCAGGCGCTTCAGGTCCTCTTCAGTTTCAGCAAGCAGAGTTGTGGCATCCGCATAACGCAGATTGTTGATAAATCGTCCACCAATCTTGACCCCACATTTCTCCTCATAGAGCCCAGCCTCCCGGATAATCTGTTCTGCATATAGGTTGAAAAGGTATGGAGATAGGATGCATCCCTGGCGTACGCCCTTCCCAATTTTGAACCATGCAGTGTTCCCTTGCTCTGTTCTGACGACTGCCTCCTGGTCCAAGTATAAGTTTCGCATTAGAACAATCAAGTGTTCTGGGATTCCCATTCTTCTCAGAGTCAGCCATAGTTTGTTATGATCTACACAGTCAAATGCCTTTGCATAGTCAATGAAACACAGATAGACATTCCTCTGGTACTCCCTGCTTTCAGCCAAGATCCATCTAACATCAGCTACAATATCTCTAGTACCGTGACCCCTTCTAAACCCAGCCTGGACTTCTGGTAGCTCTCTGTTGATGTGCTGTTCCAGTCGTTTTTGGATAATCTTCAGTAAAATCTTGCTTGCATGTGAAATCAGTGAGATTGTTCTGTAGTTTCCACATTCTGTTGGGTCACCTTTCTTTGGGATAGGAACAAATATCGCTCTCTTCCAGTCAGTTGGCCAAGTGGTTGTTCTCCAGATTTCTTGGCACAACTTGGTGAGCACGTCCATGGCAGCATCTGTTAACTGAAACATGTCAATTGGTATACCATCTCTTCCTGGAGCCTTAGTTTTTGCCATTTCCTTCAAAGCAGCCTGAACTACTTCTTACAAGATAGGTTTTTTTACTTAGTTTTCTTGTTTACAACATAGTTTTTCAAAATGGCTTTTCTACACCCCATCCCAGAAACACCTTTCAGACAAATAATAGACAGGCCTGTGAGGGACAAGTCACAACAGGGAGGCAGAGAATGAACAACCAGACAGGGTCAGAAGAGCATCCTCTGCCCTGAGGTAAATAAAGCCTTGGAGGCAGGAAGGGGCAGGGTAGAAAGACTAAGGGAAATCAGAACTTAAGTGAGGAATGGGAAAGTTGGGTTACAGAGGACGTATTGTTACTAATGTTAAATCAAGCAAAATATGTAAGAGTGGGTGAAGGGAAGACTGATCCGCATTGTAAACTTTAACGTACATAGTTTTAAAAAAAAAAAAACATTAAAAGAAGGGCAGAGAAAGAAATGAAAACTAAAACTCCTCAAAGAAAAAGATTCAAAAAAAAAGAAATCCTACAGAATGCCACTTACATTTTTATTACACAATATTCCTCTCTCCTGATTTTGGTGAGGTACATTTTGAAAATTTATAGCAGTTCCAGATCACATAAAGAAGCTTTGGTAGCACATTGATTTAAGCACACGGTGGCTAATGCAAATGTTGGCCAGCTGCTCTGTGAGAGGAGGATGAGGCAGTGAGCCCCAGCAAGATCACAGCTCTGTGGGCCCTTCCGCCCTGGCCTGCTGAATTGCTGAGTCACAGTTAACACTACAGCAGTAGGTTAGATAAAATGCATGTAAAATCCCCCTAGTTCTTGGCTGTTTTTGTTTGGTTTTTTTAAAATCCAAGGAAAAAAGCCCTGAAGGTCTAGGGGCCCATAGGAATTGGATGAAAATCCACTGGCTTAGTGAAGTCAGGAAGAGGGTTTGAAGAAGCTATGATGGTACAGGCTGGTGTGTTTAGGCAGCAGCAGTGAAGAGGCCTGTCAGATGAGGAGGGCCCTGGGCTCTTGAGGATCAAGGAGGTCAAGTTACAGAGGGCTTTGAAAATTCTGCAGGAGGGTTTATCTGCTAGGGGATCAGCAGTGGGTCAGTTCTGGCCCAGTGGTACACAACAGTAGAGAACCAGTGTACACATGTTGTTGTTAGTAAGCCCTGGGGGATGTAAACTGCCATTGTGCTTAGCTGCTAACTGGAAGATTGGTGGTTCGAGCCCATCCAGAAGAAAGGTTTACCTGTCAACTCCCAGAAACTCGGCTTTGAAAGCCCTATGGAAAGTTCTACTCTGACATGTGGAACTGCCATGAGTCCAGGTTGACTCTGGTTTATTGGGGTGGTGTTTCTTGTGAATATAACTAAACCACTGTTTTAAGATATTACCTGGCAAGTTGTTTAAGGAGCGGCTAGGAGAAGGAGCAGCGTGTCCTTTGCATTAGAGATACCTGCTGTGGAGGACCTCTCCACATTGCTGAAGAGTAGGGATGTGAGTTTAAAGACAAAGGTGCACCTGGTCCAAGCTGTGATCCTCTCAGCTGTGTCCTGTGCATCTGGACGTTGGACAGTGGATAGGGATGACCAAAGAAGAACTGATGCCTTGGAGTTGTGGTGTTGGTGAAGAGTACTAGATATCCAGTGGAATGCCAAGAGAACCAACAAGCCTGTCTTGAATCAAGTGCAGCCAGGGTGCTCCTTAGAGGCAAGGATGATGAGACTTTGTCTCACATGCATTGGGCATGTTATCAGGATGGATCAGTCCTTGGAAAAAGACACATTCTGGAAAAGATAAAAAGTCAGAGAGAGAGAAAATGACCTTCAGCATGATGGATTGACACAGTGACTGCCGCAGAGGGCCTTAAACATGACAGCAAGTGGATAGCTCAGGATAGAGGGTCTGATCTGTTGTTCAAAGGGTTGCTGTGAATCATAGTTGGCTAGATGGCACCTAACAGCAACAAGAAGGCAAGGGGATGTACAAGAAGAGCTGCCTGGAGAGTTTTCCAGGTAAAGTCGGGATGAGGCCTGGAATGGATCTGGCAGCACCATCAGCATGTAGTTGCTGACTCATCACTGGTCAGCCTGTTCACTTCTTGAGGCCTCAGTTTCCCACAGGAATTTGCTGTTGCATTAAAAACATGCTTATTGGATGTCTTCTCTACTTCTAAGGAGCTCAGATAGCACAGCCTGTTACATGTTGCATTGCTGACAAAGGGTCACCTGCCAGTGTTCTGCAGAAGAAGGGGGAAGCCACCTTCTCACATTGACCTTTTGCAGCCTCAGAAGCCTGATGGAGGACTGCACTGAGTCAGAACCGACTGGGCCGCAGCGGGCTGGTTCTCTACAGCAGGTAACTGGGCTCGCTTGGGGATACAATCCTAGAAGGGCTTTGTTCTACCCTGAAGAAATTTACATCCTGAAGAGAAACAGATGAGTAGGGGGGTGATAACAGAAACCCACCCTAGATACCAGTGGAGTGCCCAAATTCAGCTTTAGAATCTCTACCATCGAGATACAAGATATGGAAAAATCTACCTGGGTCAGATTCATCTGGATTACAGGACCTTGGATGCAGTAGAAAGCCTTGGAGATCATCCAGCAGAAAGAAACTCGAGACCAATGACAGTAATGACGTGAAGTCATTGCTGACAAGTCGTCTCCAGCTCCTGTCGACCCCACACGCAGCACAGTGGCGCACCACTCGTCTGTGCTGAGTCCCACTCACACTGCTGCTCTGATGCAGCCCTTTGTTGAACTGTGTCCCTCCAGCTCCTGAGGGTCTTCTCCCTGGCCCTCAGCGTTACCAAGCATGAAGTCATTCTACAGGGACCGGCCCCTGTTGATAACACGCATGGAGTTTGAAATGAAGTTTCACCATCCTCCCTGCTTCTGTAAAGCACTCTGACAGCACTTCTTACAAGACACAGTGTTCTCTTAGCAATCGATGGTCTAGTTCATATTTTTGATGAAGAGAAGAGTTAAAGATGGAAATTGAGAGTAGTGAGAGAAGATCTTACCCTGAAACCTCATCCCTTTTCAGCAGGAAGTAGCTAAGAGAATATGCCATCCCCTTTTCCTTATGAATCAGGGTGAAGTCTCTCTCAGGGAGGAGTGATAGGGAATAACAAAGGACACACTGACAAAGGAGATTAATCAGAACTGGCTTTGACAAGCACTGTGGCAATTGGACAATTAAAACAGACTTCAAGGAGGGGAAAAAAAGAATAACGAACTGGGGAGGAGTAGAGAAAATAGTGTAACAATGAATGAATGAAAACCCCAAATCTCTGTAAATGTTCATTAAAATTTAAAAAAAAAAAAAGATAGTGTAAAAAAAATTTTTTAAAAAAAGTGGAAATAGAAATCATGTCACTGATGTTTGGCAACAGGATGAAGAGCAGGGCAAGTAAGTTAGCCAAAAACAGGGTGTCTGTACATCAGGCGGCTCTCAGAAGAAGGGAGAGGATGCAGGTGGGAATGCTGAGCGGTGGCCACTCTTTTCGACATCGGCAGGGGTCATCATTGTCTCCTGAATTTTGTCATGGAGGTAATTCTGGAGGCAGTAGTACAGCCCTGGGGACAGTAAGAGTGGTGCCCGCTTCACACACTGGTTGTGACATTTAACGTCGTTCACTCAGATTGCTGTTGGAGGATTAGATGACCTGCTTCCCATAAAACAGTGTCCATTCTAAATGCCCCGTCAGTTGACTGCTGTTATTCCCCATGATGCAATATGTATTGCATTGGGCAAGTCTGCTGTCAGTAACCTCTTTAATGTGTTAAAGAACAAAGATAGCACTTTGAAGACTAAGGTACAACTGACCCAAGCCATCGTCTTTTAATCCCTCATATACATGTGAAAGGCAATGAATAAAGAAAAGCAAAGAAGGAATTGAAGCCTTCAACCTGTGCCATTGGGATATCAAATACCATAATGGTTTCCCAATGCGGACAGTGTTTTGTGGAGCTCCCAGTTGTAGGGCAGGTTTGAAGCAGGAGTGGCATCCACTTTCTCAACCACAGAACTCTATGAACTTGGAGAAACTTAGAGAAAGGCATTAGGTCTTTTGTTCATGGAGTCGCTATGAGTCGTGCTCGACTAGACAGCAATCAGTAACAACAACATTAGTGGAAAGTAGTGAATGGACCATGGACTGACAGGAAAAACAAAAATCTGTCTCGGAAGTGCAACCAGAATGCTCCTTAGGAGAAGGACGTTACCAGATGTGGCTGCTTTCTCCGGAAAATGGCCTCTCTGGATAACATAGTATGTGTGACACAGTCACACCATCCTCATTTCTAAGGATTCATCTCATTTTGCATCTTCCAAGAGAGATCTCTTTGTTCTTCTGGCGGTCCATGGTGAATTCAATACTCATTATCAGCACCACAGTTAAAAGGCATCGGTTCTTAACCTAGTCTTCCTTATTCTTGTCCATCTTTCTCTTGTCTATCAAATGACTTAAAAATCCCATGGTTAGGACCAGGCACACCTTAGTCTGCAGAGTGGCATCTTGATTTTTAACACTTTGGAGAGGTCCTTTTTGTGTGAATTGATGTCGATGGATTTTAAATAGGGCCGTCTGGGAAGTCCTGCTCAGGCACAGCTCATGGGAGGAGAGCTGAGTATGAGTGGGTGGATCTGCTGAGGGAGGAGCCTCAGAGGAGGAAGAAGGCGGCCTGGGGGGAGTGGAGGGTGATGCATTGAGAGAGTGAGGGTCTGCAGGGACTTTGGCTTCCTGTCCTGTAGGCAGTTTTGTGCAGAGGAATGATGTGATCTGACTAATTAGTGGCTTCAGAGCCCCCAGAGGGTCCAGGGAGATGTGGGAGGAGACTAAGAAGTGCTTGGATTCTGAGTGTGCTGTGAAAGTCACGCCAAAGGTTTGCTGGTAGCCCGGATGTGGGCTGTGAGGGAGAGAAAAGAATGAACTCTGAGGAGGGCAAGCATGTAAACATACTCCCACTTACCCATGGAAAAAGTGAGCTTGAACGTGATCACGGGTCTTGTTCTGCCTTTCAGCTAGGCTTGTTTGGAACACAGGGACATTTATTTACCCAGGTTGTTTTAGTCTCCATTCCTTCCCTATACCTTATCCTCTGGTCTTTCACCCTCCTTGTCTTCATGGTAGGAGTAAGCCCCCAAATGAAAAACCATCCCCGTGGTGTTGACCCTGTCTGTGGACACCCCGTGTGGGCCAGAGTAGAACTGTATTAGTAGTTTTCAGTGGCTGGATTTTTTTTTTTAGGAAGTTGATCTGTTTAAGAAGAGCCACTTAATAGACTTGAACCTCCAACCTTTGAGTTAGCAGCCACCCTCACACCTCCACGTAACTCATCCCATCATAAAACCATGTCTGTTACTCCCCATTCCTGGAAGACTTGGTAGATTCAAATCGCTGGTACATTTATACACTGTGCCAAAAGGGCTCTTGTGTCAGCCAGAGTCCTGAAACCATGCAGTCTGAGGTCACCAGAAACTGCTTCCTTCGGCATTCAGTTAACTAGAGGGCTGAGGAAGTGTCTAGGGGTCCTGACTGGGTAACTGGGCCTGATCAGGGGCACCTGTGTCTTGTATGCCCATATTCTCACCTGTCTTCTCTGTACTGTGGACATGGGCTTTGTGGGTCTGGCTTAAAGGCTATTTACAATCTGTAGGCTTCTCATTTTGAATATATGGCTTGAATTCATCATCACATGAGTTGATTTAGTTCCCTAATGTTGCTGTAACGTAACTTGCACCAGACTCTAAAGACCAGCAATTTATTTTCTCACAGTTTGGGAGGCTGAAAATGCAAATCAGGATCCCAGCCATGTAGGTTTCTCCCTTGCCATAACCCTGAGTGGTGGTCGGGGTGTATTGTGTTGTCAAGTTGGATCTAACTCACAACTTAACCCTCCTTCAGGTTTTCAGAGGCTAAAACTCGCACAGGAGGAGATTGCCCATCTTTCTCCAGTGGATAGATTCTTCAGCTGATGGATTCAAACTGCCTACCTTTGGATTCGCAGCACATCTCCTTACCACTAGGCCACCAGAGCCCCCATTGTTCCTGTTGTTAGGGTCTGTTGAGTCAAGTATGACTCATAGCAATCCTATGAACAACAGACCTGAAGCCGGTCCTATCCTGTGCCATCCTCATCATCTCTGATACACTTGATCGCATTGCTGCAGTCACTGTATCAATCCATGTCACTGGGGATTTCCTGTCTTTTTTTAGATCTTCATATATGCTTTCGTAGTTATCTTTCTATTTCTGCAATAATGGTCTTAATGCAGTATTTGTCTGTATGAGATTGAGTTAGTTCATTTAGCATAATGCTCTTCTGTCCCTCATAAGTTATGTAGTAATATTCAAAATCGTTGCTCCTGAGTGCTGCATATTCCATCATGTGAATGTACGACAATTTCTCAATCCATTCAGATGTGGTTGGATATTTGGGCTGTTTCCATGTTCTTGCAGTGGTAAATAATGCTGCTGTGAATACTGGTGTACAGATCTCTGTTTGTGTCTCAGTTCTAATCTTTTCAGGGTATATTCCTAGCAGGAGAATAGTTGGGTCATATGGAATATGTATGCTCAGCTTTCTGAGGAAATGTCAGACTGCCTTCCAGAGTGGTTATACCATTTTACAATCCCACAAACAGTGTTAAGAGTCACAGTCTCTCCACAATCCTCTCTTACATACATTGCTTGCTGTCCTGTTAAATTTTGCCACTGCTACTGGGGTGAGATGGTATCTCATTGTTATTTTGATTTGCATCTGTCTTACTGCCAGTGATTTTGAAAATTTCTTCTTGTGTCTATTACCCATGTGAATGTCATCATCTGTGAAAAGTCTTTCCGTGTCTTTTGCCCATTTTGTAATTGGATTATCAGTCTTTTCTTGTGGAAGTTTTGTGGGATTCTTTAAACTTTTGATAGAAGACCCTTGACTGAAACGATACTCCTAATCCCCCCCCCCAGTTTCACCTTATTGGAAAAAGTTTTTGATGCACACAGGAATTTAATCTTTAGAAGGTCCCATTTATCATTTTTATCCTCTCTTGGTTGTGTATTGCTGGCTATATTTGTCAACTTCTACATACCTTGGACTGGGCTTTCTAAGCTTGGTCCTGCTTTGTCTCTTACTATCTTTATGGTTTGGGCCTTTACCGCTAGGTCTCTGATCCACCTTGAGTTGATTTTTGTGTATGGTGAGAGGTGTGCATCCTGCTTCAGCTTCCTGCAGGTGGCTGTCTGGTTTTTCCAGCACCATTTGTTCAAGAGGTTGTCATTTCCCCATCTGATAGGTTTTGTTTCCTTGTGGAATATCAGTTGGCCGTAGGTAGATGGATTAATTTCTGGGTTCTCGGTTCTGTTCCATTGGTCTATATGCCTGTCATTGTACCAGTGCCATGCAGGTTTTGGTTATTACAGCTGAGTAGTAGGTTTTGAGATTAGGGAGTGCTTTGTCCCCCACTTCATTCTTGTTTTTCAGAAGGGCTTTGCTTATTCAAAGTCTCTTTCCTCTCCAAATAAACTTGTTTCCTCTCCAAATAAACTTGCCAATTGCCTTTTCTATTATTTTGAAAAATGAATTAGGTATTTTTATTGGGATTGTGTTGAACATGAAGATTGCTTTGGATAAGATTGTAATTTTCACGATAGTGAGGCTTCCTACCCATGAACAAGGAACATTTTTCCATTTACATAAGGCTTTTATTGTTTCTTATAGAAGTGTTTTGTAGTTTTCTTTGTAAAGGTCTTTTTCGTCTCCAGTTAGGTTAGGTTTATTCCTAAGTATTTAAGTCTGTGGTTGTCTATTGTAAGTGGTATTGCTTTCTTATTTTCCTTTTCTGTTTTGTTACTGTAGAGGAACCCCACTGGCTTGGATATTGATCTTGTATCCTGCCACCCTATTAAACTGGCTTCCTAGCTCTTATAATGTTTTGTTTAGTCCTTGGGATTTTCTGTGTACACGGTTACCATCTGCATATAGCGACATTTTCACCATCTCTTTGCCGATCTGCATGTCTCTTATTTCCTTCTCTTGCCATATTGCCCCAGCAAGTACTTTCAATACAATATTGAATAGAAGTGGTGAAAGTGGGCATCCTTATGACTAGAAACTTTTCATTTCTAAGTCTTTGAGAAAGAGGAATAGCATCTGATAAAGGCCCAACATTAGATGTAGCCTTGCTAGAAGTGGAGGAAAATGTTGGAACAGAAGTTAGAGTTGGGGGAAAGCTTGCATTTACTGGGCTAGCTAACACTTGAGAATCCCCTGAGGTGGTCACCCTGAAGGTCTTTCCAGGCCTTAAGCAAAAGTGAGCCCTAGAGTATAATAATAAATAAATAATAATAACAGTTTGGCTTATAAAATAAGAGCATCACCCATAAATACTGTTACTGTGAAAATTCATCTCTGTGAAACCAAAGGGTCAACAGTTACTCTAAAAGAAAGAGGAATCTGTCAGGGAACGGGGGAAACTGAAACACTAAACCAGAGTGAGTAGGCATGTTGACATTCCCTGAAAAACAGGAACGTAATTTGCTATGTAAAATTCATGAAAGCATAGTAAAATACTATTTTAATTTAAAAAAAGAAGAAGAAGAAAGGAGAGCCAGGGAACTATCCCATCACAGCATTAAACTCCTCTTCCTCAAACCATCAGTTTTTATCCTTCCCAGTCCACTGGCTTCTCCCAACTGCCCTTCTTTTTGGTTTATATCATGTAGCGGTGGTAACCAAAAGCTTGGCAGTTCAAACCCAGATGCTACTCTGCAGGAGAAAAGACAGGCAGGCAGTCTCCTCACTCAAAGATGTACAGCCTTGGAAACCTTTGAGGAAGTTGCTGTGAGTCAGAATTGACTTGGTGACATTGGGTTGGTTTGGGATCCAGTAACTGGGAATGAAACCTCTGAAATGTCCGTGGTCATCACTCTTTGTTCCGTGCTCCAACTCACCATGTACAGTGTTGATTCCATCGTCCTTGAGGCTTACCTGGTGCCCCTGTCACTGCTCACTCCAGCTGACCCCGCTCCTTCCCCTTTGTTCACATTGCTCCAGACACCCCACCAGGCCTGCTCTCCTGTTGTGGTAAACCTGCTTTTCAGCCCCAGTGTCCTCATGGTTATCATCACCATCTCAATATTTCATTCATTGAGTCCCCACTATGGGCCCAGGTACTGGGAGGTTGACACATTTATTTCTTAGAAAGGAAGTCCTTGTTCTCCCAAGAAGGGAGGGAGGGCAGAGAGGAAGTTACCTGTCTGGGGTTCCTATGCCTTCAAAGGGGGGATTCACACTCAGGTGACTCACTCTTCCTCCTCATCAACACCTGTCACTCTGTCCTCATGACCCCCATGCTTGCATCCCTGCCTCAGGGCCTCCACAGTACCCTCAGCTTGCCTTCCCAGCCTGCATCTTTTATTATATTCTGCACTTTGGTTTGAGTCATAAATACTTGATGTTATTTGCACAGCGCCACCCTCCAGTGCCCCTTTAGTGCTCAGCTTCATTCCAGCCTCATGAACGTACTGATCCCTTAAGGGTACCACACCCAGCAAAAAACCAAGCCCACTGTTCTCCAATAGATTCCGACTCTTGACCCTGGGATGGAGTAGAAATGCCTCATGGAAGAGGTAGCTGGTGGTTTTGAACCACTGACTTTTGGATTAGCAGTCCAAAGCTCAATCCACTGTACCATTGAGTTCTTTCCCTTAAGGACAAAGTCTGTTTCTGATCCTTGTATGTCCATGGCAGTTAGCATACATACAGTACCCAGCACCCATTCCTTGAGACGAATTAGTGATGGAGAAGTACCGAGTTTGTCCAAGACCTTCAAGGCCAGCAGTCCCACAGAGCAACGTGAGCTGCTGCAGTCCCTGGTATGAAAAGCAGCCCCTGCGCACACGTGAAGTCCCACACCTTGCCTTGACAAGCTCTTCTCCTTGTCTTTGGTAAAGGTGTCCCCTTCTGCTCTCTGTCACTCAACAGTGGTTAGGTCTAGGACCCTCTACAACACTAGTATGACCTTACTAACACAGCAAAACAAAACCCCTTCTCCCCAGTGGGATCGCTTTCTTAAGTGCAGCCCTATACTTAGGGGGACACCTAACCCATCACCTACCACTGTCTAGTCAATTCCCATTCATAGTGACTCCTGGTGACCCTGGAGGAGAGGGTAGAACCTGCCTGATTGGGGGTTTCCATGGCTGTAAATCTCAGTGGGAGCCTACTGCCCATCCTTCTCCTGAACAGTGGCTGCTGGCTTCCAACCAAGGACTTGCCTGTTAGCCACCCACTGTTTGGTTACTCCACTGCACCACCAGGTTCTCGGTCTTTGTCCAAAACCATACCTACTGCTGTGGGGTCAGTGGGGATGCTTCACTGGGTCATAAACACTGCTCTGTAGTTCTTCACTCTGCTTCTCAAAGTTCAGTCTTTTTACTTGTGAACCAGTGGAAGAGTGACCTTATGTGTTTCTTGGGAGACTGTTAGGACTTTTCATTTTCATAATAGAAATATTTGAGAATAGTATTAACTATACTATGGACTGCTGGGAGAACAAACAAGTTCATCCTGGAGAGAGTGAAACTAGGCTCCTCCTTGGAGGCAAGGATTCTGAAGCTTCCTTGTACTTACTTTGGACATGTTGCAAAGAGGGACCAGTCCTTGGAGAGGAGTGTCATGGTTGGGAGGGTGGAGGGATAGCGCAAGAGAGGAAGAACCTCGATGAGATGGATTGACTCAGTGACTGGGGAAATGGGATTGATATGTCAGAGACAATAAGGTTGGCTCAGGATAGAGCAGTGTTTAGGGCTGTTATACATATAGGGTCGCTATAAGTTGCAGGTGACTTGATGGCACATAACAACAACAACAACAATAGAAACATTGCTTTACAGTTAACTGATTATTAAAACAGTAGTGTGTCCCCCTTAACTTTCTCTACTCTTGTTAGACTAACCAGCATATTTCTTAAAAACATTATGTATGTTTGTATTTTCTCTATCTACTTCACAATGCAAATTTCTAATGGAATAACTTGAAACTCATTCATCATCTGCGTTCACAAGTTAATATTGTGTTAACGGTAGTGGTATTGTCTGAAACATTCCACTTCAGCATCGGCTGGTATTTTGAGTGAGAATAGTGGTAGAAATCTTCTAGATAGCTTCACCCTTGGAAGTATGTTCTCCGTGGTGGTACGTGGCTTCACTTTTCAAAGCACCTATGTTCGCCAGGTGTTTGACACTACACCTCTCTTTTCAGTTTCTGCAGATGGAGGGACCGAGTCCTCTGCCTTAGTTGATGACAACGGGAGTGAAGAGGACTTCAGCTATGAGGAGCTCTGCCAGGCCAACCCTCGCTACCTGCAGCCAGGCGGGGAGCAGCTCGCCATCAACGAGGTACAAGAAAGGACCCGCTTTCCGGCATCCACAATCCCTGCAAACTGGCCTGATTTTTTTTTCTTTTTAACTAAACATTTCCTTAGACCTAGAACACTGACTAGAACAACAGTATGGTTTTCTGGCCTTGTCAACATGGGGTGCTATTTTCCAGACAACTGGAGTCTTCCATCCCTTTAATTAATAGCAGCAGCAATAGTTAGCATGTGGATAGTGCACATTTCAGTATCCAGAATGAAATAAGTCTTAAAAGTGACCTAATAGGTAAGAGGCACAATTATGACCTATGTTTTAATAGGCACTCAGAGAAAGAAAGATAGACTTAAACTCAGAGTTGCTGACATGGGGCAATCCTTGGTTTCTAGGACTGTAAAGGAAGCTTTGTCTTTTGGCTAGCAGCCACATGCCTTAAACATAGCACCACCAGGACCCCCACACCCTAGGATAGGCGTCTGCTGGTGAGCACCAACTCTAGGTCTCTCCCTGAATGACCCTCTCCCCAGCCCCACCTGCTGGGTCCCCAGCTCCTGTACGTGCTGTGCTCAACGTGGCCGTACATCCCATTTCAGCTCATCAGCGATGGCAGCGTGGTGTGCGCAGAAGCCCTATGGGACCATGTGACCATGGATGACCAGGAGCTGGGCTTTAAGGCAGGGGACGTTATCCAGGTCCTGGAGGCCTCCAACAAAGACTGGTGGTGGGGCCGGAACGAGGACAAGGAAGCCTGGTTTCCTGCAAGCTTTGTCCGGGTGAGTGGGAGCTCGACCCTCCATGGACATGAGACAGGGTACTGGGTGTGGGGCCGGAATGAGGACAGGAAACCTGGTTCCTTGCAGGCTTTGTCCGGTACCATCGGGGGACCTGGGCTTGGGGGCAGCTGTTCTCACTTGCACACTGACTCAGCTCTGCTGTCGTGGTTGGTAATCCCATATGCAAGTCACACCCGTATGAGGTGCTCTGAGAGCATTAAGGAATGAGGCCACATTAAAGTGAGCAGTCTAACCACAAGGCTCGCTCCCTGCTGGCTGTTCCTGCCAGGCTCCTGGCATCAGCCAGCCCTGCCTTCCTCTAGGGAGCACAGGCAGGCAGAGGCCCTCAGCTCCGTACACAGCTCACCGCTAAGTCAGCTGCTCTTCGTGTCACCCACAGTTGCGAGTCAACCAGGAAGAGCTGGTGGAGAACTCGAGCAGCACCCAGGGCGAGGAGCAGGATGAGGGTGCAGGCCACTCCCGCCTCAAGCATGTGGAAAACCAGCAACAGATGAGGACGAACGTGATCCAGGAGATCATGAACACAGAGCGAGTGTACATCAAGCACCTCAAGGACATCTGCGAGGTGAGGGATGGGCCCTCGCGTCCCTCGGGTTAGATCCTGCTGCTAGGCTCTCCTCCATCCCCAGTCAGACTGTGAGCTCTCCTGTTTATCCACGTACCTGCACTCTTCAGTTCTCCCTCCATGCATGCCTACCCAGTCCATGCACAGTTATTGTTGTTAGGTGCCATCAAATTAGTTCTAATTCATAACAATTCAGTGTAAATACAATGAAACACAGCCCGGTGCTGAGCCGTCCTCTCGGCTGAACCCCTTGTGCGGCCACTGTGTCTCCTTGAGAGTAATTTCCTTTTTTGAAAACCCTATACTTTGCTGCATGTGATCCCCAGGGACCAGTCTCTCCTGATAATATTCTCTCTCCAAAATATGTGGAGAAAATCTTGTCATTCTTGTTTCCAAGGGGCTTTTTGGCTGTACTTCTTCCAAGATGGGTTTGCATAGACTCCCGCTCAGTTCATTAATCCTGGTTGTGGACACCAGTGGAGGCATCCGTGGTTCAGTAATAGAATTCTCCCCTCACATGCTGGAGTACGGGGCTCATCTCTGGCCGATCGATGCTCCTCGTGCATGCCTGGGCATCTCCATCTCTCCATAGAGCTTAGCATGCTGCTATGATCATGGAGATCTGGTGGCTAAGTGGTAAGGAGTTGCTCTGTCAACACAAAAAGTACACAGTTCAAATCCACTAGCTTCTCTGTGGGAGAAAGATGGGCGGTCTCCTCCCGCGTGATTTACTGCCTCTGAAAAGCACTTGAGGGTCAGCTCTGGGTCAGTTCTGACTTGATGGTACACAACAACGATGATGATGGCAGGTTTCAGTGACACTCCCAGACCCAAAAGGATTAAAAAGAAAAGCCTGCCCATCCAGTTCTGGACATGAGCCAGGGGATCACAGACAGCAATGCTGTCCACAGGACGATGCAGGACTATATTGGCAGACCCACCTGACTTGACAAAGGTCTTTTGGGATGCACAGCCACACTTATCTAATTATTTGAGATACAGACATGATTCTGAGTCACTGCTATGCTGTAGGGATCAACAGAACACTTGGTTTTATCTATTGATAGCGGAAGGCTGTTGACTGCAGCATCACAAGATTTGCTCTGCAGTAGACTCTTGACAGTCTGATCCTGTTCCTGACTGCAGACAGTGTTCCAGTGCAGCGTTGTTCTGCCAGCCTGATAGGCCCATCCATCTTCACTGTGGTTGGCGGTCTGGATGGCAGTCAGGGCACGAGGATCTCAGCAGGGTAGTTCAGAGCTGAAGACAAGCTACAGGGAGTGAACCTACCTGAGAGAGACATTGCAGTGAGAAGCTTATTTGTGCTATCTTAGTCTATGTGAATACATGATGAAGGAATTTTTCTGTAAGGTGTTTTGTGTTTGTTTTTTTTTTAATGTACCTAACTGCTTGTAACTGTTGAGCACTGATTATATGCCATCCATTTATGTGGTCTTGCTCTGCTAACGCTCACAGCCCAGCAGCAGCCTCTCACCTGGCTGTGCTTTGGTGACTCCTGAGTGGCTGTGATGCTGGACATGATGCCTCTGGTATTTCAGATACCAGGAGGGTCAGCCAGGGTGGGCAGATTTCTGCAGAACTTCCTAAGTAAGACTAAGAAGAAAGTGCTGGTGATCTACTTCGAAAGTTAGGGGAAACCTTAAGGATCACAACTGCAGAACATTGTCTGACACAGGACTGGGAGTGAGCCTTGAGGCTGGAAGCAACAGTAACTCCAGCACACTATGGTCACACAGTCGGCATTTCACTCTGCTGTCCCTGGGTCACCATGGGTCACCACTGACTGGACAGCAGCCAACAACAGGGCTCCTGGCACTCCCTCTGGGGAGTCCCACTGTTGCCCATACTGCACATCAAAATGAGTCAGGGGAGGGTGCTGTGTGCTGGCCTTGTGCTTTAAACCCAAGCGATGTCCTCCAGAAGCTGTGCACTGGGCACTTAGCCATTTCCTTATATTGCCTTTTTGTTCAAATATATTTTTAATAATCAGTGGGCTGTATGCGCCTTAGAGTCAGTTTGATGCATTTAACCATATGATGCAGACTTGCACAAATTTCTACTCAAGGCAAAATGGAGCCGTGCTATTGTAGACTAGGAATTAATTCGCCATGCTCTCATGAAAAATCTGGGAGTTTGCACTGCATGTAGAAGGTGCATGATCCAGAAATCCTTGGGAAGACATGCTGACAGCCACAATTAATCACGGGCAGCCCTGATGTAGCTATTGAGGCAGCTATGTCTGTGTGGCATGCTCGCTCAGCTGGGCAGTGTTGTTAGGAATGGGACAGTGAGCACCAGAAACGTTTAGAAAAAGTGCGACAGAACAGTTGTTGTTGTTAAGATTTGGCACTGGAAATTAGTAACTTGTTTTGTGAGTTTCATCTGGAAATGTACACTTTTAATTATAAATCAACCCCACATGCAGTTTTCCTCTTTACTTTTTTTTTAAAAAAAAATTTATGGCAAATTGTAGTCATGGACATATAATTATCCCAGCAAAGAACAGTAACCATTCAGTTCCAACCTTAACAACCTGTAGGACAGAGTAGAACAGCCCTATAGAGTCTCCAAGATTGTGATCTTTATCAGAACAAACTGCCTAATCTTTCTCCTATTGAGCAGCTGGTGGATTCTTTAGCAACACAAAGCTTAAGCCACAGTGCCACCAAAGTCTTTAACAGAGCCCTGGACATTAAAAGCCCAATTAAAAATACTTCAAGACCATGACTTTGAGTTCAAATAGCTGTTGTTCAAATAACTTCCTTTAAAATTTTTTAAAAAGTTTGCTTTGCTTTGCTTTATTTTGTGATTTGAGTGAAGGTTTACCAAGCAAATTGTTCTCTCATTCAACATTCTGTACTTTTGGGTTCCTTCACATTAGTTTCAGTATCCACTTTGTTACCACTTTTTTCCTACTTCCTCTCTGTAACTCTGATTTCCATTAATCCTGCCACCTCACTGTGTCTTCTCATTATCAGTGATATTGTGCTGCGTATCCTCTTATTACATATGGCCTTTCCTATCACCCATTAATAGGTACCTGTCATCTGGTCGCTAATTTTCACTCCTCTACCCCATTGCAGATCCCTGGTACCCATCCAAGAATTATTCTCTCTGTATGTAAAACTTCAGCTTTTTCTAACAGAGGTCTTACACAATTTGTGTACTTTTGACTTATTTCAGTTATCATAATGTGCTCTAGATACCTCTACATTAGGCAGTGCTTCATGAGTTCTTTATTATCTTCAGTGTTGCATAGTATTCCACTGTGAATGTACCAGAGTTTGCTTTTTTTCTTTTTCAGGGCTATATTCGGCAGTGTCGCAAGCACACAGGAATGTTCACTGTTGCACAACTAGCCACTATTTTTGGAAACATTGAAGAGATCTACAAATTCCAAAGAAAGTTCCTGAAAGACCTTGAGAAACAGTACAACAAAGAAGAACCTCACCTAAGTGAAATTGGGTCCTGCTTTCTTCAACATGTATGTCACCCATTATGTCTCCATTACGATGTCCAGTTAATCAATGCCATTGAGTTGTTCCTCTCCTGATAATATGAGTCCTTTTTTTGATTCCTCATGTGTTTGTTGATTAATTTTCCATTAAATGGAGAAGTTACTTTTGGAAAATAATTAGATTTATTATATGGTTATCCTCTACCTAGTTAAATATTTCAAGTCCTCCCACTTTTTTTAAAATACATATTTGCTCACTTACTGTCATTGAGTTGAAACTGACTCATAGCTGACCTTCTTGGGTTTCTGAGGCTGTGAACTGCATGGGAGCAGATTGCTCGTCTGTCTCCTGAGGAGCCTCAGGAGATTTAAGCCGTCAGAGAGGTACCACGTTGGGTTAGCAGCGCAACTCCTTATTGTTAAAGAGTTTAGAGTTGGGACATTGTTTTCAGAGTTGTTTCTAATAATACTTATAGGTGATTACTTGCTGATTATTATTCATTGTTTCTAATAATACCTTATAGTCATTAAAGGATAATTTAAGGATATTCTTCCACCAGCTCCTGTACTGCTGTGATCAGGAGTCCTGGTAGCCCTGTGGGGTTACGTGCTTGACTGTAAACCACCACATGGTTAGTGGGTTCCCGGGACAAAGCTGAGGCGGTCTGTTCCATAAAGACTGCAACCACAGGGTCACTGTGAGTTGAAATTGACTCCACAGCCACAGTGGGTAGATCTTATCCCCATTTAACAGATAAGGAAACAAAGGACCAGACCAGAGAGTAACTGGTCCAGGGTGACCGTAAGTGTGGCAGATAGGAGTTTAGGGTGAAAGGCTGTGTGACTCTGGGATCCGTGCATGTGAGCAAGGTGGCTGACTATAGATCGTGGAGCGTGGAATAGGCTCATCATCTGTAACTGACTGCCAACTGCTGTTAAATACTGGATCGTTTCAGAGGTCCTATTTCCAGCCAGAATGTTCAGGGATTGATAATATGATACTAACAACAGGAAGAAACACCTGTCCTGTGTGCTGGGTCTGCCCATGTATGGAGGTGGCTCTCCAGGGTGGGCGGATTTTAAATAGATTGAAAGAAGGTTTGAGTTTGTAATGCAGGTGAGAAGGCTGACCTCCTCAGTGTCTATATTTGTACATATGTATTTGTGGCTGTTGTTAGAAGTCCTGTTTGGCCAGAGGAGATGGTCGGAGTAGAGGCTAGCCTCCCAGGTTCCATAAGGCTGTCCAGGCAGCTGGGCGGGGAGAAGCCTCAGGAGGGGGCGTAACAAGATGACTCCTGCCAGGGAACAAGAGGGTTTAGGTCTGGAGACACAAATGATTCAGGAGGGAGATGAAGTGGGTTTCAGCTCAGGGGGAAAAAAAATGGAAAAAGGCAGATTTGTTGAATTGGGTCTTTTTGGAGGAGAGCTGATGAGACTGGTCATGAGGACACAGAAAAACAGTAGTATAAACTGCTCGAGGGTTTTCTGTCTCAGAGCATTAACGAGTACGCACAGCTCAGGAGGTCTGTCTCCTCAGGAAATGGGGAGTTGGATTTGTGACATGTTGTGTTTGATCATCTCCAAGTATTAACTGTCACCGAGGACAGAGCATAAGAGGAATGTTGTCGTGTCAACCTGGAATCCTCAACCACTAGATGTCTGAGTAGACTGTGCAGCCTGGAGATTTTAGTGGCTGGGATTTGGGGAATAAGTAGCCAGCTCTTTCTTCTTAGGCACCTCTGGGTAGTCTTGAACCTCTGTAAACCCTTTCAGTTAACAGGGTTTCATTGTTGTTATGTGCCGTCAAGTCGCTTGCGACTCATAGCGACCCTATGTACAACAGCCCTAAACTCTGCTCTGTCCTATGCCAGTCGCACTGTCTCTGACACTCCCATTCCAATTATCCCAGTCACTGAATCAGTCCACCTCATAGAGGGCCTTCCCCTCCTGCGCTGTCCCTCCACCCTCCCAAGCATGATGTCCCTCTCCAAGGACTGGTCTCTCCTCACAACAAGTCCAAAGTATTTTAGACAGAGCCCCAGAACCTTTGCCTCTAAGGAGCAGCCTGGTTTCACCCTCTCCAAGACAAAACTGTTCATTCTCTTAGCAGTCCATGATATACTCAATACTCTTCTCCAACACCACGGCTCAAAGGCATCAATTCTCCTTCTATCCTCCTTGGTCATTGTCCAACTCTCTGATGCATAACAAGTGATTGTGAAGACCATGGCCTGTATCAAATGCACCTTAGTCTCCAGAGAGACACCATTGCTCTTCAGTACTTTGGAGAGGTCCCTAACAGCAGACTTTCCCAATGAAACACAGATAGACATTCCTCTGGTATTCTCTGCTTTCAGCTAAGATCCATCTAACATCAGCTACAATATCCCTAGTACCACGACCTCTTCGACCACCCTCTACCTCAGACCACAAGTTTTGTTTCAGGGCTGCTGCCAGGCTTCTCAAACTAGTGCTACTCTGGGTGACACCATCCCAGCCTCTCCATGGGGACCCAGCTGCTCGTCTGCAGGTATAAAGCTTGGCCTCTATCCCCACCACACTCAGTATGACTGACAGGACAGTCCTATGCATGGGCCAGAGTGCCTGTGAAATATGATTGGTTAATGCAACCCCCTTCTAGAGGGTGGTCGGTGCCCTCAGACTGCAGAGCACCATGGAGAGAAAGTGTGTGACCAGGTAGAGTGTCTGTGCTCCCTGACATGTCCAGCAGTTTCCCAGAGAAGATAAAGATGAGAAAGAGAGAGCAGGCTGGAGCAGAACAGAGCCCATGACTGAGGCTTCCGTGGCTCAGCATTCTGAGAACACCATCCAGGTTCCACACAGTCTCTTCCCTGCCTTGGGGCCTCACCCTCTGTAGAGAGCAGTCCCAGAGCTGCTGGGGCCACCACTCCTGCACCTGCTGCACCTGGCCCTCCATGGTTGGCCTCTGCCCTCAGATGAGCCTGTGTGCGTTCCCATGTCTGTGCCCCGTCCTAGGGCCCACGCATCTTGACTGCTCTGCTTTCCCTTCACAGCAAGAAGGCTTCGCCATCTACTCCGAGTACTGTAACAACCACCCCAGTGCCTGCCTGGAACTCGCCAGCCTCATGAAGCAGGGCAAGTACCGGCACTTCTTCGAGGCCTGCCGCCTCCTCCAGCAGATGATAGACATCGCCATCGATGGTTTCCTGCTCACGCCTGTGCAGAAGATCTGCAAGTACCCACTGCAGCTGGCCGAGCTGCTCAAGTACACCACGGCCGAGCACAGGTGAGGCCCGCACACAGGTCAGGCCCGCATACAGGTCAGGCCTGCACACAGGTCAGGTGGAGGCGTCCAAACACAGTGCAGGCCCACAGAGCCTGGGCTCAGGAGGCCAGCTCTTGTTCTATAGGTCATCGAGTCGCTGCACTTTCACATGGCAGTAACAGATGGCTAACACTTTGTTTTGTTTCCTAATGGTTAAGAATTTTTTAAACTTTTTACTGTGATTTGAATGAATGTGTACAGAGCAAATTGGTTTTCCGTTCAATAGTTATGTGTTATGTATAATGACACCGATCACATCCCCACATTCATCAGTTGTGTGTTATGTGTAATGACAGTGATCACAGTTTCCATTCAACAGTTGTTAGGTGTAATGACACTGATCACAATCTCCACATTCAACAGTTGTTGTGTTTTATGTGGAATGACACTGATCACAAGCCCCACATTGCTGCAGCACCCTTCCCACTTCCTCCCTGTGTTTCCACTTGTCCTCTGTTCCTGTCTCCTTCTGTCTTCTGAGCCTTATCCCTGGACAAATGTTACCCTTGTGATCTTGAGTGGTTGATTGTTCAAAGGATGAGGACCTCCCTGGTGTTACTGATATTTCAGGCCTCTTTTGTTTTATTTTCAGACGAAGGGAGACTTAAGTTTACATAGTCCATTAGCTCAGAGGACTAATAGTCTAATTTTCTTACTAAAAGAAAGGTTTTAGTTGGTATGGCCTAGTGCTTAACTAGGGAGCTCTGGTGGCCTAGTGCAAGAAGCAGCACTGCAATCCCTGAGGCACGTGGTTCGAGGCCACCAGATGCTCCACAGGAGAAGGATGGGCAATCTCTTCCATGCTTAACTGGGCTGTTACCAGAAATAGAGCCTTTTCTTCCCTTTATTATTCTGGAGAATTAATCTTGGCCACAGCCAAGGTGCTAGTGGCACAAAACAGTTAGAGAACATCTACTGCTTCAAGGCTTTGGCCAAACTAGGTAAGGATGAGGCTCTAGGATAAAGATGACTTCTCCAGGTAGGATCAAGCCAGGCACATTTATTTGTATCATTGGCTTCATGCTTTCACATTTTCTTTTCTCCAAAACTTTTTATAGTGATTGAGTGAGTTTCCTGAGTAGTTGGTTTTCCATTCACTAATTCATACACATTGTTTTGTAAACTTGATTGCAATCCCTGCATTAAAACAGCACTCTTCCCACTTTCAGCCTGTCTTTCCCTCCTCCACTCACCCTCCTTCCTAATTCCTTCTTGGCTTCAGAGCTTTATCCTTTGCCAGTTGATTGTTCTGAGCAGTGTGTTCCTCCTTGGTTTACCTGGTAGGCACGTTTGTTGTGTGACTGAAAGTTGCTCCCTGGGGCATGATAACAGTTGTAGGCTGGAAGGCTGATTAAAGGCCTCAGTGTCAGGGCTTCCTCCAGTCTCTTTCAGACTGGTAAACTTGATTTTTTTTAATGGTTTTGTATTTTGTTCCACATTTTCCTCCCACTCCAAATAGGATGCTCTTGTGGTCCCTTTTAGAGTGATCAGTAACTACCTACAGCTCTTGAAAGATTAATCTCAAAGGTTCCAGCGGAGAGCTGGAAAGGGAAACCACTGCGCCTGGAGGGAATCTGTGGCTGCAGACCATAGCCTTCTGCGTTGCCTCACAACTTCATAGGGCAGACTCCAACCACCCCGTGGGGTTTCTAGGGCTGTAATATTTGCAGGAGCAGGATGATGACCACACCTTTCTCCTGAGGAGTGGCTGGTGGGTTAGAACCAACAACCTTTGAGCTAGAAGCCAAGTACCTGTCCACTGCGCCACTCAGGGATCTCTTAGAAGTTGCCACAGGAGCAGCCATGTTGACCATGATGGTGCTTCCCACTCCAGGGAGCTAGAAATGGACATTTCTTTTGTTCTCTCTGCTTCTAATCTCTTGTGGAGACCTAGAAGGGACCTTTGTACAATTCAGTGTGAAGGCTGACAGGAGAAGGGTCACCCAGCAGCTGACAGCTTACAGAATTAAAGATGAGGGAGTAAGAGGGTTTGTTAGGAAAGATAAAAGAGAAGGATCTTTCTGTCTCTATATCTATCTCTCTCTCACACATGTATGTGGTGATGGTGGTGGTGTTGCATACCGTAGGGTCAGAACCGACCTGTAGCTGACCCTTTGGCCAATTTTCAGAGGCAATTAATTGCACATATGTGTATGTAAATACACATATTTATATTCATACACATACACACATATTATATGTTTACTATCAGAAAAGTTTGGAGAAATAGCAAATAAAAAGAGAGACATGAATTTGAATATATTTTATGGAAAAGAATGAAAAAAAAAGACATGATAAGTAGCCAGAGAAAACAAATGGGAAAAAAGTTAACAGCAAAGACACAGCCTGTTTCTTAAATCCTGAGGCAGAACCGTTACGGCTGCACATCATTCAACAATCGGTGTTAAGAAAAAAAAATCATTAGTGTGTTTTTCCCTATGAGCTTTAGTTTTACCTAACCTCATAGGTTGTAGCTATTAAAAACAAATATAAATTATTGTTTTTTTAAAGGAAATGCCAAAAAGTTATGTTCTTATAAAGAAAATAAAATATGGCCCTTTGCCTCCTTTCTGGTATTGTACCACGAAGCTCTAAGTAAAAGCCATGAGTATTCTAAGCAAAGCTAGAGACTTACAGGGTCTGGGTAGCATGCCTGGGCAGCCCACCGAGATCCCGGGTGCCACGTCCTGCTCCCTGGGTGGCTCCGGAGTGTGAATGGGCTTTCTGGGAAGCACATCTCTTTGGATCAGAGTCGGCTTTGTGTGGAAAGGCCGATGGAGTGGGGCAGGTGGTGGAGTGGGGGTCGGGCTCTGAGTGCTATTGCGTTTGGTAAATAGACGATGGAATCTGCCTCCCTAGTGGGTTTTTTTTCCCCACGGCCTTGCGGGAGGATTCTAATTTTGTCCAGTTAATCTCCACTGGCTCCGCAGGAAAGTGCCAGAAAGTGAAAATCTTCAGCCCACTAGCTGGATTGATTGTTTTGCACGACCCCAAGTGATCCATGTTGAGCAAAACTTGAATGTCAAGTTTTGAGCTCCAGGCAGGCTCTGTTCTGGCCTGGTGTCACTTAGAATTCCAGTCTGTAGTGGTAGAAGGCTTCGGAATTGAGGTCCCTCAGGGAAGCCTTTCCATTTGCTCAGATTATGGTTTAGGGAAGCCACTCAAAATGATTTCCTGGTCTTTTAGTGAGTAAATCCCTCATTACATTCACATGATCAACCACTTCCAGCTGCCGAGGCTGAGCAAAGCATTAGTCCTGATAATGGCTAGTGATTTTTATTGTGCTTGACCTCACAGGACTGGTCACTTCAGTCTCAAAGCCAGCATAAAAACAGTCCTCTGTGATTGAAAATGATCCATTGTCCTGGCAAAGGCTTGGCTCCTGGTGGCATTTGCTTTCATTCACTGACTTCTGGGAAATGAATGAGACCGTTCTTGTGCTGCACTTGGTCAGTCCGCCAAACCTCTGCAAACTGTGGTCTATTCATGGGGGACAAGAGCTGGGAACAATGGCAGCCACTTAAATGCCACTTTGTTCGGACGCAGAGCATCATGTTACCATTCCTCACTTGGGAGTCACATTCAGTGCTGTAAAATGCACCTCCCGTTTTGCAGTGATTACAACGACATCAAGGCAGCCTACGAGGCCATGAAGAATGTAGCCTGCTTGATCAACGAGCGGAAGCGCAAGCTGGAGAGCATAGACAAGATCGCCCGCTGGCAGGTGTCCATCGTGGGCTGGGAGGTACGTGTGTCCCCCGTTCCTCCTCAGCCCTGCTTGCTCCCTCCTCCACCACCTACGTGTGTTTGACACTGGTTTTTTGTTTGTTTGTAAATATATTCTTATTGTGATTTTGACAAAGGTTTACAGAAAAGTTGGGTTTTCATTCATTTGTTGTCGCACATTTTTCTCCTCCCTTCTTCCCTCCTCCCCCAGCCCACCTACAATGCACCTCTTGTTCTAGATTGTTGTCATACACATGATGCCTAATCATACGCTCCTTTCAGACACTCATCAGCTCCAATGCAGTGTTCTTTAGCTATCCACTCTTTTCCTGTTATCCCCGCATGCCCACATGTCTATCCTATTTTATAACAGCAGTGTTATGTAGTGTTTGTCCTTTATCACTGAGATATTTCACTCAGTGTAATGTCCTCAAGGCTCCTCCACGTTGTGTAATGTTTTATTAGTTAATCTTTTTCAGTGTTTTGTAATACTCCATTGTGTGAATGTACCATAGTTTTTCTGTCTAGTTATTTCTTGGGCTGGGCTGCTCCCATCTCTTAGCTGTTGTGAATAACACAGCAATAAACATAGTTGTGCATATAATTGACACAGTTATGTCCTTGGTCCCAACGGCTTAAATGTATGGAGGCAAATGGTTGGACAGAAGAGTCTACTATACCTTCCTCCAGGGATGAAGAGATTCCATCTGAAGAGTGTGTAATTAAATTACCATCTGCTCACCTTCTGCCTTGCCTAGAGTAAGCTCCATGAGAGCAGCCAGAGGCCAGGTAAAATGCAGAGTAGAAAGAGTCTGCTTGCCTGCGAATCCTGTGTGATTCTGGTGAAGTGATTCTTTTCACCCAGAAGCTCAGGAGGAAATTATGACCCTGTGAGGTCATAGGGCTGCTGTGAGGATTTGCTCCCCACTCCAGACCTGGTGACTTCTGGTTGCTCCACTCACAGCAGCCTTGCATCAGGTTTCTGAGGTCATACATCTCAGTGGGAAGAGACTGCCCAGCAGCTGGCAGGTTCAAAGCACCAGCCTCTATTCTCAAAAATCTCATTGCTGTCAAATTGGAATCAACTCATAGCTGGCCCTCCCACGGGTTTTCAGAGGCTGAAAATCACACAGGAGGAGTTTGCCCATGTTTCTCTCGGAGCAGCTGGTAGATTCTATAGAAAATGCCACCAGAGCTGCCTCTGTTATTAGGCTAGTAACTTTTCAATTAGTTGCCTAATACTAATGGTCCACCAATAGAACTAGTGTAGAATAAAACAAATACTCATCTGTACATACAGACATTTCTGTGGTCACTTTGTTTATTAAAACAGTAATAATAGCTACCATTTGTATTTGACACTAGACCAAGCCCATTACATATATTAATCCTCTGAACAACCCTATGAAGTGGGCACTGTCATATGTCCATTTTTCAGATGGAACACTGGAGTACAGAGGGTAAATAGTCATCGTGGTCACACAGCTAGGCACTGACAGAGTTCTCTCATTCTTGTTAGAAGCAGTAGACGGTGAGCTGGAGGGTGGGTTTTCAGACCAAGCAAGGCTTACGCCACATGCCATAACTGGCCACTTTCACCCTGGGAACTCACCCTCCCAGAGAAAGGAGAAAGTCTGGATTCTTGAGAATGTGGGGTTTTGTCTTAAGTGAGCCATGCAGCAGTGAGAGTTGGAAGGAAACATTCCAAGGGCCTGGGATGTTTGTAACACTGATCAGACCCTCAGGGACCAAAGAGTCTTACTCTCCATTTTACAAGTGGAGAATCTCAGGCCCAGTATTGATTTACACAAACAAACAGAAGGGATGTTTTAAAAACATCAAACATCAAAGCCTTTTCCTTCCAAATGATATTATCTGTGATTGGGATTAAAGAAGTGTGCAAAAAGTGCAAAGCCATAGGCAATTTTGTAACAAATATTATAAATGTTATATTGAACTAGATCCACCCTAAATATCTGAGAGTCTTTTCTTCCCCTGCTGATTTTGCATGGAGGGGATAACTGGTCTTCAGAAGTTAACTAGTTTCTTGCTGCCCATTTACCACCTTTTAGCCACGATCCTATGCCTGTTTTCATTTCACTCTACACCTGCTCCAGAGAGCAAAGGTTTATAGCACTTGTTCTCATGTACTTAGCCCTGGTAGCCCAGTGGATTAAGTATTAGCTTATTGACTGGAAAGTCCATGGTTCAAATCTACCAGCTGCTCATGGAAACCCCGTGGGGCAGTTCTGTTCTGTCATACAGAGTCACTGTGAGTCAGAACCGACGAGGTGGCAGTGTCTGTTTTGGGGTGGGTCCCATGCATATGTAGCCTCTTTGAAGATTCCTTTTTCTGGAGTTTCAGATGCTCCGTTTGAGGATTTTGCCAGTCCAGGAGCTTCCAGCAGTAACTTCTTATCTATCAGGCAGATCCCTGAGCTAACCTAGAGATGCATTTAGAATCTTCCCACCGAGTAGGAGAGAAAAGACTTTCACATGTAAGGAGAGTGATAACTGAGCTGTAAAATGGCCTCTGAATTGGCAGCTGGAGTGGACGCCCTGTGGCAGCCAGCACCAGAGGTCCTTCATGTGTCTGTCTTTCCAGGGGCTGGACATCTTGGACCGAAGCTCTGAATTGATCCATTCTGGGGAGCTGACCAAAATCACCAAGCAGGGCAAGAGCCAGCAGCGGACTTTCTTCCTGTTTGACCACCAGTTGGTGTCCTGCAAAAAGGACCTGCTGCGCCGGGACATGCTCTACTACAAGGGCCGCACGGACATGGACGCCATGGCGCTGGTGGACCTGCCCGACGGGCGCGACCGCGACTTCAACCTCAGTGTCAAGAATGCCTTCAAGCTCGTCAGCCAGGCCACGGACGAGGTCCACTTGTTTTGTGCCAAAAAGCAGGAGGACAAGGTGCGGTGGCTACAGGCATGTGCAGACGAGAGGCGCAGGGTGCAGGAGGACCAGGAGATGGGTGAGCACTACACAGTGTTTGAGTCTTGTTCTCTAACCCTTCTCTCCCGCCCGCATCTTAACTCTCCCCAGCGCCTCCACTCCAACACACACAGAGTCACAGCCTACCACTGGGAAAGAAAAAGAAGGTGCAAATCCTAAAAACTCATAGTCTATAATCATATTGCTGACCGGAAGGTCCATTTCGAGTCCACCAGCTGCTCCACAAGAGAAAGACAGGCAGTCTCCTCCTATAAAGATTTGACAGCCTCCAAAACTCGATGGATGAACACCATGAGTTGGGATCGACCCTAAGAGTGGGTTTTGGGGTTTTGTTAATAATCCTGAGCTTGCTCCTAAGTCAGAACATGACAGTTTTTGCAGCTGGCATTTATCCACACTTGCGTAGGCTCTCATTCCATCCTTACACAGCGCCTGATGCAGATACTGATTATTATGCTCACTTTATGGGCAAGAATAGTAAGGTACAGGACACTGTCTGTTCTTACATCATGGCTGAGAATCATTTAAGACTAAGCCCATGTGGCTCCAGAGACTTTTACCCAATGCATTAAGAGCAAATGAGACTTCCTTTTACTATAATTATTATTATATATTATTGTTGTTATTCAAAGTATCCACAGTAAAGCATACCAATTCAACAATTTCTCCATATACATTTCAGTGACATTGATTACATTCTCCAAGTTATGTAGTCATTCTTTTTTTTTAATTTATTATTAATTTCAGGGAAAATTTACAGAGACTTTGGGTTTCTATTCATTCATTGTTGCACTTTTCTCCCTTCCCAACCCTCCCCCCTAGTACACTACCCTCTTGTAAAAGTAAAACAAAAATTCTTTCATTGTTTACAAACCACTCCACTATGCAGCCTTCGCTCTGGACTGCTGTCATGACAAAAATACCTAATCACATACCCCTTTTAAACAGTTTTCTCTCTTATCTGTTTCAATGCAGTGTACATTTTTTAACCCATCTTTCTCAGTCTCCACCCAATCCCAATGTCAGTCCTGTTTTACAATAGTGGCACCATCCAGTATTTATTCTTTTGTGACTGAGATACTTCACTCAACATAATGTCCTCCAGGGTCACCCATTTTGAATAATATTGCATGAATTCCTCATTTTTCAGTGCAGCGTAGTATTCCATTGTGTGAATATATCACGGCTTCTCTATCTGTTCGTTTGTTGATGGGCACTTAGGTTGTTTCTAACTCCTTGCTATTGTGAAAAAAGCCGTGATAAACATGGGTGTGCATATATCTGCTTGGATGTCAGTTATGGCCTCTTTAGGGTATATTCCCAGTAGTGGAATTGCTGAGTCAAATGGTATCTCTATTTTCAACTTTTTGAGAAAGCGCCATACCGCCTTCCACAGTGGTTGCACCATTTTACACTCCCACCAACAGTGAATAAGGGTTCCAGTTTCTCCACAACCTTGCAGGCATTTGCTGCTTGCTGTTAAATTTTGCTATTCTGACTGGGGTGAGATGATATCTCATAGTTGTTTTAAATGCAGTCATTCTCACTATGCATTTACAAATTACTCATCCCCCAGTGACATAAATAAGGTGCTCTCCAGGCTTCCTGTCTGAACTTCTGAATTACTGTTGTCAGTTTTACCTCATAGATAGATCTCTAAAAGAGGACTATGTTCAAGGCAGACATTGTTTACTAAGCGAACTGATTGTTCCTGTAGGGAGTGTTCTTGGTTTGAGTCTGAAATTGTTGAGTCAGGTCAACAGTTGTGGGTATTCAGACAGCCTCAGTGCCACCAGAAGATCTGCATTATGTAAGACTCTGGATTTCTGCTCCGCATTTTATCCCCTTTTGATTAGGATTCTTCTCTAGACACTCAGATGAATCTAAGGCTCTCAGGTTTAGCTTGCATTTACTGTAGATATTACCTGGCCCCCCTCAACTCTCCCAACATCTCTTCCTGGGTCTTTCCACATGAAGCTCAGTGCTGTGCACCTTGAGTTAAAGTTAGGCAGTGTGTCTCCATTTGAATTTTTATGCCCTTTGTTGTTCTGCTCATTTTCCCATCTCTCTGCTTGCTTTGTTCCTGTCTCGCCAACTCCTGAGCCTGGCGTCAATGATGGCAGCATCTCTGGCCTCTAAGCCCAAGGTCCAAATGATTCCCAAGCTCATTAGGGTTTTGAGCACAAAGTTTGATTGGAGGCCAGGATATCCAGATACCACAGGGCTTTAAGGCTGAAGTGGAGTGAAGGATAGTCCTCTGCGCACTCTGAGAACCTATTTACCTCAGAGTGTTGTGGCCCAGTGTGGCTACTCCACCTTGCCCACCTTCCCAGCTGAAGTCACCAGCTTTGCTGGAGTAAGAGCTGAAAATAAAAACCACTCTCTAGCACATGGGGCAAGCCATCTTCTGGCCTGGGCTTGGCCATAACCTCAGTCGTTCATAGTTGGGAGAGGTTTACAAGTCAGAGCAGCTAATCTCCAGGCAAAGCCTGAGTATCTGCTGAAATGCTTTCAGCAAGCCAACATCAGCCTGCACTTAAGTACCTCTAATGTCATGGAACTCACTTCTCCACAAGCTGTAGTCCCTTCCTTCTATGTGTTGGCACGTTCTTTATATTGAGAGAAAAATCTAATCCCAAGCTAAGGCCAGTCATGCTATCATTTCCCAGATATTTGCAGATTATAATGAGTTAAATGGCAGAACCACAGAATGGACCCATATAAACTTGTGTGGCCCGATATAGTTCATAAGTTGCAGGACTTCCTGTTCCCTGAAGCAGAACTGACAGGGAGTACAGGATGCTTCTCAGCTCGGCTCAGGACCAGCATTTACAGACCCCAGTCTGCAGCAGGAGGAGCCCTGAGGCATAGAGGTTCGGCATTCTCTTGCTAACCAAAAGGTTAGTGGTTCAGATTTCCCTGTAGCTCCAGAGAAAGAGATGCTGTTGGTCTACAAAGATGATGGCCTTGGACACCCTGTGGGGCAGTCCTGCTCTGTCCTGCAGGTTCACTGAGAGGCAAAGTTGCCTTGAGGCACCTAGGCCTCCATGGAAAGAAGTCTCATGCCATAGGATGCATTTCCTTTCCTGTGGGTTCAGCCATTGACAGGAAAGCTAATGGTTTAAATCCCTGGAAGGAAGCTGCAGCAGTCTGCTTCCATGAAGGTCACAACTTTGGAAACCTATTGGGACAGTTCTGCTTGGTCCTACACAGTCGCTATGAGTTGGAGTCAACTCAGCAGATGTGGCTTTGGTTTTGGGGGTTTATTTGCAGTGCAGTGTTTGTCCAGAGACAGTGCTCAGGGGACTTGAATGCATGAATGAATGGATCTGTGAACTGAGGCCCATGCAGTGTTATCTTCCTTACCTGCAGGGTATGGTGGTCTTACATGGCATGTGTCTCATGTGTAGGTCGTGCCTCTCTTAGAGGTAGGACTTGGAGAGTCAGGCCAGAGAATGGGCATGGAGGGAGAGTAGGCTAGAAGAAATGCCAGCAGCCAGTCAGGACCAGGTGCCACGACAAGATTCTAACCTCAAATTCCCTTCCCTCCCTCCCCTTTTTTCTAAAGACAAGATTTCCTAGACTGGCTAAGACTGAAAGACTCTTCAACATAGTTGCCCTGACATAACTCTCCACACCTTAAACTGAAACTAACCCTTGAAGTTGACTTAGAGCTAATTAGCAAACTGACTCATGAAATAAGGAGTATCACCTGTGAATACCACACTCCTTTAAAAAAGAACAAATAAACAAACCACACCTTTATGCAGCCAGACCATCAACAACTACTTTAAAAAAATTTTTTAAAAAGCTGGGGCTATAGGCAGGAAGACTAGATTATTGGAAACAGAATGACCAGAATGGAAATAAAGAGGCTAATCACTCTCTGAGGAGAACATAAGCAATTCCACGGAGCAGTTTGTATGGATATTTCTAAAACCTAAACTGCTGTGTAGACCTTCACTTGAAAACACAGAAAATTTTTCATTCCCTACCTTGGAAGACAGGTTTGTCTCAAGATAGTAAGTAGACTTACAGGCATAGCCACCCCGGTGACAGGCTCTCTCCTTGTTTTCCAGTGTCTTTACCCTCTTGGGGATCCTTGAGGAGCAAGCTCTTAGCATAGAGTTATGGTAGAGACCTCAGGGCTAAAATGGATTTGGGTACAAGTTTATTGCTGGTACGTTTTCACTTGTTTTGAACATCTGTCACCTTTCTTCCAGGAATGGAAATTTCAGAAAATCAAAAGAAAGTCGCCATGTTAAATGCACAGAGGGCAGGACAGGGAAAGACGAAAGGTAAGGTTTTGAGAAGGCTTCGTTCACCCCTTCCTGGGTGTTAGGATTGACATTTATGTGGGAGCAGATGCCAAGGCCTGTAACAGGATCAGTTCTGACCTAAGAGGAGGCTGTGAGGAAAGCAAGGGAGGGTAGACCCAAAATAAGAGAAGCTCTGCTTTGATCTTGAGAGGGCATCATTCACTTATTCTTAAATATGGACATTTTTAATGCCCTGGCGTTTGGAACTTTTCAGGCTGCAGTGAAATGTTTTGTGAAGTGGCTTCAGAAAGCTTCCAGATGTTCTGTCCTGCAGACAGCCTCAGTGCCCCATCCCTCCCGGAACATGGTGGTGTTATCCAACAGGCCATCACGGTCCCTTGGACAGAGGCAAACACAATCCTCTGCCATTTGGAGCGCAACTTTTGTTGAGTAAGAAGTGTCCAACCCTAAAGTTGTCAGCTACAGAAAACACTCTAAGAAGAAAGCCCTGGAAATATAGTACCTTTAGCAATGAATTAAAAGAAAAAGAAGTCATACTAACTCATTTAGCTCAGCCATTCTCTACCATGGTCTCAAATGAGAATTACCTGAAGACTTACTGAAAACAGATACACCTTGGTGGTGTAGTGGATTGCGTGCTGTGCTGCTATCTCAAAGGTTGATGGTTCAAGTCTTCCAGCAGCAACTCCTTGAGAGAAAGATGGGCAGGCTCCTCCCATAAAAACTTACAGCCTTGAGGGAGCTCTGGTGGCCTAGTGGCAGGAAGCTGCACGGCAATCGCAGAGGTGCGCGGTTTGAATCCACCAGATGCTCTGCTGGAAAAAGAAGGACAATCTCCTCCTGTACCAGTCAGATCCAGTTTGATGGTACACACACAAATAATAATAATAAAATTTTTTAAAAACCCACCTTATAGCCTTGGAAACCCAAGGAAGGGCCATAACGAGTCAGGCTTGTAGCAGTGAAAATTGTTAAAAATATGCATGCCCAGAGGTTCTAAGATGCAAAGAATGATTTCCACCATGTAGATACTTTATATTATTTAACCGAACAGGGATTAAAGATTAAAGATTTTTTTGTTTGTTTATCCAAAAAAACATACGGAACCACCTTAGGGACTTTATTTTGATTGACAACTCAGGAAGGGGTTCATCCTGTTCTGTATTTTCCTAACTGAAAAGGCGTGAGACAAACCATCTAAACTCCAGGCTGAACCACACCAGCACCTGGCGTCCACGTCCTGCTCAAATTCAGATCTCACCTCCCCCATTTGGTGTCAGTGGTGCTCACATCCCTCACCTTGCCACGCGGTGAAAATACCCTTAAAGCAGAAAACCCATTTTATATCTTCTTTGTGTTCCTCAGTTAGTTATTGGACTCAGTCGGTTTCACTCACTCTCTCGGTGGGAAGGCACCAAGAGAAAGGCACACACACTCGGACAGTCACTGTGTCAGACACTGGACATAGGTCATTTAGCACCTCTAGGGACCTGGCAGAGGACCCCTGGTGACGCGGTGGGTAAGCACGTGGCGGCTCGACAAAAGGTCAGCAGTTTTTGCCCAGGAGCCGCTCTGAGAGGAGAAAAACGAGGGGAGGGCCTCTGCTTCTGTAAACCCCGCAGCCTTGGAAGCCCTGTGGGCAGGTTGGCCTGGTCCTATGGGACTCTGAGAGTTTGGATTTTAAGAGGCTGCTGCAAAGGAGCCGTGGTGGGGGAAATGGTTATGCTCAGCTGCCGACTGAAAGACTGCGGTTCAAAACCACCACCACCCCGTTCTGTAGAAGAAAGATCTGACCTGGATAAAAGGTACCCTTGGGGCGGTTCTGCTGTCTGACTTGAGGTCATCCTGAGTTGAAAATGACTGAATAGAAGCATCACTCTGAAAGGAGTCTCTGGGTGGTACAGAAGCTTAAACACTAGGCTCCTAAGCTAAAGGTTAGTGGCTTGAATCCACCCAGATGTGCTTTGGAAGTAAGGCCTGGGGATCTGCTCCAAAAGGTCGCTGCCTTGCAAACCCTGGGAAGCAGTTGCTTCTGCTTCTCACACTTGACATCACCAGACTCTGGCGTCAGTTCACTGTCCACTAACAGCGGCAAAACCCTGCACAGGGTCCCTGGCTGGCACGGACAGCTTCCTCTCGGCTTCTCACTAGAGGGCCCTCTGCGAGATGGCCGGCACAGTGGCTGCACCAGTGGGCTCAGCACAGCAGCGACTGACGAGGGGCAGCGTGTTGTCCTGTTGTGCATGGGTCACTACTCAGCACCTAACCACAACTAATCTAAAGGTTAGAGGTTGCAACGGCAGCACTCAGATGAGCTTTAATTGAAAGGCCTAGCATGTGGAAGGCCCGCCAGCTCTCAGCAGCAGCAGGGACGGCCCTGTCAGAGAAGAATCTTAGAGGAAGTCAGGGCAGAGATGCATCCAAAGTAAAGGTCTACTTCGCTCATTCGATCCTGCTGTCTTTGATCTTGTCAGTAATTTCATTAAGCCTTTAATTGTGTCAGCACAGATTTAAAAGGTCAAATGAACTAGAGCTCTGGTGGCGTAGTCAGTAGGAAGTAACACTGCTAACACAGTGGTGTGCCTCTGGCAGGTCAAATCTAGCCTCAGCTTCTCTAAAGATGGCAGTCTCCTCCTGGGTAATTTAAGCTTCAGGAAAACCTGCTGGAGGGTCAGCTCTGAGTCAGCTGCAGCAACGTGAATGTTCCCGTGAAGCCATTTGTATTGAATCAATTAATCAGGTAGAATGCCTCAGGTGAGAGAGATGGACAGGCACGTTCAGAGCGCATACCAGCTGCCGGGCTGTGTTTATACTTGAACTTCCATTAGCCCGCTGATTCTTCTAAGAGCCTGTTTTGGAGCTTAGCTAAACTTGCACGACCAGTAAGTAGCTAGGTAGCACTTGGACTGAAGCAACACAAACTCCATGCTTTCTTTGACACATTGCTGCACACTTTTAAAATTGACAACCGTGCTAAGAAACTTGCCGTCATTTGCAGCAATGTGTTAAAAGCTTTAATTGCTCCTCATTCTAACTAGCCGTCCAGTTATAACCTGCCTGTCATCTCTTCTGTGAGGCCTGTTAACTGCCATCAGGTGGGCCCTGATTCACAGCGCCCCCAGTCACAGCATGATGGAACCCCGCCCAGCCCTGCTCTGGCCCTGTGATCGATTGTGGATCACATCGGGTGTGGGATCGATAGAGTTTTCGTTGACTGAGTTTTGGCTGGAAGCTCCACTGAAGCCGTTACTCAGCATTATCACAGCACGCAAGCTGCTCTTTGGCAGGGAATCAAACCTGGGTCTGTAGCATGGAACATGAGAATCTTGCCTTTGAATCCCCTCTGTCCCCACTGTGTGACTTAAACCAATTCCAGTACCATCAGGTCAGCTCCAGCTCCAGTAACCCTGTTGGACAGTAGAACTGCACTAGGGGTTCCCAGACTATACCCCTTCCAGAAGGAGACTGCTGTGTCTTCTCACTCAGAGTTACTGGTTGGGTTTGAACTGCTGACCTTTTGGCTAGCAGCCAAGCACTTAACCACTGAGCCACCAGGCTTGCCTCCCACACAGAAGCTGGACGTGGTGTTTTCTAAACGATAACTAGTGTGTGTACTTATGGTGACTTTGAATGGGGATTTGGCGAGCACTCCTTTGTCTTGGTACTCACAGCGTCTTGCACATTCTGTCCCCTCTCTTCCAGGCTACAGTGGCTGCCCGGTGCCGCCACCCCACCAGAACCTCCTCCCCATCCACCAGCGCCACATCACCGTGCCCACCAGCCTCCCACAGCAGCAGGTCTTCGCCTTGGCGGAACCCAAGCGGAAGCCTTCACTTTTCTGGCACACCTTCAACAAGCTCACCCCGTTCAAGAAATGAAGGTGTCTGGTCACCTCCACCGAGCTGACCGTCACCAGGGAGCCACCACTGCCTGTGTGGTACAGGAGTCCCCAGTGCGTCACCCTGACCTGGTGCTGAAACTTCTCTCTGGGGGTCAAAGGGAAGGAAGCCTCCCACTTGCCTTCAGTCTCCAAAACCCCAGCTGCCTTCTGGGAGGGAGGAGAAGGTCATGAAGCACAGTGTTCACACACCCCGGCACCTACTGTGGCCTGTTCTGACGGGCCAGGGACTTGGGGACCAGCGCGTGCTCGGAAGTCGTGGCGTGGGGGCCTGTGGCAGCCATGTGGCTAATGATGAGTGCGTCCTTTCTGACCCAGATCGGGCTCCAGTCCAGGAACTCAGCACGTCTCCTCTGAACAGGGTCCTGCGTGCCAGCGGTTCTGGAAGGATCCACAGGGACAATGCTGATCCAGTGCTGCCTCTTGCCAGCAAGCACTTGAGAGAGATCTGGAGGGAGAGCCGTAGCGTTAGGGGACTTAGGGCTGTGGAGAGGGCACAGAGTTCCTGCCTGTTATCCACCAAGCTGCCAAATAGGAATACAGGCTCCATCTCACAAGGTTCCTCATGTCTCGGCATCAGCTCACAGTGCAGTGACTCAGCGTTCAAGCCCTGCGCCTGTTTGCGAGGGAGCTGTCCCCTGGCATCTTCACCATGGCATCTTCACCCTGGCTGAGCCCAGGCAGAAGCTCGGGCACTTGTGTGTGTCGGACTGGACAGGCATAGATCCTGGCATCACCCAAGACATGCCACCATTCCACAATTTCTGTTACAGAAAGACCTTTTTTTTTTTTTTTTAAATTTTGATGGCAAAACAAGTATGAAGAAAATACACCCACCTGTCCAGCTTTCTGCACGAGCACCAGTGCTCTCCCATCTGTCACGTCTGATGTCCCGTGAACTAAAGGACAGTGACACTGAACATTCCACTGAGAAAGCTCTGCAGCCCGCACACCCTGCCTTGTGGTCCGACTGTCGTGTGAGCCCACAGCAGCGGTGCACACCTGCTGCACACACACCCTCAGCAGATACAGACTGAGAGATCGGGATCAGTGTTTGACAAAGCCTCACTGGCCAATACCTGCAGTCTCCTCCTCGTTGTCTATATTGTAAATCTTGATGAAAAGAGTTGCTGTTTTGTTTTGTTTTTTAAAAAAAATATCTAGAGAAGACACGCTGTAAAGGTAGATGCGTGGCATCCACTTGGTCACTGGGCGTGAGGGGATTGGATGACGGTGTATGGATTCCTACTTGAAAGTTCTCTGTTGTACACTACTCTGGGAGAGTCCCTTTTGTGAGCAGGTACACGCTTGAGAATAAACACATCTGTAATGGCAAAGTAAGAGAGGTGTCGTGTTAAGTCTGCTGTACATGGCATCTCTCCTCACCCACACCTGCCCCACCCCACACCCAGTCTCGCTATTCTAAAGTGAGGGGACTGGCTGGTGAAAGAAGACCGAACCCTGGACCCGAGACCGGCCACTTGAAAACTGTGGTGTGACCTTTCTTTTTATTTATTTATTTTTATTTTATATTGGTGTGCATACCAAATTCATATACATTATGGAGGTTGTGGTGTTTGTTTTACCTACAAATTCCATTACCATCTACCTGTCATCTTCCACAGCAGGACTTACATTATTTTTGTTTGTTTGGTTGGTTTTTTAAGTTTTTCCTTTTATACTGGTTTATTTACAAGGTTTTGTATACATTGTTTTTCACACCAGATCTTTCCCATTTCTTCACCTTCCTCACCCCATCAAATTGTGTGACCCTATGATTAACACACACACACCCTCCCCTGCCCATCCTCACCCCTCAGCTCCCCTTCTCCCCTGGCTTGTATGCTCATACTCGTTCTACAATAATAGTCTTATACAGCATTTGGTGTGGCCATTTTTTATGAAGGCTCCATAGCTCTTTGTCCTGTTGGTTTACTCCTACTTACGTAAAGGCCCATCGCTGAGAAGTTGTCAAGCTCTGTGACTGACAAAGCCATGGTTGTGTCTATGAGCGAGCAGTACCCTGACATAGACGTACTAGAATTGTAACAGAGATTCCCAGGAGGCACTGAGGCTCCGTGTGTGTGTGTGTGTGTGTGTGTGTGTGTGTGTGATGTTGCTGAGGCTCTGTGTGTGTGTGTAGAATGTTGTTAGCTGCCATCAAGCCAACTGCAACACATAGCCCCCCATTGAACAAGAGATCTGCCCGTTGCTCTGTCCTGCACCATCCTTACCATCTCTGATAGGCTCGAGACCATTGCTGCAGTCACTGTCAATCCATCTCATTCAGGGTCTTCCTCTCTTTCATTCACCTCCGCCTTTCCAAGCATCATTGCCCCTTCCTGACGACATGCCCAAAGCATGTGAGATGAAGCTTCGCCATCCTTGCTTCTAAGCAGCTCCCTGGTTGCACTTCCTCCAGGACAGATTGATTTGTTTTTTTGGCAGTTCAGGGGATATTCAGTACTCTGCTTCCACCATCACAATTCAAAAGCAGCCATTCTTCATTTTTCCTTATTCATAGTCCAACTTGCACATGCATTGGAAGCAATTGAAGAGATTATGACTTGGATCCGATGCGCTTTTAGTCCTTTAAGCTGACATGGTTGCACATTAGCACTTTGGAGAGGTCCTTGATGGTAGATTTCCCCACTGCCACAAATATTTTGGTTTCTTGACTACTGCACCCATGGGCGTTGATCCAAGTAAAATGAAATCATTGACAACTTCAGTCTTGACTCTGGCTATCACGATGTTTGTTGTCTGTTGGTCCATTGTGTTGAATAGATATGTCAATTTGAGTTGCATTTCTATAAGGCAGCTTTTTATTAATAAAATACAGTGAAACCTATGGGAGCCAGAACCCAGTGGGACCCTTCTTAACTTAACTAGGTCTCATAAATTTCCTGATTTTACTGGGTAGAGTCTTACCACTTTTCTTTTGCTTTCTTTTTTTAAAAAAAAATTTGCCCTTTCTGTCTCTGCCATAGGTAGAGTGGACTAGAGAGGTGTTGGTCGTACTGTAGTGTGCATAAATAGTTGTGCTGCCAACCCAAAGGCAGGCAGCTCGAATCCACCATAGTAGAAAGATGGACTGTCTCCTTCTGTGCACTCTGCAGCCTCTGAAAACTGCTGGAGGGCCAGTTATGGGCCAGTTACGACTCGAGGGCACATAACAACAATCTGCCAGGGTCCTGCCTTGTAAATGGGCCATGATTTTGCAGATTTTACCATGCCAAGAGCTATTTTAAAGACTTTACCTAATAGGATGATCAGGTACACCAGCCTCACTTTCTGTACACCTCAGCAGAGCTCTCTGTGCTAAATAAATTATTAGTATGCACTACAGTTTGGCATCATTTTGGTTTGATGGCGGAAATAAAGAAGAACCAATGAATGGCTCGGGTCACATTTTCCATGAGGACTCATTTGTATGAAGCATCACGCAGCTGCTTTTTACTAATACCATAAACCTGGTTAGTGAAGAAACGTATTCTGTTTTGTGACCATTCCTCATTTATCACCCAGCTGAGCCCTAACTTCTGAATGCTACCTGCATGTTGCTGGGCTTCCTGATGGAGGACCATGAGTGCCAGCATGCATTCTTACTGTCCGGTCCCATTCACATGCAAGCCGGACATTGACCACAGGGCTGCTCCTGTTAGAAGCATGAGAGTTACTCCATCAAATACCTGTTCCAGGAAGATCCCACTTAGGTTCCACATTGTGGGTAGAATCCTCGACAGCCTTCAGGATACAAGAATGTTTTTGTAAGAAGAAATTACCATTTACTTTCTTTATGTCTGTATGTCTAGCTTTTCTTTTTCTGGACAACTATGAAGAATTGAAAGCCCTGGTATCTCAATTTCAGGTCTGCCAAACTCCCTTCTTGATTTCAGTCCTTCAGAAAGGAAGCATACAAAGAGCTGCTTATGTAGATTTTGTGTGGATTCACTGGGAAAATCTATTGCTCTTTCTTACCTTACATTTCATAATGTCACAGAGGTGAGAAAAATGACATATCATTTTAAGAAGCTCAGCTTAAAACAGCTTTCCAGACTGGTCCCGGCGCAATGGCCCCCGCAAAGAAGGGAGGTGACAAGAAGAAAGGCCATTCTGCCACCAATAAAGTGGTGAGCGAACACCATCAACATTCACAAGCACATCCGTGGAGTGGGATTTAAGAAGCGTGCCCCTCGGGTACTCAAGGAGACCCAGAAATTTGCCGTGAAGGAGGTGGGAACACCAGATGCTCGCATTGACACCACAGCCGTCTGGACCAAAGGAATGAGGAATGTCCCATACCACATCCGCGTACAATTGTCCAGAAAATCTCCTAAGCATGAAGATTCCTCAAACATGCTGTATACACTATGTACCCGTCACCACTTTCAAAAATCTACAGATGGTCAGTGTGGATGAAAACTAATAGCTGATTATCAAATAAAGTTATGAAACTGTCAAAAGACAAAAGAAAATGGCTATTTAGCCAGAAGTCTAATCTGGTTTGCTGAATATGTGAGAAGTGCTATTTGCAAGAATACATGGGCTGTCTTCCCATTCATTCATATTTCAGAATTTTCAAACTGTTAGGGACAAAAAGACTGAATGGCCTTTGGTCAAAAGGTAATGTCTACATTTTTATCATGCTTAAAGTAACTACAACCTTATAACAGAGAAGCAATAGTAAAATATTTGTGAAATCCTCGAAAGAAGGAAAAAACCATTTTGTCTCTGACCTGAAAAGCAGAGGGTTGCACCAGTTCCTTCTGATCCTTCCTAGAGTTCCCAGAAGCTCTAATGGCACTGTGGCTAAAGCATTCTACTGCTAATCAAAAGGCTGACAGTTTGAACCCACGGTCCACTCGGGACAGAGATGCGCAGTCTGCCTTGGTAAAGATACACGGCCCTGAAAACCCTGGAGCAGCTCTGCTCTACCCCGAGTTGGAATTAACTCAGTGGCAGTGGATTTGAGTTCCTAGTGTACCAGCCAGGGGCTGGTGGCCTCTTACATAGGAAGTTGTGCTGATAATGCAAAGGTGTTGGGTTCAAATCCACAAGTGATGCCACAGAAGAAACAGGGGCAGTCTCTTCCTGTACAATTCACAGTCTCTGAAAACCTGCTGGAGGGTCAGGTCTGAGTCGCCTCTGACTTGAGGACACAGAGAGAAGGTGTACCAGTGAGTTGGTTCCATTCTGAATTTTGTTTCCCCAGTAGATAAAATGTAATTGACAACATCCCACCACCCTCTCCGTACCACTTAAATGTGTGGTGCTTTTTCTTCCTAGTGCCAACCAAGACCCTGCCTGTTAGGAAATCCTGTGTTGCTATTGGCTACAGACAAATTCCACATTGTGTACGTACACAAGGGAAATGGTCCGTCAGAGGCTTGTGATTCAGCACAGGGTGCGGGGCAGCCACATTTCTGCATCCCTGTGTCACCATGTTCTCCTTCCTACACCTGAACAGCCTGGCCCACTGCAACAGTGCAGCTCCCAGAGTGATGGGGACAGAATGGCCATGTGTTCTTGTCAAAGGGGAAGAGAACAGAAGCACTCCTCATGGGGTAGTGTCAACGAGCATGAGCAAATGTCCTTCAGTGACGTGCTCCCTAGGATCTGGCGACACACAGCAACTTCTGGTCTAGCTACTAGAACACAAGGCCGGCCCTGTTAGGAGCTTAATGTGCAAATCTCAGTGAGATTTTTCTCTTGACCAGCTGATGCTGTTGTTTTCAGGATGCCAAACGCAGAGTTCAGAAAACTTCAGGTATATGGGGGGAGGGAATGTGTAGAAATTAGCTGATCCCTGCGGAGCAAACCAAAGTGGAAAGCTCAGCCTGTGGTGGCCACTGTCCCCACTCACCACGCTTGTCTTTCTCAGTTTCTCCATTGGCTCTTGACAGCTGTGTTCCCATCCACACTTCTGATCCTGTAATGTAGTGATAATTGGTACGTTTTGTAAATATGAGCGTTGGTCCTTCCCTGCTTTGCAGGTAACCTTTTTGTCTCATGTTAACTCATCGACCTCAAGGTTGATGCACTCTTAGTAGGTCAAATGACAGCTTCAAAACTGATGAGTGAATTCTTGGGAGGTCCAAGTGTGGTGTACACAGCTTCTGTGACTCGCAGTGTATTTTGTTGAAGGTTGGTTGAGATGGGATTTTTGGGGGGCGGGGGCAATACTAAAACATTTTCTTAGTGATTGCTTGTAAATTATGTAATACTATGTGGTTTTGTATCCATACATTAAAATTAATTTGCCAAACCAGGTCTAGCAGTGCATTTGAGCATTAAAATAAAGCATACACATTGCAAAAAAGCAACCAAAAAAACCTGTGGCACTAAATCCTCTAGGATTTCCTGGGATTTACAGATTATGTTCTGCTCATTCATGGGTGGGTAAATGCCTCATGAGCATAACTCATTTTACCACGCTTCTCGGATACTGTGTTATTTAAAAACTGGAGATTTGCAGCCACCTTGAGTTTAGCAAGTCTGTTGGTCCCATTCTTCCCACACTATGTGTTCTTATCACCTCTTTGAGTCACATTTTGGTGATTCTCCCACTATTTCATGTCCATCATATTATTACACTCAGTATACTCTAATGCAGATGTCACTTTTATACACACTGTAAAGCCTAAAAGATTGCTTACTAATATTACTATAATTGGCCTGGAACTAAACCCACAATGTCTCTAGGCTCCAACCATGTCCACTGAGGTAGAGGACACTATTTGAGAGGTGTGGGGGACAGGAGCTGCCCAGAGAACCTCAAAATTCAGTAGATGCTGGGATAAGACTGTCCCAATGCACTGAAGGCCTGTCTAACCAAACCCCAAGTCACTGCCGTAAAGTCTATTTTTGTCTCGTAGTGAGCTAGTGTCAGGGTTCCCAGGCAGAAAATCTTATGAGAGGAGCCAGTCTTTCTCCCATAAAGCAGAACCGTGGACTCGAGCCGTCAATCTCCAATACAGTGCATACACTGAATTACCAGGGCTCCTTGCTGAGCAGAGCCTGTCTCAAACTCCTTTTAATGCAGACCTTTTACTCCAACTTAACTGGCCTGACTCCCTGGTCAGGATGAGTGGCCTTCCACCCTGAGGGAGACCTATAGTGTTGGCCTTTGGCACATTTACCCTTTAGGGGTGAGGCTGCTGAGAATTTCCTTCTCTAATTAACGGCTTCAAAACCTAATTAAATAGCCCATTGTTTGTTGTGAGTATAATCAAAATTTCCTATAATGACTGCCAAGTAGCTACTTCCACCTTTTTTGTTTACTCTTCCGATCCACCTACTTCCTACAACAGGGTACTTACCCCATCAGAAAAGACTGGAATAGGGGGGAGAGGGCGAGGGAGAAAACTCCGAGAACCTGTGGTTCATCACAATGTGTCCCCACGTCTCAGGCTGGCGGAGGAGTGGAGTAAAGGGCAGTGGCCTTTCCTTCTGTGCCACTCAGACTCAATATAACCAAGTCAGTTCTGATTGACAGCAACTGTCCATCGGGTTTCTGAGGCTGTACATTTTAACAGGAGGAACCTGCCCGCCTTTCTCCCAGGGAACCACTGATGGATTAGAACGGCCGAAGATGCAAAGCCTTTGGGTTAGCAGCACAAGGTGGCAAAAGAGAAGATTGCCCTCAAATGCTAGCTTAAAGGTTGACAGTTGAACTCTCTCATCAGAGCCATCAAAGAGAAGCCTGGCAATCGGATTCCACTAGGTCAAGAAAATCTGTTGGAGTTGGCATAGATTATTACTTTCTGCATTAGGAGAAATGTGAATCCTCCAATGGAAGGTACACTTGAGGAGGGAGAGTGAACATAAAAGTATGATTAGGATTCAGCATGGATGGTGAAACAGTAGAAGTGTACAAGTTATAAAATGGATCCAGAGAATGGAGTCGTCCTGCTGAGTGTACAGGTAGGGACCAGCATTCCCACGAGAAGCCCAAATGTTGTTTTTTTCTTCTTAATGTTGAAAGTATACACAGCAAAACATACACTAATTCAGCGGTTTCTACATGTACTTTCCAGCGACACTCATTATGTTCCAAATTGTTCCTCCACCATTTGCATAAACTCACTGTACCCTCAGCTTCCCGTCTGACCTTTCAAGTTGCTGTTGTGAAGTTGATCCCACACAAACAGACCTTTAAAAAGCATGATGTTCAAGGCAGACATTTACTAAAAAAGCTAACTTAAACTGTTTCATTTAAAGGGTGCATTCCTAATTTGTTCTGCTAAGATTAGTAGCAGACCAGTTGTAAGAAGTGCCGAGTCAATGTTGTCCCAAATGCTTGATATACTGTATAACTCCATAATTCTGACATTGACAGCCTCTCCTTTGTTCAGTTTCCCAGCCCCTCTATGTCCCTTGGGTTGGTGGTTCACTGGAAGGTCTTTAAGGGACACAGACCCGTCAGGGGAATGACTAATGCAACTGTAGGTATGCAGGCCAATTTGCAGAAACTGGTGAGCATTGTAGACTTACTGGCTGCAGAGTGGCTAGAAAGATGGGCATCCCCCTGCCCCTCCCAAAAAAGAACTAACAATGAAGTCCCATGAGCTTATATAAGCCTCTAGTAGGGTGAGGCTTGTATCCCTCCCTAACACTCTCTCCTTAATACGATTAATAACTTCAGCACAAAATAAGCAGTTAATCATTGGCTAAGAAAGATAGATAAACCTTGGATACCTCAGAAAGGGGTTAACAGTAAAGTTTGGTTTAAGATTTAATTAAAGATCATCTCAGGAGAATAGTTTCTGCCTTTATCCAGTCTCAATGGCTCCATAAGCTCTTGAGTTTATGACATTTCTTTTTTAAAATTCTGTTCTATATTCCCCCCCCCTTTTGATCCGAATTTTTCTATAGAATCTTTCATCAAAGTGTTATGTATTGGTAGCTGACATTCTTCTGTTCTGGTTTCATGGCAAAGGAGGCATTTGTTTACAGAAGGAACCAAGTACCCATTCCACTTTGGTCTGTAGCTACTGTTCTGCTGCTGCTCCAAAGGAAGACCATTTGGATGGATGGATGGATGGATGGATGGATGGATGGATGGATGGATGGATGGATGGATGGAGGACCTGCAGGTTTAAAAAGACCCTAGAACAGTGCAATAAACTGAGAGGTAGAATGGAAGTATTAAAATTATGCTAGGCCAGGTACTCAAGATGTCTACAATGTCCTGAGACAGAAAACCTAAGTCCCATGAAATGTTTTGTTATACAGAAGCATCCTCAGCACTTCTTTAAAAGAATAAAATAAAAGCTTGTGCCCTGCCACATTTGCCAATTCAGCTCTTTATAAGCATATAACAATTGCATTGATTGGCTGTGACTGACATAGTGGCAAGAAGCTGTGCTGCAATTCTGAAGGCACACAGTTCTAATCTACCAGCCACTCTGTGAGAGAAGGATGGACAATTTCTTCCTGTGCAATTGAGTGCCTCTGAAAACCCACCGGAGGGCCAGCTATGGGTCAGTTCCAACTCTGGTACACAACAATAACATGGACCTATTACTCTCAATGTTACCCTTAATGGCTGTAAACAAGCTCAGTGCTCCATTAAACAGATCTCCCAAGGCTGTGGGTGCACCTATGAGGTTAACAAGATGAGGCAGGGAGCTAAGGGAGGGGAGTTCACGTGATGTGTTTGGCATTGCTGCTGTGGAAACATCCATCATGTGACATGCTTGATACCCCAAGATGATGGGCAGAAACCAGGTCAGAAGCCAGAGGGCAGGTTAAGAGGTGTGCATCTCATTCATTCATTCATTCATTTATTGCTTGCATCCCATTTTGTAGGTGATGTGATTAAGGCACACAAGGATTAGGCCAAGATCATATGTTTAGGAGATCTTCTGAGAGAAAGTGAAAGAGTAGGATTTTCAGAGGCTGTAAATCACAGGAGAGGAGATTGCCCATCTTTTCCCCACAGGTAGCTACTGGATTTGAATCGCACTATGGCCACCAGGGCTCCCTTTTATCAGGATAAGACCTTGAAAGCTAGCATGAGGCAGTGGTCCTAGTTCATAATCTGGAGGGTAGTTATGAAATCCTTTTATTTGTATAAACCTTTTATTTAATAATTCTATATGGTTCTATATATATTTAAGAATTCATCTTCCCAATAAACCTTATATCTAGCTTTGTGAGGGGAACCCCCCCAAAAAACCTAGGAGCAAGGAGCTAGAAGACTTGGGACGAGCTGGAAGGGAGGATGGACCTGTCATCAGGATGACTCAGTCGCTGGAGAAAGACATCAGGCTTGATAGGAGGTCAGCACAAAAGAAGACCTTCTATGAGACGAATTGACCCATGACCACGATAGTGGGCTCAAGCACAGCGGAGAGTGTGAGGCTGGTGAAGGTCCCCCAGGGTTTTGTTCCATCTGTCCACAGGATCACTATGAATCAGAACTGACTTGACAGCGCATAATAACAAGCTGGGCAGCAATCCTCAAGGCATGTGGTTTGAATCCATGTGCTGCTCCGCAGGGGAAGAATGTGCAATCCCCCAGGCAATTGACTGCCTCTGAAAACCCCCTGGAGTGCCAGCTATGGGGCTGCTTCCAACTCAAAGACCCGCAACAACAACAGAACAGAAACAGTGAGGAGTACAGCAAGCAGCTCTGGGAGAGGCAGTGGAAATTATGGTTGTGTGTCATCGAGTATCACCAAGACTCCAACTCATAGTGACCCCGAGTAACAATACAGGACCACCCCACAGGGCTTGCTAGACTGACATCAAGCTGAGCTGTAAGACCACGATGATTGCAGGTCTTTTCTCCTGGGGTGTTCTAATTGCAGAACTTCAGTTAGCAGCTAAGCCCTTAACCATGTACCACCAACACTTCTCAGTGGTCCACTGGGAAGTGTCCTTATGCCACTCCCCCCTTCATTTTACTCCAAAGAACAAAATAGCGGACAACGTTTTCTTAAAGTGGTGGTAGACAGAAGACATTGCCTTACTCTCGCTGGTTGCAGTTTCTGAAGTTCTTTCCAAGGCATCATATGTCTGAATGTTGCCTCCCCTTCCTGCTGTTTTGCACATATAACCACTAGGGAGCTGGAGGACAGGAAGAAACGGTTTCATTTCATTTGCCCTTGAATCCTGATCTTAACAGCATCTGGTGCAACCTACAGTGTTGGGATCTAGGTAAGTGCATGAGGCAAGAGCTTCTTTCCATCCAATTCAAAACATCTAGGTTCTAAGGAGCTCTTATTCTATCAATGTGTAGTAATGCTACTTAATATTTTTCCATCTGTACTACATACTACAGTATTTTTTTGGTAGGAAATGAGTAAACAGTCTCCAAAATGCCTTCTGAGGAAGAGGCTAAACAGGCGGTAAGAGCAGATTTTGAACCCTTCTCATAGATCCTGGCTGGGAAGAGGGATAAAAATGATACATTTTTCTGGAGTTTTCCATAACAAGCCTTCTAGAGCAGCTTGTAATGCTATTATTTTGTGCAGACTTTAAATCTGTGCAACTCATCACTCATTGTCGGAACAACTTGAGTCAGAACCAACTCATAGCTGACCCTCCAGCAAGTTTTCAGAGGCTGTCAATCATGTAGAAGACTGTCCATCTTTCTCCCTTAGAGCAACTGGTATATTTGAACCTCCCACCTTTAGAGTGGCAGCTCAACTTCTGAACCACTAGGCCACCAGCATTTATTATTGTTAGTTAGCATATTTGTTTAAAAAGAAAAAAAAAAGTCTTCAATTGTATTGATAACGAAGCTTACCACGTAAAAAAAACATCTGGTCAGGCAGTTTAGAGGTTTCTGGATTATTCCTGTTTCTTTTTAAAAATCTTTTAGTAGTACTTCTTTCCTTCACATCATGTGAAATAGTAGATTGTAAAAATATTTGTTACCCCAAGGGACATATAGCAATATTTCTGTGGAATTTCCTTTCTTACAGTTTTGCACTTTTATAAAAGTTTTTTTTTCTTTTTTTATTGTGACTTGAGGTTTACAAAGCAAATTCATTTTTCATTCATACAAATTTTGTAGGTTCTCTTGATTTAGTTGAAAGTCAGGTATAAACTGTTTGGTCAGGTTGGTGGAGTTTTTTGTTTTTTTCTTTTTAATCTCATTTACAATTGCATGTAAGATGATTGGTCACTTGGATTTAGTTAACAATCAGCTGTGGGCTGGAAGCCTCTTGTTTAAGTCAATCAGGACCTGGTGGGTGGGCCTTTGTATTTAAAAGTCAACTGGGCCCTCACTACATCTCCAGTTTGTAGTCTCATGTGTGAAGCAGTTGGATTCTGGAGGGTAGGTTCTCTTGATGTAGTGGAAAGTCAGGTGTAAACTGTGGGGTTTTTTTGGGGGGGAGGTTAGTTCACAATTGTGGGTAAGCTGATTTGTCACCTGGATTTAGGTTAACAATCAGCTGTGAGCTCGAAGCCTCTTGTTTAAGTCAATCAGGACTTTGTAGGGGAGACTTTGGTGTTAATTGTGTTTGAGAAGAACGTTATTTTAAGTGGTGCAGCAATGGTCTGTCAGTTGCACATACTGAAATAACTTGGGGTTGCTGTGATACTGAGTGCTGTGTCACTGGTGTGTCAAATGTCATCATGGTTACTCATGGTGGACAGGATTTGGTAGAACTCCCAGGTTAAGACAAGCTTAGAAGCAGGATTGGCACCCACTTCTTAAACAAGAGACCTTTGGGAACTCTATGAACATTATAGAAATGACAGTCGTTATAGAAGAGAGTTAAGATCTTTTATTCATAGAGTCGCTATGAGCCATACTCAACTTGACTGCACTTAACAACAACAACATAGGCACGATGTAATTCCACTTTTCCCCTTCTCCCTGTAATTCTGATTTCTATTGTTTTTGTTGCTGATTGCCTTCAAGCTTGAAGCCCCTCTACAACTACTGACATTTATCAAAGTTCATAGGATTTCCTGAGGCATGGTATTTAGGAAGTGGATGCCAATCCTGCTTCCAAACCTGTCATAGTATGCTATTGTTTTTATATGTCATTGAGTCACTTGTGATGAATAGTGACCCTATGTACTTCAGCTCTGAATCCTTCCTGTCCTGAGCCAGTCTCACTAATTCTGACACACCAACCCCCATTACCCCAGTCACTGTGTCAATCCATCTCATCCACGGTCTTCCTCTCCTGTGCTATCCTTCCACCTTTCCAAGCATGATATCCTTCTCCAAGAATTGATCTCCTGGCCACGTGCCCAAAGTAAGTGACGTGGAGCTTCAAAATCCTAGCCACCAAAGACTTGATTTCACCTTCTAAAAGACAGATTATTTGTTTTCTTGGCAGTTCATGGTATGTTCAAGACTATTCTCCAGCATCACAGCTTGAAGGCATCTATTGTTCTTCGGTCATCCTTAGTCATTGTCCAACTCTCTGAAACATAACAGATAATTGAGAAGACCATGACCTGGATTAGGCACACTTTTGTATCCAGGCTGATGTTGTTGCTCTTCAGCATTCTGGAGAGGTCCATGACAGCAGATTTTGCCAGTGCAATTCATCTTTCGATTTCCTAACTGCTTGTGTTAAGAGTGTTGTTTATGGATCCAAGCAAGTTGTAATTGTTAGCAACTTCAATCACTTTTCCATCTAATATGGTGCTGCCATTTGTCCAGGTTGTGAGAATCTTTGTCTTCTTGATGTTGAACTTCAACCCATATTGAAAACTATAGTCCTTCACCTTTTGCAGCAAGTGCTTCAGGTCCTCGGTTTTAGCAAGCAAGATTGTGTCATCTGCATATCGTAGGTGGCTAATGAGTCTTCTTCCAATCCTGATGCCACATTCCTCCTCATAAGGCCCTGCTTCCTGAATGATCTGTTCTGCATACAGATAGAAAAGGTACAGGGACAAGATGCATCCCTGACACACTTCTTTCCTGATTTTGAACCATGCAGTGTTTCCTTGCTCTGTTCTGAGAACTGCTTCTTGGTCCAAATATAGGTTTTGTTTAAGCACGATCATGTGCTCTGTGATTCCTATTTTCCTCAAGGTTAGCCACAATTTATTGTGATCCACACAGTCAAATGGCTTTGCATAGTCAAGGAAACACAGATAGACATTCTTCTGGTACTCTCTGCTTTCTGCCAAGATCCATCTGACATTGGCAATAATGCCCCTAGTGCCATGACCTCTTCTAACCCAGCCTATATTTCTGGTCGTTCTCTGTCAATGTACTGTTCAATTCTTTTCTGGATAATCTTCAGCAGGATTTTTCTAGAGTATGATATTAGTGATATTGTTCAATAATTTCCACACTCTGTCGGGTCACCCTTTTTTGAAATAGGAATAAATATGGATCACTTCCAGTCATTTGGCCAAGTAATTGTCCTCCAGATTTCTTGGCACAACTTGGTGAACACATACATGCAGCATCTGTTTGGTATTCATCAATTGGTATTCCATTAATTCCTGGGGCTTTATTTTTTTGCCAAGACCTCTTGAGCAGCCTGCACTGCCTCCTTCATCACCAATGCCTCATGCTCATATGTTGTTTCTTGAAGTTTTCCTGTGTCAGCCAATTCTTTTTGGTACAGTGACTCTGTATATTCCTTCTATCTGCTTTTAATGCTTTTTGAATCATTCAATATCTTGCCCATAGCATCCTTAAGCATTGCAACACATGGCTTGAATTTATTCTTTATTTCTTTCAGCTTAAGAAATGCTGAGTGAGTTCAGCCCTTTTAATTTTCTGACTCCAGCTTCTTGCACATTTCATTATAATATTTCACCTTGTCTTTTCAGGCAGCCCTTTGAAATCTTCTATTCAGCTCCTTAACTTCTTGATTTCTTCCCTTTTCTTTGGCTTCTCAGTGCTCTAGGGCAATATTCAGAGTCTCTTCTGACATCCATTTTGGTCTTTTCATTTTTTGGACTAGGAAGAATTGGTCATTCACTCTGAAATACAACTGGCTTTTGTAAACCCTATGTATAGCAGAGCACACTTAGAGTGGACTAACAGATATGGCAACTGAAGTTAAGCCCTCAAATTTGGAAACAAAAAGGTGGAGAAAAAGTTGTAAGAAGAAATTAACAAATGGTACATGGAATGTGAGAAGCATGGATATAGGAAAACCTGACATGGTAAAGAAAGAAATAGAATGCATAAATATTGATATATTGGGTATTAGTGAGATGAGATGGATTGGACATTTTGAATCCCACGATTATATGATCTATTATGCTGGAGATGAAAAGATGAGGAAAAACGAGGTTGCTTTCATAGTTAAAAAGGCAATTTCTAGATCCATCTTGAAATACAATTTTGTGAGTGACAGAATAATATCCATATACATACAAGGAATACCTGTTAATACCACTGTCATTCAAAGTAATGCACCTACAACCAGCACCAACGAGGAGGAAATAGATTAATTTTATCAACTGTTGCGGTCAGAAGTCAATTGAACATGCAACCAAGATGCTTTAATAATAATGGATGACTGGAATGCAAAAGTTGGGAATCAGGAATAGGGATCAGTAGTCAGAAATTGTGGGCTTGGTGACAGAATGATAGAATTCTGTACAATCAATTATTTATTCATAGCAAATACCTTTTATAAGAAACATAAATGCAGGCTATACACATGGATTTCACCTGATGGGATGCACAGGACTCAGACTGATTACATCAGTGGAAGGAACCACTGAAGAAGTTCAATATCAGCAGTGAACACTAGGCCAGGTGCTGACTGTGGAACAGACCATCAACTGTTCATATGCAAGTTCAAATTAAAACTAAAGAAAGTTAAATCATATCCACAGAAATAAAAGTTTGACCTTGAGTCTATCTCCCATGAATTTAAAAACCAATTCAGGAATAGGTTTGAGGCCTTGAACACTAATGAATGAAGACCAGATAAGCTGTGGGAAGATATCAAGAATATTGTTGATGAAGAATACAAAAAATCATTACCAAGAAGGAAGATTTCCGTTAGCCCTCATATAAATCTGTGCATTCCCTTTCCTTAGTAATATTGTGCAGGTCTTCCCCTTACTGAATATTGCCTATTCTTTCACCCATCTTAATATGTGTCTATTAGCTAGTTTCTCATTTTCACATGCCCATCTCTCTTTTCTCACCCCTGGCAACCATCCAAGAATGGTTCTATCTATGTGTGTAACTTTCTTGAGCTTTTTTAACAAGAATCTTGGACAATATTTGTCCTGTGACTGAGTTATTTCACTCAGCACAATGTCCTATAGGTTCATGGATATAAATGCAGTATTTCATGAATTCGTTATTGTCTTCAGTGTTTCACGGTACTATGTTGTGTAAATGGACCATAGTTTCTTTACCCATTCATCCACTGATGGACACCTGGGTCGTTGATATCATCTTGATTTTGTAGATGTCTCTGCAGTAAGAATGGGTGTGCATGTATTTGTGTTGTAGCTCTTACTACTTTGAGATATATACGCAGCAGTCCATGTTGAAATTCCTTCAGAGCAGCTTGAACTATTTCCTCCATCACCACCAGCTCTTGTTCATACTTTGTTTCATGAAATTCTTCTCTATTAGCCAATTCTTTCATACAGTGACTGTATACTCCTTCCATCTTCTTTTAATACTTCCTGAATCATTTCATATTCTGCCCAAAGTATCCTCAAGTATAGAAACTTAAGGCTTGAATTTGTTCAGAGCACTTGATTGTGCTTATGTGAAACCTATACTTGGACCAAGAGTCATTCATTAGAACAAAGCAAGGAAACACTGCATGGTTCAATATCAGGAAAGGTGTACACCAGGGATGCATCCTATCTCCATATCTTTTCAATCTATATGTGGAACAGATCATCCGGGAGGCTGGACTGTATGAGAAGTGTGGCCTCAGGATTAGAGGAAGTCTCATCAACAACCTGCATTATACAGATGACACAACTTTGAGTGCTAAAACTGAAGAAGCCTGAAACACTTGCTGCAAAAGTCAATGACTACAGCTTCAACATGGATTGAAGCTCAACATCAAGAAAACAAAAATTCTCACTACTGGGCAAATTTGGCAGCATCATTATAGATGGTGAAGATACTGAGATAGTTAACAGCTTCAGTTTGCTTGGCTCTACAATTAACACTCTTGGTACCAGCAGCCAGGAAATCAAAAGACAAATTGCATTGGGAAAGTCTGCTGTCAGGGACCTCTCCAGAATACTGAAATGCAATGTCAGTCTATAGACTAAAGTGTGTCTGATCCAGGACATGATCATCACAGTTATATGCTATACATCAGAAAGTTGGAAATGACTAGGAGTAATAAATGGAGAATGGATGCCTTTGAGCTGTGGTGCTGGAGAAAAGTATTGAATATGCCATGCACTGCTAGGAGAACAAACATGTACATCCAGGAGAGGGTGAAACCAGGCTGCTCCTGGAAGGCAAGGATTCTGAAGCTCCATCTGACATACGTTGGGCATGTTGTAAGGAGTGACCAGTCCTTGGAGAGGGATATCATGCTTGGGAGGGTGAAGGGAAAGCATAAGAGAAGAAGACACTCGATGAGATGGATTGACTCAGTGACTAGGGTAATCACGGAAATTGTTTCAGAGACAGTAAGTTTGGCTCAGGAGAAAACAGATTTCAGTGCTATTGTACATAAAGTCACTATGAGTCTCAAGCAACTCAACTTCACATAACAACCACCACCACCTAGTAGTGGGATTCCTGGAGCTCTAGTGACCTTGTGCTAAGGAGTTGGGTTAGAGCTACACTGCCAAAAAGGCATATGGTCCAAATCCCAAAGGCATGTGGTTCAAATCCACCAGCTGCTCTACAGCTAAGCAGTCTCTGCCTGAGTGATTTACAGGGTCTGAAAATATGCTGGAGGGTCAGCTATGAATCACTTCGAACTCCATGGCAATGGGAGTGGGATTGCGGGATCAAATGACACTTTTGTTCCAAACTTTCTAAGGAGGTACCAAACTTCATTCCATGGCGACTAGACCATTTTACATTCCTACCAGCGGTGTGTGGAAGTTTCAGTCTCTCCATATTCTCATGAGTGTTTGTCATTTGCTGTCTCATTGAACTTTGCTTTTGATACTGCGGTAAGATATCTGACTGTTGTTTGTATTTGCAATTCTCTACTACACAATGAAGGAGCTCTGGTAAGGAGTTGCTCTGCCAGCCCAAAGGCAGGTGGTCAAATTCACCAGCTGCTCCTTGGGAGAAAGAAGGACAAGCTTCTCCCATGTGATGTATAGCCTCTGAAAACCTGCTGGTGGTCAGCTCTGAGTCAGTTCTAACTCAACAGCATGTAACAGCATGTTAATGATCTTGAACTTTTCTGCTTGTTGGCTGTGAATGTCTTCTTTGGACCAGGAGGCAGTCATTAAAACAGAGCAAGGAAACACTGCATGGTTTAAAATTGGGAAGGGTGTACACCAGGGATGTGTCCTGTCTCCATACCTTTTAATCTTTATGCAGAACAGATTATCCAGGAGGCTAGGCTCTGTGAGGAGAAGTGTGGCATTAGGACTGGAGGAAGACTCATCAACAATCTGCATTATGCAGATGACACAACTTTGAGTGCTAAAACTGAGGAGGACCTGGAGAGCTTGCTGTGGAAGGTCAGGGACTGCAGTCTTCAGTATGGATTGAGGCTCAATATTAAGAAAGCAAAGATTATCACCACTGGGACAATAGGCAGCATCATGATGGATGGTGAAGAGATTGAGATTGTTTACAGTTTTGGTTTGCTTGTCTCCACAATCAACACTTTTGGCACCAGCAGCCAAGAAATTAAAAGGCTTATTGCAATGGGAAAGTCTTTGTTTAGAGATCTCTCTAACGTACTGAAGAGCAATGATGTCAGTCTAGAGACTAAGGTGCGCCTGATACTTGCCATGGTCTTTGCAATCACTTGTTATGCATCAGGGAGCTGGACAATGACTAGGGATGATAGAAGAAGAATTGATGCTTTTGAGCTGTGGTGTTGGAGAGGAGTATTGAATATACCATGAACTGCTAAAAGAACAAACAGGTTCATCCTGGAGAGGATAAAGCAAGGCTGCTCCTTGGAAGCTAGGATTTTGAAGCTTCATCTGACATACTTTGGATATGTCGCAAGGAGGGACCAGTCCTTGGAGAGGGACATCATGCTTGGGAGGACAGCACAGGAGAGGAAGACCCTCTATGAGATGAATTGATTCAGTGACTGGGGTAATCGGGATGGGTGTGTCAGAGACAGTGAGATTGGCACATGATAGAGCAGGGTTTAGGGCTGTTGTATGTAGTATCGCTATGAGTCACAGGCAACTCGATGGCACATAACAACAAATCAGAATAAAATAAAAAAATTTAAAAGAATTAAAAAAATTAAAAATATAATTTGCAATATGAAAAAAATTTATAGTGACAAAGGTCTGAGGAAGAAACAGGAAATTCTGTCCTGTTTATCAGATAGCGTGAATATTATCAAAGCAACAGATAACAAAATCAGTGAATGGCAATAGTTGACACCTTCAGCAGGAGCCAATGAGATTGCACCACAAGCCCAGTCTTGCAAGTGCCCTTGAATACGCACAGGTATGCAAACGTGCTCAGGAGGTGCTGAGGTGGTGTCACTGGAAAGCAAAGGCAGAGGAAGCTCTTCTCATCTCAGTGGAGGTTAGACCTACTTGGCCTTGTAAGAGTGCATCTTTGGTACTTAATAAAGTTTACCCTTTTAACTATTCTTCTGCCTCTGTTGCATAGTCTTTCTTCGCTTTCATTAAATTCATTCCTCTTCAAGAGTCAGTCGATGTAGAGTGCACTGGTTAATGAAAAACCTCCCAACAGTCAGAACACCAGTAGTCAGGTATGTCTTTGACAAGTATTTCATCCCAGTACTCTTTTGGGGAAATTTTTGTTATGTGTTGTTGACCGATGAGTTGGAACTGACCTATAGCTGACCCTCCAGTGGGTTTTCGGAGGCAGTTAATTACGCAGAAGGAGATTCTCCATTCTCCTGTGGAGCAGCTGGTGGCCTCGATCTGCGTGCCTTAGAGGTTGCAGCACAGCTTCCTGTCACTAGGCCACCAGAGAATGATTTAATTTTTAGGAGCTTCCAAACAACGATCCTGAGCTGACTGTGCATTTCCGGTTGTATGTGATGATCTCTTTATGTCATAGACGAGAGTTCCTAAGCTTGCCCCAATTTTCTTTGGTGAACTTTATAGGTTCAGGTTTTATACCGAGGTCCTGGGTCCATCTTGAATTCGTTTCTGTGGATGGTTTTTAGGTTTTTCAGACCCTCAAAACTGCGAGGAACGCTGGGAGTTCCCTCCTCTTTTGGGCCACAAGGAAGTACAAGCTTTAATGAATGGGCAACGATGGCTCAACCAACAAGTATGAATTAACTCTGAGTATTCAACAATGAAAAATCATGTGTGGGTCAGTGAGAAAGAAGAAAGCCTTGATGGACACGGGTTGGTCCAGTGGCTCTAAAAAGGGATTTAAAGCACAGCAGCACCTGTGAAGATGGTGCAGGACTGGACACTGCCCCACTGGGTCGTCTGTATGGTCTCAATGAATAAAAACCAACCCAATGGCCCCTAACAACAGTTATGCATGATGTAGCTGGAGGAAACGTATTGAGATTGCTTTGATTTTTAACTTTTTATTAAGAGATCCAGGAGTGTGGGAAGAACAACCCAGAAATAGGAAGTCAAACAAATAAGAACTCTTTTCTTTGGAACTGAAAAAAAAAATGACAAGAAATTCTAATATTGTCTCTGCATATGGTGTCCCTTTGCCCTACAGTGCTTATGAGGTCACATGTCATCTGTCGTGTTTATGAAGTCGCAGCAGCTGACGACACAGAATCTGTCATCCCATGAACATCATATTTCAGCCCAGCGATTGAATCTGCTCTCTCTGCTTTCACATTAATTGCTGTGCACCGTCTAAGGCAATGATTACTGTCTGGTTTTTAATGTCTTATTAACTGATGTGGTGTGCTCTCAATGAGTCTTCAGCAACTCTTCCTCTCAGGCTAACTGACCACAGGTGTCCAACACACCTTCCTCATTTCTGCTCACTGGTGGTCAGGATGTGAATTTAGCTTTACGTAACACAACATGTACCCCAAGGAGCAGGAACAAATGGTTAACATGACAGCTTAAGGGGCTTGGCCACCAACCAAAAGTTTAGAGGTTTGAGCCCACCCAATGGAACTTCAGAAGAAGGAAGTAGTGCTCTACTAGCAATGAACCAACTACTGATAATCCCATGAGGCACAGTTTTACTCTAACACATGGGGTCACCATGAATTGTAATTGACTCAACAATGTTTGGAGTCTTTCTAGGTAAACATGTTGGAAGTGCATTTCTTTTCTATGTCAAGTAGGTCAGGAGGTCAAGTGTACTCTTTGTACTCACAGAGTCTAAGATGGGCCCCATCCCGTGTACATGGGAAGAGAAGCTGCAGAAGGGCACACCCCTCCTTCCAGTCCCTCCTGAAGACGCTGCACACGGCGTTCATGCTCACTCCATACATGTCCTGGGCCTGGTTTCGCCTTCCAGTCTGGGCTGCAAAGCAGACTGGAAATGTCTCTATAGTGTTCAGTCCCAAGAAGCCCTGAAGGCACAGGGTATAATGTGTGGCTGCTAACCGAAGATCAGAAGTTGGAATCCACTATCTGCTCTATGGTAGTTGTTGCTGGGAAAACATGGTCTGCCACCAAAAAAGAACCACAACAATCCAAATAACCTTAGAGACAGAGATGAAGGAGGAAAAGGAAAATGTTGTTACATATGCCAGCATATAGGAGACATGGGTAGGAACCTCCCAAATCTGTCTCAGCAAGGGAAGGCTCTGAGGGGATATTTGGAGGAGAGGTTAAGGGTAGGGAGAAAAGCTGGTGTTTACTCAGCACTGGGGGCCTAGTGGGTAAGGAGTTGTGCTACCAATCCACAGGTAAGTGGTTCAAATCCACCAGCTACCTCTCAGGGAAAATATGGGAGTGTGCTTTATAGTTACCTTCTCACTGGAGGATCAACCAAGAATCAGCTCTGAGAAAGAATTTAGGAGGGAAAGGTTTGGTTATTTTCAGAAAAGAGGTAAATATGTAAATTAGTCGGTGCACACAGCTCACCTACAAGACGGCTTCTCCCCTGTCAGCTGTTTAGTTGTTACAGGACATGCTCTTCTTTCAAGATGGCTGCCCTTGAGATGATGGTATGAGGGGTCACTCACGTGCCACCTGAAAATCTTAGCAGAGCCAAAGCTTGTCAAGAGGGAGCACCTGGGGGTGTCTATGCTACTCATGTAAGGTGTGTTCCTGGGTCTTGTGATGCCTGCACTTGCTGAATGCCTGTCCTGCTTGGTTTGAACTATCTTAGGGGAAAATATTGAATCAACAGTCCATCAAGAAAAGAGGGAAAGAAAATAGGTATGGATCAATAATAATTAACTATCTAAATTGGAATGTATATGAATGTCTGAAAAATAATGTAAATGAAAGCTTGTACAAAACACAATGTGTTGTTGTTGTTATGTGCTGTC
>NW_006399885.1:6082991-6083474 GCF_000299155.1 Elephantulus edwardii | reverse complement strand
GTGGATTCAAACCATGTATCTCTGGAATTGTACTGCAGCTTCTTGTCACTAGGCCACCAGAGTTCCCTTCCTACTATTCATTGAAAAGGCTATCTGTGATACAAGGTCAGAAGATCTTACTGCTATGTGATCAAAAAAGGGAGTGACTCTCAGTTGAAATTTACAGGGTGAGAAGACGACCATAAACAAAATGTTTCAGTCATAAAGGAGTCTTCCTCAAAATTGTCCTTTTAGTCTAAGAGGTTAGGGGGCAGGAAGTCTCTCTCACTTGTCCAGAAAGACTAAAAAGGACCTTTCTCCTATTAAAAATATTGTTAAAGGATATGTCTCATGTTGCTTTCCTATCTATTCATTGGACAGTCAAGGTTTACAGCCTTGGAAAAGCTGTGGAGGGTCATGATGAATTGAAATTATGAGATGTATGTGTGTTTGTGTATATAATGCACGCTGTGGTGACTTAGTATATAGCCATATAAATTTTAG
>NW_006399885.1:6075980-6082891 GCF_000299155.1 Elephantulus edwardii | reverse complement strand
GATAGAGATAGAGATAGAGATAGATAGTTGTTGTGTACTGTTCAGTCAGAGCTGACCCTCCAGCAGGTTTTCAGAGGCATTAAATGGTAGCCAAGGAGATTGCCTGTCTTTCCCCAATGGAGCAGATGGTGCATTCGGAGAACCTTTGTATTGGAAACACAATTCCTTATCACTAAGTCACCAGAGCTTTATCTAGCTCTAGCTCTGTGTCTCCATCTCCCTATCATCTATATCTATGTCTATGTTTATCCTCATTTTCTTCATCTTTGGCTTTAGCTGTTGGTATATATATTTTAATATCAGATGTATTAACAGGTTTTCCTGTGTGCATATGGATTGTATCCTATCACTCACATTCTTCCTTAAGTTTTTCGTTCTCAGCATAGTAGATCATATGTTGATTCAGAGTGGCCAATTCTAGTCTGTTTCATCTCACCAATGTCTAGAATGTCAATCTTTATAAGTTCCAATTAATTTTTTACAACTTCCAGTTTTCTTTTTTTTTTCTTTAACTTCCAGTTTTCTTACATTCATACATTCTATGTTCCAAGTGGGTTGGCTTTTTTTTTATTATACTATTTATTTACAAAATTCAAAATTCTAATACATTGTTTTTCACACCAGTTCTTTCCAATTTCCCTAACTCCCCATCTAATTGTGTGACCCCATGATTGATTCCCACCCCACCCCCACACCCAGCACATTCTCATCCCTCTGCTTCCACCCTCCCCTTGGATTCTCATACTCATTCTAAAATAATGGTTTTATACAGTATTTGTCCTTATGAGACTGAGTTAGTATACTCTAATGCTCTCCAGTCCCTGTCAAGTTAGGTAGTAATTTTACAAAATCATTCCTCCCACGTGCTGCGTAGTATTGCACTGTGTGAATGTACTATAACTTCTGAAGCCATTCGATTGTGGTTGGATATCCGGGCTATTTCCATGTAGAGCATTTCTGCAAAACGCAATAAAAGACCTAAAGTAATGGGAAAATGTACCCTGTTCATGGATAGGAAGACTCAATATTGTAAAATGATAATCCTACCAGAAGAAATCTACACGTTCAATGCAATCCCAATCCAAGTTCATTTTTCATGGAGATTGTAAGGGAAATGGCCAAATTTATTTGGAGAGAAAAGAGACCCCAAATAAGCAAAACACTTCTGAGAAACAAAAATGAAGTTGGAGGCATAGTACTCTCTGACCTCAAAACTTACCACCCAACAGTAGAAACCATGTTCCAACTGTTAATGGACGTTTACAGCAGTTTTTCCTGATTTTTTTTCCTCTTCTGATTTTTTAAATTATCTTCCATTGCGTCAGTGCAGAAGAAGATGGATTGATACAGTGACTGTGCCAATGGAGTCAGGCATGTCAGAGACAGTGAGGTCGTCTCAAAACAGGGCAAGGTTCAGAGCCATTGTTCATTGGGCCGCTATGAATTGTAGTCGACTCGACAACACTCAACAATAACAACAAATATAGCCACAAGAGAGGGAGAATGGATGGTGCAGGGATTAAGAACGCAGCTGCCAATCAAAATGCCTGCAGTTAGAATTCACCAGCTGCTCCTCAAGAAAAACACGACGCAGTCTTCCATCAAGATTACAGCCCAGGAAGCTGTGGAAATATGAGCCCAGATCATAGGATGCATAAAAAGACGTATGGGAGGAGCTAAGGAGGGCAAAGAACTTGTAAATTGCTGTTAACCTACAGGTTGGTGGTTCCCACTCACTGGTGACTTCGAGCATGGTTCAATAAAGATTTTAGCCAGGGAATCCCTAATACCAATGGTGCAGTTCTGCTCTGCAGCACAAGAGGTTGCCATGATGTGGAGGATAGATTGTAGAACACATGGTGGGGGGGGGGGGGGGGGGGGGGGGATGTTGTGTGTGTACATACGCAGTAAACCAGATTGGAGAGAAGCGGGAGGAGAAAGTGGTGCATCTGATTCCAGCAACAGAGGCTGGAATTTGTACTTCTAATACATTTTGGAGAAAGACCAGTCACCACAATGAAGTTTGAAGGGAATAACTCTAGTTGTATTAGGAAAACTGTCCAATTCATGGCTTCGTGAAACTCATACATGTTATTTCTGTTTAAATGACCATTATAGTGTCTACTGGTACAAACCCTTAATTTTTCTCTTCCAAGTTTTATTAAAAACAGTGTCTTAACTTGTCGCCGCTTATTTGGGATCAAAATCTGCTCAATTTTTCACAACTCTTTGTTGAAGGTTATCTGAATCCAAGGCACATGTCTAAGTAAGATGAATAAAAGCTCTGTATAAGTCACACATGGAAAAAGAAGGAAAGGATTCTAGAAGGATCAGTATAACACACAAAGAAGTAAGGATTCTAGAAGTATCCACCTGTGCTTGCTTGGTCTTCTTTAACTGGAGAACAAAAAAATGGGTAATAAAGGTATCCTACTTTGACATTTTGTGTTTTGTTCTGATCTCCTCTTCTTTCCCCTACCCCTCAATAATTATTGGAATGATTGTTTTACTGGCTGTTGTGGAAAAGGAAGAAGAGAAAAACCTGAAAATAAGGTTAGCTGGTAGAATTTGCTTTTGAATTGCTACCAGTCATTCCAGACTTAAACAAAGGAGCCTCATGTGGATTTGGCCCTAAGAAAACTCAAGTCAATTTCCGGAAATGGAAACCTTTTGTGACTTCAAAGGGAAACATCTGCATTTCTGTTTCCAAGCAGACTGTGTGCATTGGACAGGACCCTGCAGTGTTTAGACGTTTCCACAAGATGGCGATATCACCCAGCTGGTTTCAAATATATATTGGTTTGTGGGTTGGTTTGTTTTTTCTTTTTCTAAAACTCTCAAAAACTCAAACTCATTGCCTTTTAGTCAGAATCTACTCTCACCAATCCTTAAGCGAAGTTTCAAAGGCTGTAAAAAAGAATAGGTAAGACTGTCCATCTTTCTCCTGAGGAGCCACTAAGTGGATTTGAACTGCCAGAGAGGTACCACCTTTGGGTTATCAGCCTAACTCCCTGTGCATTATGCCACCAGGGAGCTTACTGTTGTTGTTGTTGTTGTTGTTGTTAGGTCCCTTCTGTTGTTGTTATGTGCCGTCGAGTCACCTGCGACTCATAGCGACCCTATGTACAACAGCCCTAAGCTCCGCTCTGTCCTGTGCCAATCGCAGTCTCTGACACTCCCATCCCAATTATCCCAGTCACTGAATCAATCCACCTCATAGAGGGCCTTCCTCTCCTGCGCCGTCCCTCCCTTCTAGTCAAAGTTAACTCATAACAACCCTATGTATTTCAATGTGGTCTATCCTGTGCCAGCCTCATCATTTCTGCTATACTCGAGCCCATTGTTAAAGAGTGCAGAAACTGTTACATATTTTTTTAAGATAATTCCCATAGTCCTCCATTCTAAAGCAGCTGTGTTAATTTTCACATGTTTATGTCCAGCATTCATCAGTGTTGTTGGTGGTAGGTATGTTGACACACACACGTATAATTTTTGGTTGATTTGTGTCCTTTTCTCCCCTTTTTAGTTGTCTTTTTAAAATTTTTTTCACATACCTATATAATTTAACAACAAACAACCCAATTTAAAAAAAATCAACAAAAGATTTGAACAGATATTTTACCAAAGAGGTTATTCAAATGACCAATAAGCACATGACAAAAAGTGCTCAAGGACATTACACATTTATTGTTGAGTCTATCAGGACTCATAGAGACCTTGTAAATAATAGATAAAAAGTTCCGTATTCTGTGCCATTTTCATTATTTCTACCATGCTCAAGGACACTGTGACATCCACTGTGTCAATTTACCTTACTGAAGGTCTTCCTCTCTCTGAGTCTCCACTTCTCCCAGCATGAGATCCTGTTCCCAAGGTCTAGTCCTTCCTAACAAGATGGACATGTGTGAGACAAAATTTCACCATCCTTGCCTCTAAGGAGCACCCTGGTTGCACTCTCTCCAAGATGTACCTGTGTGTTCTGTCAGCACTTAGTGGGATATTCAGCACTCTTCTCCAGTACACAATTCAGAGGCATCAGTTCTTCTGTTGTCCAACTTTCAGATGCACAGAAAGTAATAGAAAAGACTAAGGTATGCATCAGGCACACCCTAGTCTTTAAACTGATATCCTTGCTCTTCAGCATTTTAAAAAATTCCTTGACAGCTAATTTGTCTAATGTGACATGTTTTTGGACTACATAGTCAATTCTATGCATGCAGTCATACTGTATGTAGCTATCATTGGCCTCCTCCAAATCATAAGTAAATAACTGTGGCTAATATCTTTGGCACATTAACTTTTGCTTTTTGAGAAGAGTTTTATGAGTGGAATTACTGAACATCTTTTGCACTTTAGTTTTCCGGAAGGTTGTGCAGATTCCCATGGTTGTCAGCATTATATGAGCATCTGGGTTCTGACCGGTTGCAATATTGATGTTATTTGAAGTCTAAACTTATCCAACTGTGATTCATTCATTCTGGACAATAAGTAAGTATTCAGCATGCTATTCTAGGTTTGACATTGCTGTTGTGTACTGCTGAGTTAGAACCAGCCCATAGCTGGCCCTCCAGCGATCTACTATTTATACCCTTGCACAGGCAACTCCCATTACATGATTAGGTTATTGCATGTTATTGTGGTGGTGATGGTGGAAATGAAACTGACTCATTGCTGGCCCTCCAGTAGGTTTTCAGAGGCAGCAAATCACACAGGAGGAGATTGCCCGTGTTTCCCTTGCAGAACAGCTGATAGATTCAAATCCGCTTGCCTTAAGGAATGCATTGTTATTGTTGTGTACCATAGAGTCGGAACTGACCCCTAGCTGACCCTCCAGCAGGTTTTCAGGGGCAGAGTCACAGCAGGAGATTGATCATCTTTCTCCTGCAGAGCAACTGGTGGCTTCAAACCACGTGCCTTTGAGATTGCAGCATAGCTTCTTACCACTAGGCCACCAGAGTGCCTAAATGCATGTTGCTGTTGTTAGGTGCTGTCAAGTTGAGTACGACTCCTGGTGATCCTCTGAACAAAAGATCTGAACTCTGTTCTAGCCTACACCATCCTCACACTTCCTGACACACAAGAGCCCATTGCAGCAGTCACTGTGTCCATCTACCTGGGTGTGGGTCTTCCTCTCCTTTACGGACCCTGCACCATTCCCAGCCTCATGTCCTTCTCCAAGGAATAGCCCCTCCTAGCAACAAGTCCAAAGTATTTGAGACGAAGCCTCATCATTCTTGCCTCCAAAGAGCACTCTGGCTGCAACATCTCCAGGACATATCTGTTCATTCTCTTGGCCATCCATGGGATGTTCAGTATTTTTCTACAACACCACAGCTCGAAAGTATCAATTCTTTTTTTGTCATTCTTTTTTCTCTCAGATGCATAGCAAGTGCTTGGAAAGACTATGGCCTGAATCAGCCACACCTTAGTCCTCAAACGGAAATTCATACCTTAAGGAGAAACCATCTTTATCTTAATCTAGTTCTGTAAGCTTTACTAGAAATAAGAAGGGCAAGACTCCATCTGTCCCAAAAGTATTCACTACACACAAGGAGCTAGAAAAAAAGTGTAAGAAGAACTCTAGTAGCTCAGCTTAGAGGAGCATTTGGGAGCATTTTCACCAGCCATCCAAGGCTGACTTGTCACATGGTCCGATTCCCCTTCTAATCAACCACAAAGTAGGCAGAGACCAGCCTTTGCTGGCTCTTACTATTTGAGGTGGATTTGATACTCTCTGGAGTGGCACACAGACCTCATGGAAAGGACTATACTCACTACAATCTTCTTAATAAAACAAAGACATATATGCAAAGTGCCCTTGGAGAAGTTTTCAACATGGAGCTTCCTGTCTCCAGAGATACACAGGTCATCCTATGCCTACTCATTAATCTGAAATCGCAAAAGGGAGCTGTAAGGCCCCGTCCCATTATAATAGCTCTGAGGTCTCAGTGTATATGCATGACTGCAACCTTAATGCCTAATCAATGACTGGTTGGAGAGTTGAATATGCATGACTAATTCCCTCATGTCCCCCAAGAACTTTAGGCAAAAACAGCAGACATCTGGGGTCAATCATGTATATTCAGTGATCCAACAACTGAATTTTTGCTAGCAATGATCCTTGTATCTATTTAAGTGTAGGTTGACTGCTTTAGGAAAAACAAGGAACACTTGGAACTACTGGGGAATTCCAAGTGTTATTTTCAGAAACCAAAGACAAAAGGCTAAGCCCAGTTCTTTGTCCTAAACAGGTGGGCACTGATAACAGAGGACATGACTTTAAAGTATACTTCTGCCACGCTGGATGCCCTATTCATTATTTCCCCCCCATGGTAACCTTCTTTTAAAACAAAACTTTAACTCAGAGGAATATATCTTATCATTAGACCATTGTTGTTGTTATTAGGGGCTGTGAGTCAAGCAAAACTCATAGTGATCTGAGCCCTGTCCTATCATGTGCTGTCCTCATCATCTCTGATGCACTAGAGCCCATTGCTGCAGTCACTGTGTCAATCACTGAAGGTCTTCCTCTCTTTCACAACCCTCTGCCTTTTTCAAGCATCATGTTCCCCTCCAAAGAATAGCTTTTCCTAGCAACATGCCCAAAGTACGTGGGACATATTCAATAACCTGGCCTTGTCTGACAAATCCACATATGACAAACTCTGTAAAAACTCTAAGTTTATAACCCCTTGCAGCTCCCTGGCCAGGCCAGCCCTTCAGGAGGTCCTAAGTAAAGGACTTATTGAGCTGGTTTCAAAACACAGAGCTCCACTTCACCAAAGAAGACATTCAGATGGCCAAAAAGCACACGAAGAAATGTTCAAAATCCCTAGCTCTAAGAGAGATGCAAATCAAAACAACTATGAGATATCATCTCACCCCAGTAAGAATAGCAAAATTTAACAGAA
>NW_006399885.1:6048215-6075160 GCF_000299155.1 Elephantulus edwardii | reverse complement strand
CAGCTACTGGTGAAGGTGCATGAACAATGCCAACCAACTGCACATTTTGAAAAAGAAAACTTTATCAAATTAAAAATTCACATTTCCTAACACACACACACACACACACACACACACACACACACACTCCACAATTAAAAAACCCTCCACACCCCAAAGTATGTGAGACAAAGCTTTGTTATCCTTGCTTCTAAGGAGGATTCTGGCTGTACTTTCTTCAAGATATGATTGTTTATTCTTTGGGAAGCTCATGGGATATTTCAGCTCTCTTTTCCAACACCACAGCTCAAAGGCATCAATTCTTCTGTTATCCTTATTCATTGTCCAACTCTCAGCTGCAAAGCAAGTGGTTTAAAAGACCAGGGCCTGGATTAGACACATCTTGAATATGCTTAGTGTGCTTTCAAGCATGCATAATATAATACAATTCCATTTTATAGTACCCCTCAAAGATAAGTAGACTTTAATCACTTTTCTGGGTCAGAAATATGATTTACCTAAAGTTAGACAATAAGAAGAGTAGTGATAAAATTCCCTCCACCCAATACATTTTTAAGGATTACAGATGAATTTATGACTGAGCTGTGGTGTTGGAGAAGAGTACTGAATATACCAAGGACTGCCAAAAGAACAAATAGTCTTGGAGTAAGTGCAGCCAGAGTGCTTCTCGGAGGCAACGGTGATAAAGCTTCATCTCACATACTCTGGGCATGTTGCTAGGAGAAGCTATTTCCTGGAGAGGGACATTATGCTTAGAAAGGTAGAGGGTTGGAAAAGAGAAGACAACCCTCAAGCAGGTAGATTGACACAGTGATGGCTGCAATGGGGTCTAGGATGTCAGGTGTGAGGATGGCACAAGATAGGACAGGGTTCTGATCTATTGTTCTCAGGGTTGCTATGGATTGTATTCGACTCGATGGCATGCATCAATGACAACAATAAATGTAACACTTGAACACTTAATTGTACTTATGTGAAACCTATACTTGGACCAGGAAGCAGTTCTCAGAACAGAGCAGGGAAACACTGCATGTTTCAAAATCAGGAAGGAAGTGTGTCAGGGATGTGTCCTGTTTCCATATCTTTTCAATCTATATGCAGAACAAATCATTTTGGAGGCTGAGCTTTATGAGGAGGAATGTGACATCAGGATTGGAGAAAGACTCATCAACAATCTGTATGCAAATGACACAACCTTGCTTACTGAAACTGAGGAAGACCTGAAGTGCTTGCTGCAGAAGGTCAAGAACTATAGTCTTCAATATGGATTGAAGCTCAACATCAAGAAGACAAAGATTCTAACTACTGGACCAGTTGGCAGCACAATGACGGATGGAGAAGAGATTGAGGCTGTTAACAGTTAACAGCTTGCTCGGCTCCTCGATCAAACACATTTGGCACCAGCAGCTGGGAAATCAAAAGGCCAATTGCACTGCACGCACCTGTAGTCAGAGACCTTTCCAGAGTATTGACAAGCAATTATGTCAGTCTAGAGACTAAGGTACACCTAATCCAGGCCATGGTCTTTGCAATTACATTCTATGTATTGGATAGTTGGATAATCACTAAGGATGATAGAAGAAGAATTGATGCCTTTGAGTTGTGGTGCTGGAGAAGAGTCTTGAACGTATATACCGTGGACTGCCAAGAAAACAAATAGTTCTGTTGGAGAAGTGAAACCCTAAGTTTCTCCTTGGAGTCTAGGATTTTTTTTTCTTTTCTACTAGTTTATTTACAAAATTCTAATACATATTTGAACAAATTCTTTCAATTTACAACTTGATTATTAATCCACCCTCTTCCCTTGCACATCCACATCCACATCCCTCTGCTTCCAATCTCTCCCACCACTCTTGGATCCTTGTACTCATTCTACAATAATGGTTTATACAATATTTATCCTTGTGGGACTGAGTTCACTTAGCATAATGCTCTCCAGTCCTTCTCAAGTTAGGTAATAATTTATAAAATCATTGCTCCTGCCTGCTGCATAGTATTCCATTGTGTGAATGTACCATAATTTCTCAATCCATTCCTTTGTGGTTGGACACTTGGGCTGTTCCTATGTTCTTGTAATGGTGGATAATGCTGCAGTGAACATTGGTATGCAAATCTCAGTTTGTGCCTCATTTCTCATATTCTCAGGGTATATTCCAAGGAATGGAATAGTTGGATTATATGGAATTTCTATGTTCAGCTTTTTGAGGAAGCACCAGCTCAGAACACTGCCTTCCAGAATGCTTGCACCATTTTATAATCTCAACAACAATGTTCCTTTCTAACCACATCCTCTCCAACATTTATTACTTGCTTCCTTGTTAAACTTTGCCACTGTTTCTGCGTGAGATAGTACCTCATTGTGATTTTTATTTGCATCTCTCTTATTGCCGGTGATTTGGAGCATTTCTTCATGTGTCTGTTTGCCATTCGGATATCTTCCTCTGTGAAAATTCTTTCCTTGTCTTTTTCTCATTTTGTAATTGGGTTATCAGTCTTTTTCTTGTGGAGGCCCAGGAGTATTCTGTAAACTTTTGTTATAAGACTCTTAAAAAAATAAAATAAAATAAAAAGACTCTTGTCTGAGATGGTATTGCCAAATGATTGTTCCCAGTCTGTAGGTTTTCTTTTCACCCTGTTGGAAAAAGATTTTTTTATGTGCACAGGGATTTAATCTTTAGACAGTCCCATGCATCAATTTTATCCTCTTTAGATTGTGCATTTATGGTTGTATTTGGCAGTTTCTTTATACCTTGGATTAGCACTTCTAAGCTTGATCCCATTTTGTCTCTTAAGAACATTATGGTTTTGGGCTTTACTCTCAGGTCTCTGATCCACCTTGAGTTGATTTTTGTGTATGGTGTGAGATGTGAATCCTGTTTCAGCTTTCTACAAGTGGAAGTCCAGTTTTCTCAGCACCATTTGTTGAAGAGGTTATCATTTCTTCATTTGATAGCTTTGATTTCCTTGTCGAATATCAGTTTACCATAGATAGCTGGGTCTATTTCTGGGTTCTCAATTCTGTTCCATTGGTCTATGTGCCTGTCATTGTACCAGTACCATCTGTTTTGGGTACTACCACTGTGTAGTAGGTTTTGAGTTCAGGGAGTGCTATACCTCTAACCTCATTTTTGATTCTCAGAAGTGTTTTGCTTATTCAGGGTCTCTTGTGGAGGCTAGGATTTTGAAGCTCTGTCTCACATACTTTGGGCATGTGGCCAGGAGGAACTGATCCTTGGAGAAGGACATCATGCTCAGAAGGGTAGAGGGGCAGTGCAGGAGAGGAAGATCCCGGATGAGATGGATTATACAATAAACTAGGTCATTGGGGATAGATGTGTCACAGTCAGTGAGACTGGTGAGGACAAGACAGTCTTTAGAGCTATTGTACATAGGGTCGCTATGAGTCACAAGCGACTTGATGGCACATAACAACAACAGTCTATAGAAAGGGAGCCTTAGTAGCCTACTGGCAAGGAGCTGCATTGCCAACCCAAAAGAATGTGTGGCTTCAATCTACAAGCAGTTTCTTGGAAGAATGCTCACTCTTCTCCCATGTGATTCACTGCCTCTGAAAAGTCACTGGAGGACCAGCTATGAGCCAGTTCTGACTTGAAAGCATATAACAACAACAGTCTATAGAATGAAAAAAAAAACAAAACAAAACACCAAAACCCCTTAAAAACCAATTATTCTGCTAATTAAAAGAACAAGCACCAATATCTCAAAATTCTCTTTAGGAAATTTTCTAGCAGTTTTTAGTGTCTATAAGATAGTCACAGTTGTAAAGTAGTAGGCTTATTTCTCAGGAATGAGCCCCCTGCTATAGGTTTATTTCTGCCCAATACAATAAAACTGATTTATTAATTAGATTTTTCTTTATTTCTTTTGACAGTTCTGGTGTCAGAAGTGGGATCTGAATAACCCAGGCTAACTGCTGAGAAAAAGGTGCTGGTGCTCACTAGGACCCCTGTGTCCACTCTCATAGAATCTTATAGGATCTGCAGGGCACGGCTTTCTGGGTTTCATCCCCACTCTTTGTATTTTGAGTTCTAGGTGTTTTTTTAGAAAATCAATCTGGAACCTAGTCTTCATCTTGGTAAGTCAGACTTATCTTTTTCTTTTTTTGGGGGGGAAGTAAGTGAATCCTTGTCTCTTTTGACAGCTCGTTGACTGGATCTCAGTTTTGGCATACCCCTACTCCTCACTTACTGACCATCTCATTATCTGACATCTTGCATTTTTAGGAACTTTGACACATTCTCAGGTGGTGTCTCTGATGGTCTCAGTCCCACATGAGACTGCAGTCAGACCACAGGTCAGATCAAGTGACACACTAGTAGATACAGTGAGCACCTCACCATAGGATACCTTGGATCTCTTGGTCCAGTCCCAGAGTGTGGAGTTACAGCAGACAATTCAAGGTTATTGTTGAGTAGAGAAGACTGGATAAGGGACTGATGTTGGAGGAGAAAGACAAGGAAGTGAGGAAAGGAAGAGGGGAGGAGGGCCAAAAGAAATGAGGGACAAGAGAAGTTCCTGGACAAGGCAGGTCGTGAGTGATAGGCAATACCTGGCCACCACCACTACCACTCCCAAACCCAAAGGCTCCACAATTATAGAGGTGTGGTGGGAAAGGAGATTTACCATATCACTTGCATCCCAAAAAGGGAGAACGCCCAAGGAGGAGGCATGGCCCCAACTCTTGCTTAATGCTGATTTCACCTAACAACCTGGTCTTTGGCACTTAAGCTGGTAAGTGAGGGGTGTGTGTAATCGTGCTGGAGATTCAAAGCAGGGGCTCTCTGTTCTCGCTCTACAAACACAAGTTGCCAGGAAGTGGACTGACTGTATCAAAGCTGACTTGAGTTTTGAGTGGTCCCTTTGGGGAACTGGGTTCCTATTTACTTTCTCTATTTCCACTTTGGATACTTCTGTCTGGTGCCCAGGTTTCACGACTGGTTTCCACTTGGTTCATTCAAGCACTCTTCTTGTACTAAGTCCAAGGGAAAAGCACTGAGTCTGACAGAGGACTTAGCTAATTTTTAAAAATGGGTTCATCTGAGTCCAGAAGGATCCGAGAACCCTCCATCTGGGACTTTGACAAGTTGATATGCTTTTTTGTTGTTGTTGTTGTTAAAAAAAATTTGTATTGGTTTGCTTACAAAACTTGTGAACATTGTATTTAATTCATATACATTATAGAAGTTGGTATACTTTTGTTGTTGTTGTTATTGTTTTGTAAGTTGATATACTTTTAAAAATTGGACCCAACTTGATGGTAGTGAGAGACAATATTTAAGCTTAAAACTGTTTCCAAGATCCTTTTGGTAACTTGAAATCTTGGACTTATCCAAAGATCTAATGGAACACATGAACTTAAGCCTCCAAATTCCTGAGACCAGAAGAACTAGAGGGCCTGAGTGACCATGCTGACTGCCCTGAAAAAGATCATAGAGTTTCTCCTGGAGTAGGAGAAAAATGTGAGGGGAAAAGAAATTTTTTTTCATAAAAAACCAAACCAGATTTATAGATCTAATAAAAAGTGTTGGAACTCCACATCTATGGTCTTTAATCATGCTTCAACTTTGGTCTTAAATCACTCCAGTGACTCAACTTTCTAGAAATAGTAGGCAGGCTTATAAGGTGACTGGTAACATCATGGAAGGAGGCACTGGTTAGAACAATTGACTATGCAAGTTCAAAGGGGCACATTTATCCAGGAATAAGGTTCAGAAGACAGGAACAAGTAGAAAATAGGGCCAAATGGAGGTGGGAAACAGAGGAGAGTGCGAGCAGACTTCTGTTCCAACATAAGACTTGTCATCAATGTCATGAATTGTTGAGTGGAAAGCCAACCTGCTCTGTAAACTAACAAAATTGAAAAGATACAATCTTTGGCTAGATTAAATGGGTAAGATGTATTTTGTTAAAGACAAGGAATATGTTTAACCTAAAGTAAACAAAACTGTGTTTTAGAATGAAAAGCTGTTTCTCTTTGTACAGACTCTGTCATCTGAGCCATGAGGTTCTGCTGGGTCCTGCTCGCCATCGGGGCCTGCATAGGGAGTATAAACTCACAGGATGTGTGCAGGCAAGGGCATTCTGGCATCCCCGGGAATCCTGGACACAACGGACTGCCGGGAAGAGATGGGCGAGATGGAGCAAAGGGAGACAAAGGAGATGCAGGTACACTGGTGGCCCTCAGTGCCTTTCACTTACCTCTTTCATTCATGTTATATACTGAGGCATCCATCCATCCATTCCTCACCCATCTGTCCGTTAAGCAAACCCTTATTGAGAACCCATCTCACCAGAGATCAGATTCCATGTTGATGAGGACACAGGACAAAGGCAACATGAGTCCACCTTATGGACTCCCTAATCCAGTGGGGAAAGTTCTTTATTGGTCATCAGCTTTGATGCTTCGCGGCCATCTTCAGGAGCCTTTGATTTTATAGCTCTTCTTGCCATGGATGACAGATATGATGGGTCTTTGGCCACCTGGGCTGTTGACTTTAACTCATTGCGACTCAGATCATTTTAACTCATGATTCATATAGCAGAAGGGAACACTGCCTGCCATTTACCATTCTCACAACCACTGACATGGTCGAGTACACCACTGAAGTAACTACCTTCTCACTGAAGGCCTCCTTCCCCCTCGATGGCCCCTTGTTCACCAAACATGATGCCCCTCTTCTGTGATTGATCTTTTTGATGACGTGTTGGACAATATTCAATGGTGAGCTACAGGGCTTTCTTGGACTAATTTTTGGAAATAGATTACAAAGCCTTTCCACCTAGACTACCTTATATTAAAAGCTGTGCTGAAACCTGACCACTATGGATGACCCTGCTGATATTTGATACAACTTCTAGCATCAGAAAGATACACAGTCTTCTACGATGGAGTGAAAAACTGACATACAGATTAGTGGTAGAGTCCTTAGAGAGACCCACCAGTGTTTGAGAGCATGTGTCAGCAGCGAGCATATTAACCAGCTGCATCCCCCAGGCATGAGGATACCCCTGCACACCTTCTCCATGAAACCTCCCTGCTTGGGTTGATGTTTTTGTTGTTGTTAGGCGCTGTCAAGTGGAGTATGACCCTATGAACAACAGATCTGAATCCTGTCCTATCCTGTGCCATCCTCACAATCCCTAACATATTCGAGCCATTGCTGCAGTCACTGTGTCAATCCACCCTCCCTTCACTTTCCCAAGCTTGATGTTCTTCCCCAATAAATAGCCCCTTCTAGCACCATGCCCAAGGCATATGGGACGAAGCTTTATCATCTTTGTTTCTAAGGAGTCCTCTGGCTGCATCTTCTCCAAGATATATCTGTTTGTTCTCTTGGCAGTCTATGGGATGTTTGATACTCCTCTTCAACACCAGTTCAAAGGCATCAATACTTCTTCTGTCATCCTTATTCACTGTCCAGCTCTCAGCAGCATATTAAGTGATTGAAAAGTCCATAGCCTGAAAAAGGTGTACTCTAGTCCCTTGGGCCTTGTGACCAAGCACCAGCACTAAGGATCCAGCTGACCCACACGAACTTGTGCCACACTATATGTTGTTGTTGTGTGCCATCAAGTTGCTTGCGACTCATAGCAACCCTATGTACAACAGCCCTAAACTCTCTTCTGTCCTGTGCCAATCTCATTGTCTCTGACACACCCATCCCGATTACCCCAGTCACTGGATCAATCCACCTCCGAGAGTGCCTTCCCCTCCTGTGCCGTCCCTCCACCCTCCCAAGCATGATGTCCTTCTCCAAGCACCAGCCTCTCCTTACAACATGTCCAAAGTATGTCTGTCAGATGAAGCCTTAGAATCCTTGCCTCCAAGGAGCAACCCGGTGTAACCCTTTCCAGGATGAATCTGTTTGTTTTCCTAGCAGTCCGTGGTACACTCAATACTCATGTCCAACACCAAAGCTCAAAGGCATCAATTATCCTTCTATCCTCCTTAGTCATTGTCCAACTCTCTGATGCATATACTGTACCATAATACCACCATCTGGAACTCCATGCTCCATCAGAGTCCTTAGCTGGGGCCAGAAGAGGCTGTCCTTCACTTTAATATTATATGTCTGATTGTCTTTGTGGTTTTCTGTTTGAGACAACACCTATATATTAGTCGTTGTAGAATGGGAATATCTTGTGGGTGCTATGAAAGTTGTGCCATTGATCTATCACGTGTCAGGGAGGCCAACCAAAGCAGACAGGTTTAAGCAGAGCTTCCAGATTAAGACAGACTAGGAAGCAGGATTGTCCATCTACTTCTGAAATAGCAGGCCTCTGAAAGCCCTATGTACAATAGAGGAACAAGATTAGTTAATAGTATTAGAGGTAGAGACCAGATTTGAAGTAAATCAAAATGAAGAGAAACAGCTGCAAACATCCTTTAATTGTTGGAACATGGAATATATGAAGTATGAATGTTGAAAAACTAGAAGTTGTGAAAAATGGAACAGAACATATGTCAATATTCTAGGTGTTAGTGAGATGAGATGGACTGGCTTTGGACACTGAGTCAGACAATCACATAGTATCCTATGCTGTGCATGAAAACTAGGAAGCGTGGTGTGCGTTCATAGTTTAAAAGACCATTTTAAGTTCTATTTTGAAGTACAATGTTTGTGATAGGATATTATACATATGAACACAAGGAAGGACTGTTAATATGACTATTATGCAAATATATGTACTAAGAGCTAATGCCAAAGAGGAAGAAATGGAAGATTTTGATCAAATTTTGTGGTCTGAAATTGACCAACTGTGCAATCATGATGCATTAATAATAACTGGTGGCTGGAATACAAAGTTTGGAAACAATGAAGATGGAATGGTAGTCAGAAAGTGTGGACTTGGTGATAGAAACAAGGAAGGAAATAGAAGGAGTTTTGTATGTTCAATGATGCAGTCATTGCAAATACTTTTTTTTCCAAAAATACAAATGGTGACTTTCCACACGGACCTTACCTGATGGACTGTGTAGGAATCAGATTGACTACATCTGTGGAAGGAATTTCTGGAGAAGCTCAACAAGGCTAGTTGCTGACTGTGGAACAGACTATCAATTACTTATGTGCAATTTCAAACTGATGTTGAAGAAAATGAAAACAAGTCCTCAAATACCAAAATATAATCTTGAATCTACCTCATCTGAATTTAAAAATCATTTTAAGAATTGATTTGAAGCTCTATCAGTGGGAATGGATGGCTGAATATCTCATAGGAAGTCCTCTGAACAAAGCCACGGGTCTTTGGGCTCCTTGCCTCAGAAACACAGCAGTCGGCACCAGTGGAAGGTGAAGAGCTTCTCCAAGGTTGATACCATCAAGCCTGTCCACTACATGGCCTTCCTGGACCACAAGGCTGGCATGACTCACACTGTGAGGGAGGTGGACAGGATGAGGTATAATGGGAATAAAAAGGATGTGATGGAGTCTGTGACAATTGTAGAGACACCCCCCAGGGTGACTGTGGGCCTAGCTGTTGTTGTTATTGATTGCCTTCAACTCGAGCATGACTCATAGCGACCCTACGAACAAAAGGCCTGAGGACCCTCTACAACTATTGACATTTATCAAAGTTCATAGAGTTTCTGGAGGCATGTTGTTTAGGAAGTGGCTGCCACTCCAGCTTCCAAATCTGTCATAGAATGTTATTGTTGTTATGTGCCATTGAGTCGCCTGTGGTGCATATCAGCTCTGAACCCCTCCCTGTCCTGAGCCAGTCTCACTGATTCAAACACACCTTCCCCCTTCGCCCCAGTTACTGAATCAATCCATATCATCCGGGGTCTTCCTCCCCTGCAATGTCCATCCACCCTTCCAAACATGATGTCCTTCTCCAAGGACTGATTTCTCCTGGCCACATGCCCAAAGTAAGTGAGGTGGAGCTTCAAAATCCTAGCCTCCAAGAAGATACTTGGTTTCACCCTCTCCAAGACAGACATATTTGTTTTCTTGGCAGTGCTACATGGAAATCACTCCTATTCCTTGTGGCCTCCGCACCTTCAAGACAGTTTGCTGACACATCATATATGAGTACAAATGGTGCTTCTACAAGAATGGGCACAAGTCTAATAAGGTTTTCACCAATTACTGCAAGAAATGGCAGGGTGAGGATGGCAGGAAGCTGTTAGAAAAGGACTTCAGCAGTAGGAAGACTGGAAGTAGGAGTGGCATCCACTTCCTAAACAACATACCTCCGGAAACTCTATGAACTTTGATAAATGTCGATAGTTGTAGAGGGGCTTCAGGCCTTTTGTTCATAGGGTTGCTATGAGTCATGCTTGGATTGAAGGCAACTACTATCTCTCAGACAAGAGCAACAGTCCTCGGGTTGCTTTGTCCACTACGGTGAAAATGAACAGCAGCTTTGTCATGCTGAAAGGCTGCAAGGTGGGGACCAAGGAGTGACTGCTGACTTTCCTCAGGTCCCTACTGGTGCAGACCAAATGCCAGCCTCTAGAGAAGATTGATCTCAAATTCATCTGCACCATCTCCAAGTTTGGCCATGATGTGGCCACTTTCAGACAATGGAGAAGAAGGTCTTCATGGGACCACTTGAGAAAGACTGGTTGACAAGCAGGAAGGTGCTTAAATGTCAGGAATAAATTGTGCCTCTAGTGGGGCCACAATAAAAAAAATATTTTCCAGTGGAGGTTGTTGTTGTTGTTATGTGCCATCGAGTTGTTTGCAACTCATAGCGACCCTATGCACAACAGCCCTAAATCCTGCTCTATCCTACACCAACCGCACTGCCTCTGACACACCCATACCGATTACCCCAGTCACCGAATGAATCCATCTCATAGAGGGTCTTCCCCTCCTGCGCCGTCCCTCCACCCTCCCAAGCATGATGTCCCTCTCCAAGGAGGACCTGTCCCTCCTGGCAACATGTTCAAAGTATGTCAAATGAAGCCCCAGAATCCTTGCCTCCAAGGAGTAGCTTGGTTTAATCCTCTCCAAGATGAATCTGTTTGTTTTCTTGGCAGTCCATGGTACATTCAGTACCCTTCTCCAGCACCACAGCTCAAAGGCATCAACTTTTCTTCTGTCCTCCCTAGTCATTGTCCAACTCTCTGATGCATAACAAGCGATTGCAAAGACCATGGCCTGTATTCGGGTGCCCTTTGTTTTCCGAGAGACACCGTTGCTCCTGAGTACTTTAGAGAGGTCCCTAATGGCAGACTTTCCCATCGCGATACGCTTTTTGATTTCCTGACTGCTGGTGCCAAGAGTGTTGACTGTGGAGCCAAGCAAACTGAAGCTGTGAACAATCTCAATCTCTTTGCCATCCATCCTGATGCTGCCAATTGGTCCAGTGGTGAGAATCTTTGTCTTCTTGACATTGAGCCTCAGCCCATACTGAAGGCTGCAGTCCTTGACCCTCTGCAGCAAGTGCATGAGATCTTCCTCAGTTTCAGCAAGCAGGGTTGTGTCATCTCCATAACGCAGATTGTTAATAGATCTTCCACCAATCCTGATGCCACATTTCTCCTCACACAGCCCAGCCTCCCGTATAATCTGCTCTGCATACAGGTTGAAAAGGTATGGAGACAGGATGCATCCCTGGTGTATACCCTTCCCAATTTTGTACCATACAGTGTTACCTGGCTCTGTTCTGACTACGGCCTCTTGGTCCAAGTACAGGTTTCACATTAACACAATTAAATGTTCTGGGATTCCCATTCTTCTCAGAGTCAGCCACAGTTTGTTATGATCCACACAGTCAAATGCCTTTGCATAATCAATGAAACACAGATAGATATTCTTCTGGTATTCCTTGCTTTCAGCCAAGATCCATCTAACATCAGCAACAATATCCCTAGTACCACGACCCCTTCTAAACCCAGCCTGGACTTCCGGCAATTCTCTGCTGATGTGCTGTTCTAATCGTTTTTGGATAATCTTCAGTAGAATCTTGCTTGCATGTGAAATCAATGACACTGTTCTGTAGTTTCCACACTCAGTTGGGTCACCTTTCTTTGGAATGGGAACAAATATAGATCTCTTCCAGTCAGTTGGCCAAGTGGTTGTTCTCCAGATTTCTTGGCACAACTTGGTGAGCACATCCAGGGCAACATCTGTTATCTGAAATACTTCAATTGGTATACCATCTATTCTTGGGGCCTTATTTTTTGCTATTTCCTTCAAAGCAGCTTGAACTTCTTCCTTCATCACCATAGTGGAGGCAAAAAAAAAAGAAGAATAGGTTTGAAGCAATCAGCACTCTTGGCACTGGTAGCCAAGAAATCAAAATACGATTTGCTCTGCGGAAAGCTGCTGTCAGGGACCTCTCCAAAGTGTTAAAGTCTGTTGATCAAGTTATGCCTGATTCAGGCCAGGGTGTTTGCAAGTACTTGCTATGCATCAAAGAGCTGGATAATGACAAGGGTTGAAAAAAAAATAAAATTTATTAAAAAAAGATAGAATTGATGCCTTTGAGTTGTGGTGCTGGAGAAGAGACTATCAAGAGAACAAGTGAAGAAAGTGAAACCAGGCTGCTCCTCGGAGGCAAAGATTTTGAAGCTCCACCTCACATACTTTGGGCATGTGGCAATGGGCCATCAGTCTCTGGAGAAGAGCATCATGCTTAGAAAGGTAAAGGGACAGTGCAGGAGAGGAAGAACACAGATAAGATGGATTGACACAGTAATTGGGGTAATGGGGATAGATGTGTCAGAGACTGGCTGAGGACAGGGCAAGACTCAGAGCTATTGTACATAGGGTTGCTGTGAGTTCCAGAAGACTTGATGGCACATAACAACATGTTTGGAACATTGGTCACCAGTGATCAAAGACTAGAGGAGTTGTTGAATGAAGGATATCATCCATGAAAAGAGCAAAAGGTCATTGCAAAGAGGAGCAAGTAAAAAGCAAAATTAATATCAGAAGAGACTCTGAAAATAGCACTAGAGCGTCAAGAAGCCAAAATGAAGGGAAGAGATGTTAAAGTAAAAGAGCTGAACAGAAGACTTCAAAGAGTCTGACTGGATAGTAAATTACAAATTCATGTGGTTCCAGCCACTTCCGCATTAGACCAATCTCATTCCCAGGTAGAAAAAAAAAATCACAAATTAAATAAACAAATAAAAACAAAACCCACACAAGTTCTCTGCACTGAGATGATTCCATCTGTCAAAAATCCTCCACTGGATTCTAAGGCTGTAAATCTTTATAGGAGGAGATTTCCCAGATGCTTCCATTGGAGCAGCAAGTGGATTTGAACTCAACCTTTTGGATAGCAGTGCAACATGTAATGTACCACACCACCAGGGCTCCTCAATGAAAAATCCAGACCAAGTTAATAGCAAAACCTCAGTCTTTCTGAAGTAGAGTCTTCTAGTCTACTGAAAAGCAACGATGTCAGTATGGAGACTAAGGTGCACCTAATATAGGCCATAGTTTGGCAATTACTTGTGATGCATCAGCTGGACAATGAATAGGGATGACAGAAGGAGAATTTATGCCTTTGAGCTGTGGTGCTGGAGAAGAGTATTGAATATCCATGGACTGCTAAGAGAACAAACAGGTTAGTTTTAGAGAGGGTGAAACCAGGCTGCTCCTTGGAGGCAAGGATTCTGAAGCTTCATCTGACATACTCTGGGCATGTTGCAATGTTGGACCAGTCCTTGGTGAGGGATGACATGCTTGGGAGGGTGGAGGGACAAAGCAAGAGAGGAAGACCCTCAATGAGGTGAATTGATTTGGTGAATGGGGTAATGGGGGTAGATGTGTCAGAGACAATAAAATTGGCACAGGATAGAGCAGGTTTTAGTACTGTTTTACATAAGGTCACATGAGTTGCAGGCAACTCGTGGGCACACAACAACAACAGCATCTCTCTCTCAGGGACCTGCGTGTGTGCGTTTGTGTGTCCTCATATGCATCTCAGGATGTATTGGTCTTCACAATTACTCAACCCTGTACTCGTAACCTCCTTCCTGCCTGCCACAACCACTCTGGACTCCAGAGACAGGGCTGGGCAGGAAAGAAGAGGTGCAAGAAATGTTACTTATGCAACAGTTGTTCTAAAACAAAGAGACAGCAGCAGTTGTGCTAAGACATCTGGAGGACAACCAGCTGCCCAACTGACTGGAAAAGATAGATACTTGTTTCCATTCCAAAGAAATTATCTTAACCATATCATTAATATCACATGCAAGCAAGATTCTGCTGAAAATTATCCAAAAATAACTGGAGCAAGATGTCAACAGAGAACTGCCAGATGTGCAGGCTGGATTTAGAAGAGGTCATGGTACTATGGATATTATAGCTAATGTTACATGGATCTTAGCAGAAAGCAGAGAATACCAGAAGAGTATCTATCTGTGCTTCATTGACTATGCAAAGGCTTTTGAGTGTGTGGATCACAACAACTGTGGCTGACTCTGAGAAGAATGGGAATCCCAGAACATTTGTTCATGCTTATGTGAAACCTATGCTTAGACCAATAGCAATCAATCATCAGAACAGAGCAAGGAGATATTACATGGTTCAAAATCAAGAAGAGGGTCCCTCAGGGATGTATTTTGTCTCCATACCTTTTCAATATGTATGCAGAACAGATCATCTGAGATGCTGGGCTGTACAAGGAAGAATGTGGAACCAGGATTGGTGGAAGAGTCCTCAACAAATTGTGTTATGCAAATGACACTACCCTGCTTGCTGAAACTGAGGAAGACTTGAAGCACTTGGTGCAGAAGGTCAAGGACTGCAGCCTTTGATATGGATTGAAGCTCATCATCAAGAAAACAAAGATTCTCACCACTGGGCCAATTGGCAGCATCAGTATGGATGGTGAAGACATTGAAATAGTTAACAGTTTTAGTTCACTTGGCTCCACAATCAACACTCTTGGTAACAGCAGCCAGGAAATCAGGAGATGAATTGCATTGGGAAAGTCAGCTGTGAGGGACCTCTCAAGAGTACTGTAGGGCAATGACGTCAAGGCTGGAGACTAAGGTGTGCTTGATCCAGGCTATGGTCTTTGCAATTACATACTATGCATCTGAGAATTGGACAGTGAATAAGGATGATAGAAAGAGAATTGATGCCTTTGCGCTGTGGTGCTGGAGAAGAGTGTTGAATATTCCATGGACTTCTAGGAGAACAAACCCATTTGTCCTGGAGAGGGGAAGCCGGAATGCTCCTTGGAGTCAAGGATTCTGAAGCTTCATCTGACATACTTAGGGCATCTTGCAAGGAGGGACTGGTCCTTGGAGAGGGACATCATGTTTGGGAGATTGGAGGGACAGCACAGGAGAGGGAGACCCTCGATGAGATGGATCAATTCTGTGATTGGGGTGATGGGAATGAGTGTGTCAGAGACGGTGAGGTTGACACAGGATGCATCAGGGTTTAGGGCTTTTGTACATAGGGTCACTATGAGTCGCAAGCAACAACACATAACAACATAACAATAACAAAATTGAACAGAATGCTGACCCCATATGAAACCATAATCAATGTCACTTAACAGGTTGGACAAAAATTGTCAAATGGGAATCTAATTTATGGTATTAACTATCACAAAAAACACAACTGGTGCCTTCTGGACCTCCTGTAGTCGCAACTAATGGGCCCTGCAGTGGACTGAATTGTTCTTCCAATACCTGAGTCAGTTTAGCGAGGCCACATTCCTCAGCGGCTTGGCAGGCATGTCATGACGTAACCATATCTAATAAGGTGATGTGTTATGATCAGCTAATCAGTTGTAATGGGACTAGTATGGGATCCAACACCTATACTCAGCTCACAGTCCTGATTGGAAGTTAGGGGAGTGTCCTTGGGATGGAACCTAAATCATCTTCTAATTTATGAGAGATGAAGAGGGAGAAATGAGCAGAGAAGGAGGGACCTGACTATCCTCCAGAAAGATGATCTTGAAATAGAGCACTTTGTTTGAGCTGGGTCCCTGGGCTGGGAACCTCCTTGACACAGGGGAAGGCCAATGCAAGTGGGAATCTCCACGGAATGTCAGGCCTATAGATACTGAGAGGAAACAAGGACTTTCCTCCTCAGCTGACACAGGAATAAAGCCTTGCCCTAGAGCTGTCTTGAACTTAGACTTTTAGACTCATTATTAGGAAAAAATCAATTTCTGTTTGTTATAGCCTCCCACATGTTATTTCTGATACAGCAGCCCTAGAGAACTGCTACTGGTGTCACCTACGTTTAGTGAGATTTCTGCTCCAGAAGGGTGATAACGAAGGGAGAGGAAGGAGAAAGCTGGCAGTTCACCACTATTCAGAAACTCCGCTGGGCAGACGAATGCAACCCTGACTTCTCTGTGTGTGAAACTGCTTTCTCTATTTCTCATCTGCAGCTGACAATACATTATGTGCATGCAGTAAAAAAAATCCGGGTTATAAAACCTTATCTTGTGCTTCTATAACCACATTGATATAGACTATGGAACGATATATTTAGATTTAGCAGATTTAGTTTTTAGACTTAGATTGTGTACTTAGATTTAGCAGAGTTATTAAGTCATTTAATCAATTCATATAATGCCCTATTTTTTCCTTGTTTTTTAAATTTTTACTGGGTTTTGCTGCAGAACGTCAAGTCCTGCAGTCTTCAATATGGATTGACATTCAATATCAAGAAAACAAAGATTTTCACCACTGGGCCAATTGGCAGCATCAGTATGGATGGTGAAGAGATTGAAATAGTTAACAGTTTTAGTTTACTTGGCTCCACAGTCAACACTCTTGGTAACAGCAGCCAGGAAATCAAGAGATGAATTACATTGGGAAAGTCAGCTGTCAGAGACCTCTCAAGAGTACTGTAGAGCAACGACGTCAAGGCTGGAGACTACGGTACGCCTGACCCAGGCTATAGTCTTTGCAATTATGTTCTATGCATCTGAGAGTTGGACCATGAATAAGGATGATAGAAAGAGAATTGATGCCTTTAAGCTGTGGTGCTGGAAAAGTGTTGAATATACCATGGACTTCTAGGAGAACAAACAGGTTTGTCCTGGAGAGGGGAAGCCGGAATGCTCCTTGGAGTCAAGGATTCTGAAGCTTCGTCTGACATAATTTGGGCATGTTGCAAGGAGGGACTGGTCCTTGGAGAGGGACATCATGTTTGGCAGAGTGGAGGAACGGCGCAGGAGAGGGAGACCCTTGATGAGATGGATCGATTCTGTGAGTGGAGTGGTGGGAATAAGTGTGTTAGAGACGGCGAGGTTGGCACAGGATAGAATGGCGTTTAGGGCTCTTGTACACGGGGTCGCTATGAGTCGCAAGTGACTCGATGGCACATAACAACAACAACAACAACATTGAGTTTTGAGTTTATGAAACAGATTGACTTCTCATCCAACCTTTCTTTCTTGTGATTGCTAATTTTAAAAAATTGTTTTTTAATTTGAGTGAAAGTTTATGGATTATACTGGTTTGCATTTGTTGTTATTGATAAGTGCTGTCAAATCATAGATAACTCATAGTGACCCTATGAGCGAAAGAACCGAACACTTGTATAACTTTCATCATTTCAGTGCCCATAATGTGCTTGCACCTCTCCCCCTCCCTCCTCATTTCCTCCTCCTGAGTCTCATTTCCGCTAAGCAGTCATGGTCTTTGTTGCACCCAGCCCAAGCCCTCACCTGCTGTTCTGTGTGCTCATCTCATCTCGGAGCAAGGGCCTTGGGAGGTCCATACAGCAGTTTTGATAATTCACTTATTACTCTTCATTTGGGCTGCATGAGTCCTAGAAGTACAGGTAGTGAAACTCCAGCTCACTTAGTTAGGACAGACATGTCAACAGGAAAGGCCAATCACTAGTACAGCTAGCATGTTTTGTACTGAATTGGTCAAATAAAGAAAACATTCAGTGAGATGATTGCCCCAATAGTTACAACAATGGATCAAACATAGCAGAGACTATGAAGATGACACAAGATTGGGCAACACTTCATTTCATCAGACATCAGATCATCGTGAATGGAAATGGGTTCAATGGCAACTAAAAACAACCACTGGCTTGAGATTTCCTCCTATCTGCCTCTTTCCATAACAAGGGAGGATGGCGTTGCTCTGTGGACCTTTCCACATTCATTAGTCTTTGAGACCAATGTATAATGAAGATGGAATGAGAATTTTCCGTTTTTTCCTGTTTCTTTCCCCTCATCTAGGAGAACCAGGAATTCCCGGAGGTCCAGGTAAAGATGGAATTAATGGACAAAAAGGAGAACAAGGTCAGAAAATGTTTCCCTATTTTACTGTGATCTAATTCTTCCAATGAATGAGTAATAATTGTTGTTTGCCAAGAATAAGCTCTTTACTAAACTCTGGGATGATCCAAAGACAAAGCAACACCGTTCTTGTTCTTTAAAAGCTCTTATTGCTGAATGGTTGATCTAAGAACTTTTAGGACAATCTTGATCAAAAGGGGGGAAATGTAGAACAAAATTCCATTAACTGAAGAATCTAGACTTTCTGGATTTCAAAAATTATTGCTCTGAGAGAATTTTTAAAGCTTAAGCCAAAACATTCCCATACATCTTCTTTAAACCAAAAAATAAAACCCTCTGGTGTCCTCTCAATGCCAATTCAAAGTGATCCCATAGGACATAGTAGAATGACCCATGAGACTGTAAATCTTTACAAAGTCCATGGATTCATTTATCTCCTTCAGAGTAGCTAATCTTTCTGCAGGGGCAGCAGGGGAGGGTAGCTAATAGATTAAAATTACTAGCGTTTGGTTTATTTGTCAAATTCTTTCACCACTGTGCCACCAGAACTTCTTAAATCAAACAATGAAACCAACCAAATCCATTGCCCTTAGAGTCAAGTCTAATTCATATTCACCCTCTATCAGATTTCTCAGGGCATAGAAATCTTTAAAGGAGGACACTGCCCATCTTTCTCCTTCAGAGCAGCTGGTGGATTCAATCTGCCATCCTCTCTGTTAGCAGTCCACTACATTCTACTTTACACTACTAGGGCCCCTTGAATGAAACAATAGGTCAATTTAATTAGTAAAGAATGTTTCAAGATGCTGCTTTTAAAGAAAAATCTATCTTGGATCAAACTGACAAAAGCAACTCTAAAGATTAAATGGGAATCTTTGCTGGCAATGAGTTTCTATCAATGAGGAAGAGACTGCTCAGAAAAGGAGAGTGAAAATGTCTGCACAACCTAAAGAACAAAAGCATGTAGGGAGAGCCCTTTCTTTCCAGGTTTTAGAAGAAGGACTGTGGCTCCTCCAGAACCTGCAGGCAAGTTCCCCGGAGATCTCCATGCATCTTGGTCCTCCTTGGCATCAGGAAGGTTCCCAGTGCAGGTGCCTAGTCCATGCAGATATGCTCCACTCCTGGCGATTCTTTCTTGGTGGTCCTGAGGTGCCCTCTCTCAGCTCCCTTTTCTCCACTTTCACCTCTCTTGTGATATAAAAGGTGTTACAGGCCACTTTATGGAAACTTCCCATAGATTGTATCAGGGTTGTGATGGGTTTACTCAGTGTTGCATTAACCCTGGAACAACTATTTGGTTTATCAGATCATTAGGGGTTGTTACACAACTTCTGCACATGACATAATTTTTTTAAAAATTTATTATTTTTTTAACATTGTTGCACATTTTTTCCTTCTCCTCCTTCCCCTAGCCCTCCCTGCAATGCACCCCTTGTTCCAGATTGTTGTCATACATATAATGCCTAATTATATATTACTTTTGTACCGTTCTTTCCCTCATCTGATCTAATGCAGTGTTCATTATCTATCTACACTTTCTCAATTCTCTCCCCCAACCTTTCTCATGTCTGCCCTATTTTTATAACAGTGATTTGTCTTTTTGTGACTGAGATATTTCACTCATCATAATGTCCTCCAAACTCTCCCATGTTGCATTTAGTGTTTTATGAGTTCATTGTTTTTCAGTGCTGAATAATAATCCATTGGGTGAATGGACCATTGTTTTTCTATCCATTTGTTTGTTAATGGGCATTTGAGTTGCTTCCATCTCTTTGCTATTGTGAATAATGCAACAATAAGCAGGGTGTGCATTTATCTCTTTGAGTCATGGCTCTGATTTCTTTAGGGTGTATCCTCAGTAATAAAATTGCTGGGTCAAATGGTATTTCTATTTTCAACTTTTTGAGAAAGTGCCAGAATGCCCTCTGTAGTGGCTATACCATTTCACACTCCCACCATCAGTGAATAAGTGTTCAAATATCTCCACAACCTCACCAACATTTGTTGTTTGCTGCCCTGTTGAACTTTGCTATTGTTGCTGGGGTATAAAATAATTTTGAGGGAACACAATTCAATCCCTAGCAATAACTACGAATTGACAGCTGACTAAAAGGCACCCGACAACCACAATATTTTCTTTCTAAAATTTTTAACATGTGTATGTGTGCATCTGATGTGCCAAATGCATTAATGGCTGGTTACCCAATGCAGACAGAGAGTGGGGTGGAGCTCCCCAATTAAAACAAGCTTGGAAGGAGGAGTGGCATCCACTTCTGTAATAGCTTGCCTCCAGAAACCCTATGAACCTGGAGAGAGGATGAAAGGCACCCAGCGTTGAGGACTCTCTTCCATAGGGTCGCTGTGAGTCACCTGCGACTTGACGGCACTTAACAGCAACATGTGTGCATGCATGCAGAACTTGGTAGTAAATGAACATCAACCCTTGCACCTATGCTATCCCTGTATACTGCTTTCCCTCTTTCATAGGCCCTGCTGTAGAAAGAACAAAAGTTACTTTCCAGCAGCTCACAGTTTATAGTCGTCACTTCCGTTGTTCTTCTTTTCCAATTAGGAGCAGATGGAAAAGTAGAAGCAAAAGGCATCAAAGGTGAACCAGGCTCAAGAGGATCACCAGGGAAGCATGGGCCGAAGGGACTTGTGGGTCCCATGGGAGAGAAAGGCCTCAAAGGGGACCCCGGCATTCAAGGGCAAAAGGGGATTAAGGGTGAGGTGGGGCCCATGGGACCAGAAGGCTTGCAGGGAAACCCTGGACCTTTGGGTCCGACTGGCTTACGTGGTCCTGTTGGCCCCATTGGGAAGCCTGGCCCCCAGGGAGATGCTGGACCTGTGGGGCCTCAGGGGGAGCCAGGAGCTCGAGGCCTGAGAGGCTGGAAAGGGGACCGAGGAGAAAAAGGGAAAATTGGGGAAACACCTGTGCTGCCCAAGAGTGCCTTCACTGTGGGACTGACCGTGTTGAGCAAGTTTCCAGCCTCGGATTTACCCATCAAGTTTGATCGGATCCTCTACAATGAGTTCAACCACTACAATGTGGCCACGGGGAAGTTCACCTGCCACGTGGCTGGCGTCTATTACTTCACCTACCACATCACGGTCTTCTCCAGGAACGTGCAGGTGTCCTTGGTGCGGAATGGGGTGAAGGTCCTGAACACCAAAGATGGTTATCTGAGCTCAGAAGACCAGGCCTCTGGGGGCATGGTCCTGGAGCTGAAGCTGGGGGACGAGGTATGGATGCAGGTGACAGGTGGTGAGCGGTTCAATGGCTTGTTTGCAGATGAAGATGATGACACCACTTTCACGGGCTTCTTGCTATTCACCAGCCCATGACCATGACTGTGACAGGCTTTATAGACCTGCCACACCACTCAGCCTAAGCCACTGAACAAAGAAGCCGTCCAGGGAGTTTACATCGCTAATGACACAAATTACTGCAGTAATTACACCAAAGCAAAATTATTTCCACAGTCCAGTCTATCGCTGAAAGAATAAATTTAAAAAATACTTGTGTTGTTTCTCATAATTTATTTCATGGTTTTCTTCCTTCTCTTTATCTGAAGATGCCTTCTTGTGTGTATGACGTTGAGAAGAGAGTTTTGCTATCCTAATTATGTCCCAGGACCCAGGCTGAGATTTTGCTGTGTTTCAGGAAGGAAGGAAAGGAATGTGTTTTGTTCTTCTTAATGGCAATGAACTTTCACCTGTTGATGGTGAGAAATCTCAGTGAACTAAAGAACTGTTGTTTCCTTTTCTCACTTGAGGATTTTCCCCCCATCTTTCTGATTTTAGTGTTTGTGTTTTAAAATTGTGGTTTGAGTGAGACTTTAGGTCTTGATTATCCCATGCTGCTAGAATGAAGTCCCATAAGTGGATGGTTTGACAAACAGAAATTGAGGCTCTTACCATTTAAGAGGCTGGAAGTCCAAGTGCAGGGAGCCAGCTCTAGAAGCAGGCTTGTTCTGTTGATTGTGGAGGAAAGCCCTTGTTTCTTTCCGCATCTGTAGGCCTGGCATTCCCTGGAGAGCTCAATGTGTCCTTCCCTGCTGGTAAGGAGCTTCTTCAGGCAATAGCCTGGGCCCAGAAAGATGCGCTCCACTCCTGATGAGTCTTCCTTGGTGGTCATAAGGATCCTCTCTTCTTGGTCGACTATTCTCTCCTTTTATCTCTCGATAAAAGGTATTGTAGGCCACATCCTAGTGAAAATCCCCTTATCTCCTATTAAGGCTGTGATAGATTTAAGGAATATTCTACCCTTAATACCCTTGCCTGTATTTGTTTTATCAGATCATGGGGATCATTATACAGCTTTCAAAGTCTATCATTATATACATTTATTTTAAGCAGGTAGAAATTCAGTCTATGACAGTTTACAAAGCAAATTGGTTATCTAATGAACAATTTATAAATATTTTGTTTTGTCACATGGGTTACAATTCCCTCAAAATAACAGAACTTTCCCCTCTTCCTCCCTGGGTTCTCCATTTCCATTATGTTGTTGTTGCTGTTGTTGTTATGTGCTGTTGCATTGCCTGCAACTCATAGTGACCCTATGTACAACAGCCCTAAACCCTACTCTATCCTGTGCCAATCTTATTGTCTCTGATACACCTACCTCCAATACCCCAGTCACTGAATCAATCCACCTCATCGACGGTCTTCCCCTCCTGTGCTGTCCCTCCACCCTCCCAAACATGATGCCCCTCTCCAAGGACTGGTCCCTCCTTGCATCATGTCCAAAGTATGTCAAATGAAGCTTCAGAATCCTTGCCTCCAAGGAGTAGGCTGGTTTCACCCTCTCTAAAATGAACCTGTTTGTCCTTTTTGCAGTCCATGGATATTCAATACTCTTCTCTAGCACCACAACTCAAAGGCATCAACTCTCTTTCTATCATCCCTATTCATTGTCCAGCTTTCTGTTGCATCACAAGTAATTGCGAAGACTATGACCTGGATCAGGTGCACCTTAGTCTCCAGACTGACATTGCTCTTCAGTACTCTGGAGAGATATATGACAGCAGACTTTCCCAATGCAATTCATCTTTTAATTTCCTGGTTGTAGATACCTAGAGTGTTGCTAGTAGAGCCAAGCAAACTAAAACTGTTAACAATCTCAATCTCTTCAACATCTATCATGATGCTGCCAATAGGCCCAGTGGTGAGAATCTTTGTTTTCTTGATGCTGAGCTTCAATCCATATTGAAGGCTGCAATTCTTGACCTTCTGAGCCAAATGCCTCAGGTCCTCCTCAGTTTCAGCAAACAGTGTTGTGTCATTTGCATAACACAGATTGTTGATGAGGCTTCCTCCAATCCTGATGCCACTTTTTTCCTCATAGAGTCCTGCCTTCCGGATAATCTGTTCTGCATATAGATTGAAAAGGTATGAAGATAGGACACATCCTTGACATAAACCTTTCCCAATTTTGAACGATGCAGTGTTTCCCTGCTCTGTTCTGACAACTGCCTCCTGGTCCAAGCAAAGGTTTTGCATTAGCATGATCAAGTGTTTTGGGATCCCCATTCTCCTCAGAGTCAGCCACAATTTGTTGAGATCCACACAATCAAATGCCTTTACATAGTCAATGAAACACAGATAGACATTCCTCTGGTACTCCCTGTTTTCAGCCAAGATCCATCCCTAGTACCACAACCTCTTCCACACCTAGCCTGCACTTCTGGAAGTTCTCTGTTGATGTAGCCCTGTCGATTTAAAAACTAAGATGTGTATGATCCAAACCATGGTGTTTTCATTGTCTTTATATGTATATATGCAAGGTAGACACAGCGTAAAGAAGATTGAAGAAGAGTTGATACCTTTGAATTGTGATGTTATAGTAAAGAATATTGAATATATGTGAACTGCCAAAAGAACAAACAAATCTGTGTTGGAATAAGTACTGCACAAGTGCTTCTTAGAGGCAGGGATGGTGAAACTTCCTCTCACTAACTTTGGGTATTTTCTCAGGGTCAATCTATGAAAAAAGTCAATGTGTTTGGAAAACTACAGAGGGTCAGTGAAGGAAGGGAAGACTCTTAATGAGAAGCATTGACCAGTGACTGCAGTAATGGTCTTGAATATAACAGAGATAGTGAAAATGGTGCAGGATGACGTAAAGTTGTGACCTGCTGTTTATAGGATTTCTATGGGTTGTAGTCAACTCAACTATGCCTACAGCGACAGCATAGTCCTGTCTGTAGTTTGGATACATGCAAGGTGATTCCCAAGAGTGGGTTCAGTTCCAGGATATTTTTTTTTTTTAGAAAAGTGTTTAAGGGCCACCGTCTGAGACAGTCCCTTGGGTTTTAACTGCCATTCAATCTCACAACTATTTATTTAGTTAACTATTTGCCACATTCAGACAGAGATGAGTGAGAAAAACTTGCTTTTCTCAATGAGAATGTGAACTATTTTGCCATCACTGTTCTCTTCGTGGGGAGCTCTGACGGCATAGACCATAAAGAGTTGCCTGTTAAACCAAAGCCCATACCTTTCTGGTGGTCTGAATTTCCAGCTACTCCACACGAGAAAGGTGAAAAATATCCTCCTGTGGAAGTTACAGCCTCAGAAACCCACTGGAGGATCAGTTATGAGTCCGTTCCAACTCCACAGCAAAAAGTTAGAATATAGCCACAAGTCCTGTTGGCACACTGGTTAAGCTGCCCAGGGAAAGAGCAGTAGTTTGAACTCATCCAGTGATCTGCAGATGTATCACTGGGTGGACTCAAACTTCTCAACTTTTGGTTAGAAACTGAGAACGCCAATTGTTTGCCCTACCAGAGAGCTCATAGAAGCTATCCATTGTTGTTGTTATGGGCAGGTGAGTCGCTTGTGACTCATAGCGACCCTATGTACAGCAGCTCTGAACCCTGCTTTATCCTGAGCTAACCTCATTGTCTCTGATACACCCCATTATCCCAGTCACTGAATCAATACATCTCATCGAAGATCTTCCTCCCTTGTGCTTTCCCTCCACTCTCCCAAGCATGATGTCCTTCTCCAATGACTGGTCACTCCTTGCAACATGCACAAAGTACGTTAAACAAAGCTTCAGAAACGAAGCCTCAAAGGAGTGACCTGGTTTAACTCTCTCTAGGATGAATCTGTTTCTCTTCCTAGCAGTCCATAGTATACTCAGTGCTCTTCTCCAGAACCACAGCTCAAAGGCTCCTTTTATCATCCCTAGTCATTGTCCGGCTTTGTGATGCATAGCAAGTAATTGCGAAGACCATAGCCTGAATAAGGTGTACCTTAGTCTATAGACTGTCATCATTGCTCTTCAGTACTTTGGAGAGATCTGTGACAGCTAACTTTCCCAATGCAGTTCGACTTTTGATTTCCTGGTTGCCAGTACCTAGAGTTTTGATTGTGGAGCCAAGCAAACTAAAACTGTTAATAATCTCAATCTCTTCAGCATCTATTATGATGCTGCCAATTGGCCCAATGGTGAGAATCTTTGTTTTCTTGATGTTGAGCTTCAATCCATATTGAAGGCTGCAGTCCTTGACCTTCTGCAGCAAGTTAAGTCCTCCTCAGTTTCAGCAAGCAAGGTTGTGTCATCTGCATAATGCAGGTTGTTGATAAGCCTTCCTCCAATCATGATGTCACACTCCTCCTCAAAGAGCCCAACCTCCCAGATGATCTGTTCTGCATATAGATTGAAAAGATATGGAGATAGGATGCATCCCTGGAATACACCCTTCTCGATTTTGAATCATGAAGAGTTTTCTTGCTCTGTTCTGATGACTGCCTCCTTGTCCAAGTATATTTTTTTGCATAAGCACAATCAAATGTTCTGGAATTCTTATTCTCCTTGGAGTTAGCCACAGTTTGTTGTGATCCACACAGTCAAATGCCTTTGCATAGTCAATGAAACATAGACATTTTTTTCTGGTACTCTCTTCTTTCAGCCAAGATCTATCTAACATCAGCTATAGTATCCTTATTACCAGAGCCTCTCCTAAATACAGACCGAACATCCGGCAGGTCTGTGTTGATGTGCTGTTCCAGCAATTTTTGGACCATTTTTCAGCAGGATTTTACTTGCGTCTGATATTAATGATATTATTTGATAGTTTCCCCACTCTGTTGAGTCACCTTTCTTTGGAATGGGAATAAACATGGATCTCTTCCAGTCAGGTGACCAGGTGGTTGGCCACCAGATTTCTTGGCACAACTTGGTGAGCACATCCAGGGCAGCATCTGTCTGTTGAACTATGCCAATTGATAGCTTCAATTCCTGGGAGCTTGTTTTTTGCCAATTCCTTCAGAGCAGCTTGAACTTCTTCCTTTATCACCATAGGCTCTTGCTCATATGTTGTTTCATGAAATTTTTCTGTGTCAGCTAATTCCTTTTGGCATGGTCACTCTGGACACTCCTTCCATTTTCTTTTAATGTTTCCTAGATCATTTAGCTGAGGAGGACCTCATGCACTTGCTGCAGAAAGTCAAGGACTGCAGCCTTCTGTATGGACTGAGGCTCAATGTAAAGAAGACAAAGATTCTCATCACTGGACCAATTGGAAACATCAGGATGATGGCAAGGAGATTGAGATTGTTCACAGCTTCAGTTTGCTCGGCTCCACGGTCAACACTCTTGGCACCAGGAAATAAAAAAATGTATTGCGATGGGAAAGTCTGCTGTTAGGGACCTCTCTAAAGTACTCAAGAGCAATGGTGTCTCTCTGGAGACTAAGGTACGCCTGATACAGGCC
>NW_006399885.1:6036762-6040495 GCF_000299155.1 Elephantulus edwardii | reverse complement strand
TTTGATCTTGTGTGAATGTTTGTGTTCCAGGAACTAGCTGACCACAAACTGAAAAAGCAATTACTGGCAAAAACCATATTTTAACTAACGTCAGCAGCAGGTAACTGACCTAAAATTGAACTTCTCCTTTTCCAAAGAGCCAATGAGCTAATTCCACGCCAAAGAACCCCTGGACCTAGTATAAATTCCCTTGCTTTTTGGTGCTCGGGGTCAACTTCCCTGTCTCCTGTGTGAGATATAAGTCGTCCCGAAGCTTTGTCAATAAAAGCCTTTTGTGATTACAGCAAGTGGATCTGGTGTGAGTTGCTCGGGGTCGCGCCCGGTCTGGGTAAAGCCCTAGTTTGGGGTCTTTCAGCCCAAGCTCCTGAATAATCTGTTCTACATATAGATTGAGAAAGTATGAAGACAAGATGTATCCCTAACATATGTCTTTCTTGATTTGAGCCATGCAGTGTTTCCTTGCTCTGTTCTGACAACTGTTTCCTGGTCCACATACAGGTTTTGCATAGCACAAGCAAATGTTCTGGAATTCTCATTTTTCTTAAAGTTGGGCACAATTTGTTTGGATCCACACAGTCAAATGCCTTTTCATAGTAAAAATTTTTTTTAAAAAAGCCACAAACAGACATTTTTCTGGCATTCTTTGGTTTCAGCAAAAATCCATCTGACATTGGCAATGATGTCATTTCTCAGCCCGGCGTGTCTTTCTGGCACTACTCTGCCAATGTACTTACTGTTCCAGTTGTTACCCTCCTGTCAAGATGAACAGCCTCAGAACAGAAGCCCCGTGGAAGTTTGCTATGTGATGGAACCCTCTCAATATCAAAGGGTCTTTATCTTGGTGGGTAGTGCAGACAGTTCAGCATTTGATCTATGAACCCAAAAGTTAGTGGTTTTTAAGCTTCCGAGAGGGGCCCTGAAAGAAAGGCCTGGTGATCTCCTTCCAAAATATTGCAATCTTGAAAGCAGTCCACCTCCCTCAGACACTGATATCTAGGAATTATTGTGCCCATCTGCTGGGACAAGTGGAGGGGATGTACTGCTTAGAGCGGCCAATTTTGACTCACAGTGACTCTGGAGGACAGAGTAGAACTGCCTCGTTTCCACGTTGTAAATCATTATGGAAGCAAACTGTCTTGCTTTCACTCACGGGGCAACTAGTGGGTTTAAACTGTTGTTGTTGTTGTTTATGTGGTGTCGAGTCACCTGTGACTCATAGCAACCCCTATGTACAGCAGCTCTGAAGCCTGCTCTGTCCTGAGCCATTCTCACTGATCCAACACACTTACCCACATTGTCCCAGTTATGGTATTAATTCATCTCATTCAGGGTTTTCCCCTCCTGCACTGTCCGTCCACTCTTCCAAGTATGAGATCCTTCTCAAAAGACTGGTCCCTCCTGGTCATGTGCCCAAAAAATGTGAGATGGAGCTTCAAAATCCTAGCCTCCAAGGAGAAACATAGTTTCACCCTCTCCAAGACAGACTCTGATGCTTAACAATGAATAGCTGTAACTACTGCCTCACCAGGGCTCCTTCTAGAAGCTTACACACACACACACACACACACACACACACACACACACACTTCAATTAAATCTGGGCAGGTTAAAGCACAAGTGATGGTAATGATTGCAAATAAAGATTAGTTAAAAATGAGACTAGTGTATGTAACATGTTGGGTGCTAACCAAAAGGTCAGTGTTTTAATCCACTAGCTAGTCCTTAGAAGAAAGATGGGCAGTATCTTCCCTTAAAGATCTACAATCTTGGAAACCAAAGAGGGTGTAAAAGAAGCAATTGTAACATAGGGAGGCTGAGTCTGATTTCTACTAGCTTCATAAAGGGGAACTTTCCCCATCAATAATATCCATAACAGCTACTTGGTCAGACATGCCACATGCTCCTGCACTTATTTCTAACACTCATTGAATCCGATATTTTTTGCAAATTGCCCCAGACTTTACTCAGAGTTGTAAAGCATTTATTAGGAAATAGATTGGGGAGTAGGGGGCGCAAAGAATATCACACAATGTAAGTAAGTCTATGTTTAGTTCAGCACTCACAAGTGAGATTAACAACAAGACAATTCCTCAATTCCTTCTTGGTTAACAAGTGAAACTCTAGGTTCAGTTCAGTAGCACAAGTAAAACTCTGGTTTCCTTAATCAACAAGAAAGCAAAACCTTTAACTGTGGCTCCATCTCCACAATTTCTCTGGTTACATCTCGCCACAGTTACTTCACAGCAGTTTCACAGCCTCTTTACCTTCTCTCCACCATTGTCTCTCTCAGTGTGAAAAGTGCTGTCTTATTTATATTGATTCCACAGCCGATGATGGTTTGTAAGACCGTATGTCTGCAGTTAAGGTAGCTGGGGACCATGCCTCTGTAAAGAGGACTAACACAATTGCTAGAAAAGCCAATTTTCAAGGTTTCTGACATCACAGAGGGTCACCACGCGTCAGACTCAATTTGATGGCAATTAGGTTTTATGAAGTGTATCCATGATATTCCCCCCCCCTTTACTAAAGATTGGAGGAAAATAACCCTGATGGTGTAGATTACTTGTTGGTCTATAAACTTAAAAACTGGAGGTCCAAATGCATTAGCCACACAACAGGAGGAGGAAGCAGTCTCCTCTATAAAGGAATATGGCATGGGAAACCTGAGGGTCACCATGAGTTGGAATTAGCTCAACGGCAGTGAATTTTTATTATGTTCTGGATCCAGTGAATACAACTGTCATTCAAATACGTGCCGCAACAACTAGAGCCAAAAAGGAGGAAATAGATTTCTACTAACTTTTGCAATCAGAAATTGATTGATCATGCATTCAAGATGCATTAATAACAATGGGTGACTTGAACGCAAATGTTGGGAACAGAGAAGGATCAGTAGTTGGAAAGCATGGACTTGGTGACAGAAATGAAGCTGGAGATAGGATGATAGAATTATTTACATTCAATGATTTATCCACTGCAAATTCTTTTTATAACAAGCACAGACTATGCACATGGATTTGACCTGATGGTATGCATAGGAACCAGACTGATCACATCTGTGGAAAGAACCGCTGGAGAAGCTCAATGTATCAGCTGTGAAATCTAGGCCAGGTGCTGTTTGTGGAACAGATTACCAACTACTCATACAGAAGTTCAACTTGAAGCTAAAGAAAATTAAATCCACAGAAACCAAAGTTTGACCTTGAGTCTATCCACCTGAATTTCAGAACCATCTCAGGAACAATTTTGAGGCTTTTAACACTAATGAGCAAAGATCAGATGATCTGCGGAAGGATATTTAGAATAACATCCATAAAGAATGCAAAAGGTAATTGCAAAGACAGAAGAGGAAGAAAAGACAAAGCTGGATGTCAGATGAGACTGAATATTGCGCCAGAGTGCCGAGAAGCTACAGCAAAGGGAAGAAATCAAGATATTAAGGAAGTTGAATAGAAGATGTCAAAGGGCAGCGCAAAGCCGAACTCGCTCAGCATTTCTTAAGCTGAAGGAACTGAAGAACAAATTCGAGCCTCGAGTTATAATACTTAATGCCTTGGGTAGAGTGCTAAATGATCTGTTGTAGTTGTTGTTATGTGCCATCGAATCGTTTGCAACTCATAGAGACCCTATGTACAACAGCCCTAAACCCTGCTCTATCCTGTGCCAATCGCATTGCCTCTGACACACCCAGCCCAATTATCCCAGTCACTGAATCAATCCACCTCATAGAGGG
>NW_006399885.1:5988264-6036144 GCF_000299155.1 Elephantulus edwardii | reverse complement strand
GCTAAGTTTTTAATTGGGTTAGTGCATATTGCGACAAAAAATTTATTGCAAAAGAATGTATATTCAATCAATTATGGCCTAAAAGCAGCAGGTCCTATCCATAGCCTCTCGTCCCATACAAGTCCATTATCAAAGACTGCAAATGGCTGATAAATAAAATCCTTGGTGATATAAGCTAATAAACCGGGCAGCCAGAGACGGGTAAGAGACACCAGCCCCTGTTTCAACCTAAGACAGGCGCCCCGCCATAGTTGCTGGGTTAGCCCATGATTGGTAAAATCAGTAGGTGCGGTGTCCAACCTAAGACAAGCACTGTTTTCATACCTGGTCAAACAGGAGAGCACCAAAGGTAATCCTGTTGCGCTTTTGCAGTCTTCAAATAATTATTGAAAGAAAGGAGGATCTGCTGGAAGCAGTTTTGTTCTACCTATCTGAAGCCATTTTGTAATTCTCTAAGGACATGCCTGGACATGTTGCCTCACCCTGGGAGGACAGGTTTCGGTCTACTGGGAACACCCAACCTTACTTCTTCTTTCCACTCCCCTCATTGTGTTTCAGTTTACCCCATCCTGGAAGGATAGGTTTCAGTTTACCCCACCTGGGAGGACAGGTTTTGGCTTACTGGGAATGCCCTGCTAAGTAACCTTACTTCTCCTTTCCACTCCCCTCATTCGTTCTCCTATATATATCTCTGTATGATTTCAATAAAGTCAAGACTTGATCGGAACTTTCATCTTGTCTCAATGTCTCTTTGTCTCCTGTGCCCCCCATTCTCTTTCTTCCTCTCCTAGGGTCACCATTGAATGTCCCCGCGGGTCGGGGCACAATCCATCAGTGGCTTTGCTGGAGAAAGATGGGAAATCTCCTCCCTTGTGGTTTTTAGCCTCTGAAAACCTGCTGATGGGTCAGCTATAAGTTGGTTCCAACTTGACAACAAGAAGTCCTTTTGCATTTGCAGTTTTTAAACAGGAGCTCTTGTGGCATGATGATTAAGTACTGACCAGCCAATTGGAAGGTCAGTGTTTCAAACCTTCCTCTGTTCTCTGGTGGAAAGATGCAGCACTCTGCTCCTTAAAAAGTCACAGCCCTACTATAAACTTCATTCAAGGAAAGCTTGGAAGAACTTTAGTGGTCCTAATCCACAACATAAAAAGTCTTCCAAGTATCCTGGAAAATCTACAACCAGGAGAAGATAAAATAGATGAATGGGACCTTCTAAGAATCAAATCCCTATGCACATCCAAAAACTTCTCCAATAGAGTAAAAAGGGAAGCCACAGACTGGGAAAAAATATTTGGTAATGACATATCAGATAAGGGACTTATATCTGGAATTTATAAAATACTTGAACACCACAATAAGATAAAGGTAAATAATCCAATAGAAAAATGGGCACAGGATATGAACAGACATGTCACCGAAGAAGACATTCAGATGGCCAACAAGCACATGAAGAAATGTTCAAAGTCCCTAGCTCTTAAGAGAGATGCAAATCAAAACAACAATGAGATATCATCTCACCCCTGTAAGAATAGCAAAATACAGCAGAACATCAAGCAACAAATGCTGGCGAGGATGTGGAGAAACTGGAACTCTTATTCACTGTTGGTGGGAATGTAAGATGGTGCAACCATTGTGGAAGGCAGTGTGGCGTTTTCTCAAAAAATTGCAAATAGAGATACCATTTGACCCAGCAATCCCATTACTGGGAATATACCCCAGAGAGACCATGTCTGCCATCCAAGCAGATTTATGCACACCCATGTTTATCGTAGCTTTGTTTACAATAGCAAAGAGTTGGAAGCAGCCTAAGGGACCATCAACAAACGAATGGATAGAGAAGCTGTGGTATATCCACACAATGGAATACTACACAGCATTGAAAAACAAGGAACTCATGCAATATTATTCAAAGTGGGTGACCCTGGAGGACATTATGCTGAGTGAAATATCTCAGTCACAAAGGGACAAATACTGCATGGTGCCACTGTTGTAGAATGGGTCTGACATCAGGGTGGGGGTATGACAGAAAAAACTGGATAAATTATGTATATTGTATTGAAACAGATGAGGGAAAGAACAGATTAGAAGTGATATATGATTGAGTATTATGGTTAGCTTAGGAATCCAGAATTAAGGTTGCATAGAGAAGTGTACTTGGGGTGGGCGGTGGGGGGGAGTGGACGTGGGAATTGTATACTAATGAAGGAATTTTTTTTACCGCTCTTCCGAGGGGGAAACGAGCTGGTGGGGAGGGGTGGGCAGGGAGAAAAGTGCAGCAGTGAATGAATGGAAATCTAAAACCTCTGTAAATGTCTATTAAAATTAATAATAATAATAATAAAAATTAAAAAGTCACAGCCCTTCCCTAGCTCTCAGAGAGATGCAAATCAAAACAACTATAAGATATCATCTCACCCCAGTAAGAATAGCAAAATTCAACAGAGCATCAAACAACACATGCTGGCAAGTTGCGGAGAAAATGGAACCCTTACTCACTGTTGACGGGAGTGTAAAATGGTGCAACCACTGTGGAAGGTTGTATAGTAACCTCTGAAAAAGTTTCAAATAGAAATACCATTTGACTCAGCAGTTCCATTACTGGGAATATACCCTAAAGAAACCATAACTGCTACCCAGGCAGATATATGCACACCCGTTTATTGAGGCTTTGTTCACAATAGCAAGGAGTTGGAAACAACCCAAGTGCCCATCAACAAATGAATGAATAGAGAAGCTGTGGTATATTCACACAATGGAATACTAGGCTGCATTGAGAAACAAGGAACTCATGAAATATTATTTAAAATGGGTGACCCTGGAGGACTTTCTACTGAGTGAAATATCTCCATGACAAAAGGACAAATACTGCATGGTGCCACTGTTGTAGAACAGGACTGACATCAGGGTTGGGGTGAGACTGAGAAAAATTGGATAAATTATGAATACTTCATTGAAACAGATGAGGGAGAGAACAGTTTAAAAGCAATGTATGATTACGTATTATGGTTATGACACGAGTCCAGAATGAAGGTTGCATAGTGGAGTATACTCAGGGGAGGGGAGAATTGTATACCAATGAAAGAACTTTTCTTTTACTTTTCAAAAGAAAGCACAAACTTGGGGTGAGGTGTGGGCAGGGAGAAAAATGCAACAATTAATGAATGGAAATCCAAAATCTCTCTAAACGTTCATTAAAAGTAATAAAATAAAATTTTTTTAAAAAGTCACAGTCTTAGAATCCCCATGAGGGCAGTTCTATTCTGTCCTATAGAACCTCTAAGGGTTGGAGTCAAGGTGGCATCACGTGTTTTTGTTGTTGTTGTTGTGTGCCATCGAGTCACTTGCGATGGGGTTTTCCTCTCTTGTGCTGTCCCTCCACCCTTACAAGTATGATGTCCTTCTCCAAGGACTGGTCCCTCCTGGCCACGTGCCCAAAATGTGTGAGACAGAGCTTCAAAATCCTAGCCTCCAAGGAGAAACTTGGTTTCACCCTCTGCAAGACAACACATAGTAACATAAATTAGCTTTCTCTCTTAACTTGCATCAACATTGTTCCTGGAAGCTGTGATAAAAAAAAATCAGACATATTGCTCTGGGCAAATGTGCTGCAAAAGTAAATATATCACTGACCCAAGCCCTGGTCTTTTCAATCACCTCATCTGCTTGAGAAAGACAAAACTCTTTCATTACTGTCAAGTAAGAAATGACTCACAGTCGACCCTCCAGTGGGTTTTTGGAGGCTGTGAATAGCATGGCAGGAGATTGCCTGTCTTTCCCCCTCAGAATATCTGGTGAATTAGAACCAGCAGAGAAGCCCTACCTTTAGGATAAAAATGGAATTCTCTACAGGCTATGCCACCAAAGATATGAGAAAGGTTCTTGTTGTGTGCCGTTGAGTCAAAACTGACCCATAGCTGACCCTCCAGGGAGTCAGGGCAATAAATTGGATGGGAGAAGGCTGCCTATCCTTCTCCCATGGAGCAGCTTGGTGGATTGGAATTGCGTGCCTTCAGCATTTCTGCTTTTTACCACTAGGCCACCCAAGCGCCTTCCTTTATGACCTCTTTCCCAATAAACATGCCTGGTACTGGAAGCCAAGAGATCAGAAGACTGCGCACTAGGAAAATCTGCTGTTAACAGCCTTAGATCATGATCTAAGAGGCAATGATGTTAAAGACTGAAGTACACCTGATCCAAGTCATGGTCTTTTAGATTATTTGCTGTGCATCTGAAAGTTGGGCAGTGAGTAGGGATAACAGAAAAAGAATTGAGGCTTTTGATTGTGATGTTCAAGAAGATTATTGAATATTCCATGGCCTGCCCAAAGAATAAACAAGTATACCTTATAGAAAGCACAACCAGAGTGCTCCTTGGAGGCATGGATGGTGAAGCTTTGTGTCACACATTTTAGGCATATTGTTGGGAAGGGCTAGTCCTTGGAAACCAACAAAAAGATGGACAATCTTTTCCCCATGTGATTTAAAATTTATTGCTTCTGAAAACCCACTGGAGAAAGGTCAGCTATATCCTAACTCGATGCTATGTAACAATATAACAATTCTTTGGAAAAGAATATCATGTCCAGAAAGGTGGAGGGTCAGCTAAAGAGAGGAAGCCCCTTAGGGAGTGAATTGACACAGTGACAGCAGCTACGGGCTCAAGGATATCAGAGATGATCAGGTTGGTACAGGTGACATTATTCTGATTTATTGTCCTTTTATTTAAATTTTTTTATTATACTAGTTTATTTACAAAATTAGAATAAAATAAAATTAGAGAGCTATGATGGCCTAGTGGAAAGGAAGTTATGCTACCAAGCCAAAGGTGGGTGATTTTCATCTGAGGCCCTCTCAGCCAGGTTCAAATTGTTTTCCTGTCAAACATTCTTCTAGGTGGCATAGCACTGGTCTGTGCAGTTGCTGTACAGAGATAACTCGTGTGATGCTGAAGACTGTGACAGTGATGTGCCAGTCGTGGTAATGGGCACCCATGGTGGACAGTGTTGGCTGGAGCTTCCCGACTAAAACAAGCCTGGAAGCAGGAGCGGCATCCACTTCGGAAATGGCTTGCCTCTGGAAACTCTATGTACAAACAGTGATCAGGCCTTTGTTCATAGGTTCTCTAGGAGTCTTCTACGACTCCATGGTACCAAACAGCAACAACAGCATACTAGTTTATTTACAAAATTAGAATACATTGTTTTCCAGACCAGATGAGATTTGTTATTCTTAAATTCACTTTGAGCAGTACTAGACTCAATGGCACCTAACAAAAACAACAATTAAGAAGACTGGTGATGCAATAGTCAAGTGTTGGTGGTTTCAATCCACCCAAGTGACATAAAGCCAAGAAAGTCTTGGCAATCTGCTTTTATGAGATTACATCCTGTGACAGTTCTACTCTGTCCCATAGCATTGCCATGAATCAAAACGAATCAAACTTCATATTGCAGATTGTGTTTACGATAACTACAAAAATTAAAACTGACACAGAAGATCCTCTTAGCGTTAATTTACCTGGATATACAAATAACTGACATGCAATCGTAACACGTATATGTAATTTATATAATCTTTTAGAGTGGAGATAGAGTTTTTGAAACGTGCACTTGAGTCTATGTCAGAGATCTGTCCAGGACGTTATCACTTAATTACACAGCGGAAAGCAGCAATGACTCACAGGGCTGCGTTCTCTACCCTCTGCCCAGGGGAATGAAAATAGAGAAGAGTTAATCATGGACTGCTAGGAAAACAAACAGATTCGTCCTGGAAAGGGTTAAACCGGGTGGCTCCTTGGAGGCAAGGATTCTGAGGCTCCGTCTAACATACTTTGGACATGTTGTGAGGAGAGACCGGTCCTTAGAGAGGGACATCATGCTTGGGAGGGTGGAGGGACAGCACAGGAGGGGAAGGCCCTCTGTGAGGTGGATTGATTCAGTGACTGGGGTCATCGGGATGGGAGTGTCAGAGACAGTGTGAATGGCACAAGACAGAGCGGAGTTTAGGGCTGTTGTCCATAAGGTCGCTATGAGTCGCAAGCGACTCAACGGCACAAAACAACCACGTCCGGGGGAGGTCAGGGCACCTGGTTCTATTTCCTCATTGCCGACACACGGGGGCGCGCTACCGTGGTGACCGCCTAGATGCCGGCAGGCGACGCTCTTGCCGCAGGACGTCGACATGCTCACGTCCGCCGGCACGCACTCCCGGACCCGGAAGCACGTGTGTCGCACGCAGCGTGGGTCGCTGCCTTGGAAACGCAGACCGCGCTCCGCGCTCCGGGTGGGAGCTGCCTCGGGTTCGTGATGCTGTGCGCACCGAGGCTGTGCGGTGCGGGGACCGCGGCTTCGCAGCTGCTGCGTGCTTGGCGGGGCTGCCTCCTCGCAGCGTGCCGGGCCCGAGGGGTCAGCACCAGCTGGTTCCCGGTGGGCGCCGCCTTCAGTGTCAAACCTCAGGGTCGCCGCCTGGACCTCTTCGGCGAGCGCCTGGTTAGTGGCGCGGGAGGGTCCTCTGGGCTACTGGATTTAGGCTGGCCCCCTTCGCGGGCAGTGGATCCTAGGAGGAGCCCAGGCAGTGGACTGTGGTCTCCTTGCTTGTTATCCCCGGGTTTAGTTAAGGGGAGTGTGCCCAGCCCAAAGGGTACCAGAACCATCGGTGTGAAGTTTGGAATTGTTAGGTGTGGTCAAGTGTACTGCATGTACTAGCGATCCTACCAACAGATCTGACTCATGCCCTGTCCTCATGACCTCTGTCGTAGCACACTGCGGTTGTCATTGTACCAAATCCATCTTGTTGAGGATCTTCCTTTCTCGTCTTTATTCTCTACCTTTCCCAGCATGATGTCTCTTCTCAGGATTGTTTCCTCCTGAAAATAATTGCAAAGACTGTGGCCTGGATTTATGGTGCTGAACTCTGTGCCACTGGGGTGTTGAATGCCATAGCAGTTACCCATGATGGTCAGTGTTTGGTGTTTTTCCTCTCTCCCTGAGTACTACAAGAAGGGTGGTTGATAACAGTGAGCAGTCAACTTTATTAGATTGAGGGATTTAAAAAAAATCTTATTTGATATGGAAACTTACCTTTGGAAACGAAAAAAAATGACTACCTCTTTCAGCCCTACGACTTGGTTTACTGTTATTTAACTTTCTCTAAAGGCCCGTGAGGGAGTTCTGGTGGTCTAGTAGATAAGGAGGTTGTGCTGCCATCCAGAGGCAGGGGATTCTAATTCCACCAGCTGCTCCTCAGGAGATCTATGAAGTTGCCTCCCAGTGTGAGCTACTTCTGAAAACTCACTGGAAGGTCAGCTGTAGTTCTATTCCAAACTGTAGGCACATAAGAACAACAGAGGTCTTTGAGTGGCAAAAATGTATGTTTGATTATTAGGTAAAAGGGGGTGGTTTGAACCATGAACATTGTAGAAAAAAAAGATTCTAGCCAGTAAAACTTTATGTTAAATGTTTTTATCAAGAGTTGGAATTGACAGCAACTAACAGCAACAACAGAAGGCCAGTATACTTGGAGATTAACTCCTTGTGTCGGCATTGTACTGTAACTGGCTGTGTACTCAGACCTTCCTGTGTACTAATTGTCCCAAGTACTCTGCACGTGTTTTCTGATTTAGGTCCTGCTGTCGTGTCTCATGCTGCGAGATGCATATGAAGACATCGAGGCCCAGGGCCCTGACTAAGTTGGCCCTGATTTCCAAAACAGACCCAACCCACTACTGTCAAGTCAGTTCCAACTCCTGGGGATCCTTCACTGGGTTTCTGAGACTGGACATCTTTATGGCTGGAGGCTGCTTCATCTCTTTCCCAGAGACTAGTTGGTGGATTTGAACCTCTAACCTTTTCAGTTGGCAACCCAACACGTAATGTATTATTATGCCACCAAGCCTCCTTTAGCCGTGATTCCTTACCTAATAATTGTGAACCCACTGCCAACAAGTTACTTCTGATTCGTAGAGGCCCTCTGTTGGGTTTCCCAGGCTGTAAATCTTCACAGGAGCTCATCTGTCTTCCACAGAGCAGCTGGGAGATTCGAATTGCGGGTTTTATTGGTTAATAGCTTGATAGGTCATGCACTTCACCACTAGGGTTCCATCATCGTCATCATCATTATCATCATCGTCACAACAGTTGGCATCTGTTAAATTCCTTTTTGTGTGCTGGACACTGTTAGGATTCCCCCCCCCCCATCTAATTTCATCCCCCACCTACTGTGAGTTAGGTACTGTTGTTATGACAGAGCTGGATTTTGAATTCCTATTACCCTATTGTTATTTCTCATCTTTGATAAAATAATTGGGAGTTGAAGAGAACTTCTATTTGCTGTGTGTTCCTTCATTCTCTTGGTGAGGAGTGATGTGGGGATGATGAAAGGGATATCCGTGACCACAGTATGTCATACACTGAGAGAACCATGATTCTCTGAATGGAAAAATGTTTCTATTTAGCACTCACCTCGATTTTGGTGATCAACTGGAAATATCCTTTGGGTTGCAGGGCCTTTTTGGCGTTCCTGAGCTCAGTGCCCCGGAAGGGTTTCGTGTTGCGCAGGAGAAGGCCTTGAGGAAGACGGAGTTGCTGGTGGAGCGAGCATGCAGGACGCCTCCTGGGCCGCTGACTGTCCTCATCTTCGACGAGCTCTCGGATTCCTTGTGCCGAGTGGCCGATCTGGTAAGTGAGGCCGGGGCTTGCTGGAGACAGGGCCACCTTTTATCTAGTACTTAAGGTTAATGTTAGGCTTTGATGATAAAAAGTCTTAAATGTTTGAGAGTTGTTTGTTGTATTTGGTTAGGAACAGGAGGGATAGGAAAAGGAGGTACTTGGAACTTGTCCTTATAACATGATGCCAGATATGAGTTGGCATTTATAATAAAAGAATAATCTCTCATGTGGCAGAGATTCTTCATTTATGACATGTAGCAGAATTCAAATAGGCCATTTTATCTGCACATTCATGATGAAATTCCTCTTATTAGACCCACTCTGGAAACCTCTGTGCCCTGATGACACAGTGCATAATGTGTCAGTCAGCTTACTGAGAGTTCAGTGGTTTGAATTCACCAGTCCCCTCCACGGGAAAAGATGGGCTGTCTTTGCGTGTAAAGGTTGACAGCGTTGGAACCTGTGGAAGGTCACCATGAGCTGGCACCAGCTCCTTGGCAGAGCATCATAAACCTTGGGGTTGCATCAACGGATGGAAAACAAGGTTGTGGTATCATTCTGATTATATTAAAGAGCAATGTGGGATTGAAATAGAAATAGAAACGTCTCTATGAACTGCTCACTTTTCCGTTAGCAGCACTGTGGCCCAGTATGTTATGCACTTTGCCACTTGGGCTTCAATAAAGACTAGGAAACGAGCTGATATACTCTTGTCACATGGGATTGCTGTGGACTGGAATAGACAGCTTACAACAACATATATGTGATTATATTGTTGTTATGTGTTGTTAGCTTGACCACGACGCTGAGAGAGCCTGTGAACGACAGACCTGAACCCTGCCCTATCCTGTGCCATCCTCATCATCTCTGAGACATTTGTGCCTATTGATGCAGTGGCTGTGTCATTCCCCCTTCTGAGGGTCTTTCTCTTTCACACAGACCTTCCACCTTTCCATATATGATGTTCTTTTCTAAGGAGTGACTTCTTCTAACAATATACCCAAAGTATGTGAGACAGAACACTACCTTCCTTCCCTCTAAGGAACACTCTTAAGTCATATTTGTTCTTTTGACACTCCACAGAACACTCTTCTCCCAACATCACTATTCAGAGGCATTGATTCTTGTTTTGTTGTACTTTATCCAGTTTTCAGATTCATAGGAAGTAATTGAAAAGACCATGGCTTAGAACAGGTGCACCTTAGACTTTAAACTGACAACATTGCTCATTAGTACTTTGGAGAAGTCCTTGACAGCAGATTTTCCCAATGCAACATGTCTTTTGATTTCTTGACTGGTAGCAAGGGTGTTGATTGTGAATCTGAGTAAGATAAAATCGCTGATTATTTTACTTTTTTCTTTATCTGTCATGCCAGTGTTGCCTATTGGCCCAGTGATGAGGATTTTTGTTTTCTTCATGTTCAGATGTAATCCATATTGGAGGCTGTAGTCTTTGCTCTTTTGCAGCAAGTGTTTTTAAATCCTCCTTATTTTCAACAAGTAAGATCATGACATCCATATAATGCAGGTTGTTGACAAGTCTTCCTCCTATCCTGTTGCCACATTCTTCTTCATCAAGTCCAGTTTCTTGAATGATTTGTTGAGCATGCAGATTGAATAGATGTGTAGCAAGGACACTGCCCTGATACACACCTTTCCTAATTTTAAACCTTGCAGTGTTTCCCTACTCTGAGGACAGTAGCCTCTTGGTCTAGCTATATGTTTCTTGTTAGCATAGCTAAATACGCTGGAATTTCCGTTCTTTTCAGTATTAGCCAGTTTGTAGTGATTATATTAGTCACTTAGGTATGTGATTCTTTTAGTAAAAAAAAAAGAAAATTCCAAGAACCTTCTTTGTTTTTGGATTTTTAAGCTATCAGCTGCCAGAAAAAGTTTAAGCCATTGTAAGACAGGAGTTGTGGGGGTTTTAAAAAATTTTTATTTTATTTTTGTGTGTGTACCATCAAATCAGACCTGACTGGTACAGGAAGAGATTGTTTGGTGGATTTGAACTGTGTACCTCTGGGATTGCAGTGCAGCTTCTTGCCACTAGGCCACCAGAGCTCCCTAAGACCGGAGTTTTACAAGCTGTATCCTGGTGAGGTGCAGTGTCCCATGGACTGCTTGAAGAGCAAACAAACTGGAAGAACACTGCCTCTGCCTTGGAGGAAGTACGACGAGGGTGCTCCTTACAATGAGGAAAGGATAGGATGCCTGGTCTCACATACTCAGGCATGTTGTCAGGAGGGCCAGTCCTTGGGTCAGCAAAAGGAAGACCCTTAGTGAGACTGACCAACCCAGCGACTGTAATAATGGGCCTGAGAATGATGCAGGAGAGGGCAAGGTGCAGATCTGTTGTTCACAGGGTCACTACATAGAGTCCCCGTCTGTCTTCCTTGGAGCAGCTGGTGGATTCAAGCTGACTAGGCCACCAGAACTACTTTTCCTGCATAGAGACTAGAGTATTGCCTTGACAATATAAAAGCAAACCCACTGCGGTCCAGTCCATTCTTATTCATGGTGACCCTCCATTTGCTTTCAGAGGATTTAAATCTTTATAGGAGGAGATTGCTCATCTTGTCACCTGATAGTGGCTGGTGGGTTTGAACTGCTGACCCTTTAGTTAACAGCCCAACATATAATGCACTATGTCACTGGGGCTCGTTCTTGAAAATGTTTGTTGTTGCTATATGCCCTTGAGTCACAGCCAACTCATAACCGATCTTCTAGTGGGTTTTTGGAGGCTGTAAATTGCACAGGAGGAGAATGCTAGTCTTTGTTTCTCGTAGCAGTTGGTAGATCCAAACTGCGTGCCTTTGAGTTGGCAGCACAACTCCTTACCCACGAAGCCAGCAAAGCTCCCACTTGAAAGTACACATGCCAATAGTTAGAAAAGTATTTTTAAAGAATTTTCTTCTTTTTCCAGGTTCAGATGTTAGAACCATATTAAAAATAATTTTAGTTGGAAACTTCTAGAATATATGATACTATTTGAAATAAGAGTCTTTTGGGATTTTTTTAAACTAAGACTTTCAAGGAATTCCCTTGGTGTTTCTTTCATTTGAAGGCAAAAAACTCTTAACGCCAAGTCGGTAGGAGTATTTTTGTTTGGCATATCACTGTGTTGGTCCTAATGAACTAGGGGTTACACGCGGGAAGGCAGCGGTGGCCTCCCTGACATCAGGAGAACTTGGTCGTGGAAATGCTGAGATCAGGCCACCAGGCGTCTTTGAAAGCACAAGTTTTCCTTTCACTCTTAAATCATGGAAGAAGGTTTTCCATCAAATTCCCTTTGGTTTTTCCTCTTGTCTTTCTTAGGCTGACTTTGTGAAAATTGCGCACCCTGATGCAGCATTCAGAGAGGCTGCAGACGAAGCATGTAGAAGCATCGGCACCGTGGTGGAGAAGTAAGTGGTACCATGTCCCTGTCTTTCCTGTGCATGGAGTGGTCCATGGTGTGCTTAGAGGGCCTGCACACACACAGCTTCCAATGGAGGGTGTGATGGCCTGAAAATGGGCTCTGGAGGCCCACTGGCCCAGCTCTTGGCCCGTGGTAGTTCTTTACCTCTTCTCCAACTTCTTTTCCTTGTCTGGACTCACTCATTCACTCACTCACTCATTCATTCACTACCATCTAATTGATTTTGAGTCATAGGATTTTGAGGCTGAATCTTTAATGAGAGGAGACAGCACTGTTCCCAGAGGAGCTGCTGGTAGATTCTGACAGTCAGAGACAGGCAGCCTTCTTGGTGGCAGCACAGCACGCTATGGACTGTGAGTGGGGAAGTTGGATGATCCACCTCTCAGGTCTGCTCTGCAGAATGAATGAGCTAAGACAGGCACTCCTGGGGTATGCTGCAGGTTGGTCACAGACCATCTCAGTGAAGCAGTAAGCACAATAAAGCAAGGCAGGTGCATTCGCAGTTTCCTAGAGTATGTTTACGTTAGACTCGACTCTACAAAGTATACAATAGAATTTATGACACAATCCTAAAGCTTCACAGCACCTGGAAATAGGAAATAAATGTCATAAGAATTAACCAAAATGTGACACAAAGACACAAAGTGAGCACGTGCAGTTGAAAAAATGGTGCCAATAGCCATTCTTGAGGTGGAGTTGCCGAAGACCTTCAGTTTGTGGGGGATGCCCTGTTTGCAAAGTAATGCAACGTAATTGCAAAGTAAATGCCCTGTTTGCTTAGTAAAGCAAAGTGAAGTCAGACGAGGCGTGCCTATAGCTGTGAGGTGTTGGAATGGTGGCAGGCACACAGCACACACCTAGGACCATTATCACGGTCATCATGACTGATGTGAGGGAAGGACTTTTAGCATCCTGCCGGTGCAGAGTGGGTTATCACGTGAGTAAATTGCTCTCACCATTGATGGCTGATAGGCCACAGGACAGGAAGCCAGGCTGCTGCCAAGCGGGGATTAGGGTGGTCGAAGGAGACACTGAATTGCCCAGGAGGACCAGGGTGGGACGTAGACAGGAGGCCATGGTGCAGTGAGTGAGCTTAAAGGGATTTTGAGGTAACTGTAAGCATTTTAAGCCACTTAGGAACCAAAGTGCTGTGAAAATAACTCTGAGGTGGGCAGTGGGATACTCAGAGGCACTTAAGTGGCATGTAGAGGCACCTGGCCAGATAGCAAGCAGGACAGATGAGAGCTTGAGGAACCAGCGGGAGAAGTTGTGAGAAACAGCATGTCCAGACATGATGTCAGATCAGCAGTTGTCGTAGGAGAAGAGTGGCTTCCTGTAGGGCCTCCCCCTGGGAATAAAGACACCTCCCTGCCTTTTGGCCATGGAACAACATTTGGACAATAGAGCCAATCTTACAGAGCCACTGACAGCCAGCTAGCTGAGTTGGATAAAGCTGAGCCTTGCAAATCCCAGACACTGGGCTGACTGAGGGGTTGGAAGTGCAACCCCTTGTCCAGGTGAAAAGCTGCTGGGTGGCTCAGAGTCTGGACACAGTCCTATCCTTGTGGGCATGGGCAGCAGATTGTTCAAGAACTGCACCATCCATCCTGAGCATGCCAGGGCTTTGGGTCTAGAGGTCAGACAGCAGCTAGGCCTGGTGGTGCAGAGGCTGGGCTCTGTGGGGCCTGTCCCTTCCTCTGCTCTGGCCATGCCAGCCGCCCCGAGTAGCAGCTACAGTTAGTACAAGGAAGGGGTGCCGTACTCAATCATCTCATTTAATCTGACTTGAAACTTATGGTTCCGGCGGTGTCCTGCATCATTATAGGTCAAGAGAGCTTAAATAACTTGCCCAAGATCATGGAGTATAGTATGTCAGAATTTGAGCCTAGGTTTTGTGACTCCAGAGCCCCTGCTCCAGACCTGCCACTCTGCAAAATTCTCATCTGAGAAATGTGGTCACTTACAAACCAGGATGCTTGGTTTGTAAACTCTGTCCTGTTTGACCTCTCACCCATCCATCCTCACCATTCCTTTCATTAAAAGAAAAAAGGCATATCCCTTATGAGTCATCTCAGAGGCAGCTGGGCCAGTTACTTTGCCAACTTGCACAGTCCTCCGCCATTCCGTCTTTCTCCCCTGGCTGCTATCTGTGGTTTTCAATTCTTTCTCTTCCCAGTGAAGTTAGTACTGTAACCCCTTGCCTGATCAGTTGCTTTCCCCTGCACTAATTAGGTGTGATCCAAGTGAACAAGAGTCATCAGAAACCTACTCCAAACCTCTGTGCTCTGAGTATACGAGGATTAGATGCTCTTCTTGCCATAGAAAGGATAAAGCAGGTGTTAGAAAACCACTTAATTGTTTTTAACTGTTTCGCTTGTCATCTTTCTAGGCTGAACACAAATGTGGAACTGTATCAAAGTTTGCAGAAATTGTTAGCTGATAAAAAGCTTGAGGAGTCCCTTGATCCAGAAACCAGGTACTCATTTATTTGTATTCATGGTGGTGGGGTCTATGGAGGTGAGACAGGTCCGCTCTGCCTGGGAGGCCGCCTCCTATGTCTGCCTGACATGAACTTTCCTCGGCTCCACAAATGTAGAGCTTTCCTGAGATCGTGTCTGAGGTCATGCTCTACCCTCTTATCCTGCTTCAGTTTACTTCAGAGCCCTTGTCACTCCCCTTCCAGTGTCTGCAGTTTGTGAGTCTGTTTATCTTCTCTCTGTGGACTGGAGCTCCTGGAGGGCAGGCTCTTGGTCTCTTTGTTCATTGCTGCATCCTCAGCATCTGTGTTCATGGCATATAGTAGGTACTTAACCAGCAGATGGATTCCTAAAAACAGTTGATAAATACACTTATGTTTGTGGTTCAGGTTGTGTAATCTTTGTCATCAGAAGATGTAAGCACTCTGATTTCAGTTATCAGATTGATGTAAGACCCTTGAAATGATTTGCTTTGGTTCATTAGATTACCTTTATGATTCTAAATTTAAAAGGCCTAGTTTCTAAGTCAGTACTTAAACATTCACACTCATTCCTCATTCCCTGCCATTGGGTCACTTCCAACTAAACGTGACCCTTCTACAGAGCTGCTGATAGAGTCGATCTGGAGATACTTGCCTTTTTTTTTTAGCAGGGAAACAGTCTGTGGATTATACCGCCAGACCTGAAATGGACTGAAATTGGCCATTTTGAATCAGACGGTGTACTGTGTAGAAATGACAATTAAAGAGGACTGAGTGTGACATTCATCAACAAAAAGAATGTTTTAAGATCATTTTTGAAGGTCTAACACTGTCAGTGGTAGGATCAAATCCATATACCTATAAAGGAGATTAAGTTACTACAACTGTTGTTAGATTTACTCACCTCCTCCTGTTAGGATTTCCAGCCTTGGAAGCCTATGGCAGATTGAGAGGAGTAGGAACTAACTTGAAGACAGTGAGTAAACAATTTACAATTTACTCATTGCACATACTATTTCTTGGCAGTGTAAATACTAATATAAATATTAACATAAGAATGAGACTACATCTGTGGAAAGAGACCATGGAGAAGCTCAGTGTCATTAGCCGGATCGTGACAGGGGGATGTGGAACAGAACCCTCAATTTCTCATATGAGTTCAGCATGAATTGAAGAACTAGAACCTTGAGTCTGTCCCATATGAATTTAGAGACCATCTCAAGAAGAGATTCAGTGAATGTATTGATTAAGAACTGAAGATGAGACTTATTGTGGGCTGACATTAAGGATATCATACATGGAGAAAGCAAAAAGTCATTGAACAGACAAGAACGAAAAGACCAAAATGAATGTCCTAAGAGACCTGAAACTTGCTCTTGAATGCAAATAACTAAAGCCAAAGGAAGAAGTGAGGTAAAAGAGCTGAAGAAAAGGTTTCCAAGGGTAGTTTAAAAAGATAAAGTAAAACATTATGATGAAGTATACAAAGGCCTTAAGTTAAAAACCAAAGGGGAAGGATAGGCTTGGCATTTCTCAAGCTGAAAGAACTGAAGAAATATTTAAAGTCTTAAATTACAACACTGAAGGATTCTGTAGGCAAAAGGCCACATGAGCAAAATAACAGTTGAAATGTGGGTCTTTTGTCATTGGAGGAAGAGATCCATATTTGAATCCATTCCAAAGGAAAAGCATCCAACAGAATATGAAAATTATCGCACAGTGTCATTAATACTATGTGCCAGTAAAATCTTGTTGAAGATAATTCAAAAAGGGCTGTGCAGGATATCAACAGGGAACTGCCAGAAAGTCAGCCAGAAAGGTGGAAGGGGAATATGATTACTGAAATCAGGTGGACCTGGCTAAAAATGGAGACTGCTGGGAGCTCTGGTCGCCAAGCGGTAAGAAGCTGCCCTACAATCCTGAAGCATGTGGTTCAGATCTGCCAGCTGCTTTGATGGGTAGTCCACTCCTGCGTGAATTACTGACTCTGAAAACCTGCTGGAGGGTCAGCTTTGGATTGGTTTTTGACTGGATGGCAAACCACCATAAGAAGCTAGTTGTTTACATGTGTTCTTATTGATTCTGCAAAGGTTTGATTTTGTGTATCATAAATTATTAATAGCTTTGTGAAGAATAGGAATTCCAGGACACTAATTCATGCTCATGCACAGCTGTACGTAGATTAAATGCCAGTGGATTGAACAGAACCAGGGAACGCTGTACGTTATATAGTCAGGATAGGTGTGTGTCACGGTTGCTGTATCTTTTTGCCACATATATGCTGATCAGATAATCTAAGAGCCTGCACTATATGAATTTGGCATCAGGATTAGGGATTTGTTAAAAGTCATGATACTGTGGATGACAAAACTTTGCATGCTGAAAGCAGAGAGGACTTGAAGCAATTATTGGTGAAGATCAAAGATTATAGTCTTTAGTGTGAATTACTTCTCAAGATAAAGAAAACAAGTCAGTAAGCAGTATCAGGATAAGTGGAGCAAGGGTGGAAGTTACCAAGAATTTAATTTTACTTGGATCTAGAGTTAACACCTATGGAAGGATCAGTCAAGATAGGAGATGGTACACTGCACTGGGCAAACCTGCTGCGGAAGATATCTTTAAAGAGTTAACAATCGAACACATCACTTTGAAGACTCAGGTTTGCCTGACTTAAGCCATGATATTTTCATTTGCCTCATGCTTAAACTCAAAACTGAGGCTCACTGCTGTGGAGTCAGAGCTGCCTCATAGCTGACCCTCCAGCTGCTTTTGGAGGCTGTAAATGGCACAGGCAGAAATTGCCCATCTTTCTCCCAAGGAGTGGCTGGTGGATTTGAACCATCAGAAAGACGTTGCCTTTGGGTTAGCAGCACAGCTCCTCATGGCCCGTGCTTTCCGAGCTCCTGTTTGCCTCACGTGCATGTGAAAACTAGCCAGCTAAAGGAGAGTAGATGTCTTCAAATGTCTGTATTTCTGTATTGGTGAAGAATATGAAATGTATCCCAGAAAACCAACCAGACTCCTTGGAGCAAGGCCAGTGAGAATGCTTTTTAGAACTGAGGGTGGGATGTCTTCTTGTGTGCTTGGCATATTATCAGGAGGGACCAGGACCTGCAGAAGATTATCAGGCTTTGAAAATTTTGTCTCCGTGAAAGAGAAAGACCTTCAACAAGATGGATTGACACAGTGGCTCCCACAGTGTGGTCCAGCGTGCAGTGAGAGGGAGGATGGCGCAGGACTGGCTAGTGTTTTGCTCTCTTACATAAGGCCTTTGATAGATATCACCGACTAGATGACACCTCACAATAATGGGTATTAAAAATCCTGTGACGTTGAAGCATCGAGATGATTGGCTGGACATAGCCAGAAACTGTCAACTTCACATATGATGAGAGTCTAAGACAGTGGCTACAAACCCCCCAAAGAATTGTAGATTCAGTAAGTTACAGTGTTGTGACCGTTCACAGAAGAATGATGTAAGTGGAGTAGCCCTTCAGCTCAGAGGACAGCTTGGCATCAGCAGTTAAAGCTGACTGACTGCAAAGTCAGCAGTTTGAATCGAGTGGCCATGCTATAGGGGGGAAACGTGGCTATGTCTGTAAAGGCTGCTTCTGTGAAGATTGAGTCTTGGAAAAAATCTAGGGCAGTTCCATCTGACCTAGAGTGGCTGTGCATTTAGAACATCCTTCTTATTTTTAGTATCCCCCAAGTTTCATTCCCTGAAATACTATGTCAGTAAGTTTGGAAATCTGACATGCTAATGTCAGAGAGGAGTTATTCTGGGGAGCTGTGGTATGTTAGCATCTCTGAGGAGCCTACCCATCAAAAAACTGGGTTAATTTGGGATTTCCCTGGATGCAAAAAGTATAATGAGCATGTTTTCCAGAAAATATAATGGGAGGAAAATTCAAGCCATAATGACAGAGCTGTAGTATGCTTCAGGGTAGGTTTAGGGAGACGGTGTGAAACTGCAAAACACATCCACACATTTACGCACAGCTGGGAAACATGCACAGTGACAGGAGACAGGCAGGTGCACTTATTATTCCTAGGGAAGGAGCGCAGTAATGTTCTTTTTTATTGGCGTGTAAATTTGATGCTATCCAATCACTATCTTAAGATTGTTTTTGTTTTTGTTGTTGTTAATAACATGGATTTGAAGTAATTGTGAGAGTGAATAGGCATGAGTAGTCTTAACAAATAAAGATGTTAAAAAAAATATACCAGATCATAAAACAAATTATGAAAATAGCCTGTTTGAAAGAGTTTTATTTTATGTTCATGTCAGAACAGTCATTTCAGTGAGAGAATAGACAAAGTCCTGGCACAGACCCAAATTTATATGAGACTGCGCTGAGTATGTGATGGATGTGTTGTTTCTTGTTGGTAGAGAAGAAACGTTACTCATTACATCGTGTTAGGCTTGTAAGTGACCATTTTGGAACAAAAGGAATAGGTTGGTTAAAAATTTAAATACTGGGGTGGGGGGTGGGGGTAAATGGTAGTAATTGATTTTGATATGTGGCAGCTCTTTCCTGGCATTATTCCAAAGACAGACACATAAAAGAGAGTGATACTATCATAGCCTAGTTGTAAGAAGTTGCACTGTAATCCCTAAGGCCCAGGGTTCCAATCCACCAGCTGCTCCAAGGGGTAAGGATGGGACGTCTACTCCTGTGCAATTAACTGCCTCTGAAAAGCCTCTACGGGGTCAACTGTGAGTCAGTTCTGACTCTGTGGCACATAACAACAACAGCTGTATGACAGTTGCAAACTTTCCTGTAGCAAAGCTTGTCCACTTCTGTATGCCAAGTTAATCATCCACATTTCATCCAGTGGTAGATAAAATGCTACTTACATGGTAAAGGGCATCTTTACCATGTTAAGAGTTCTTACAAATTACTAAAGGAAGAGGCAGGCAACCTTTTCCTTTAGCAGTTTAATAATACTAGGAACAACTAGTTCGTAAGGCAACATTTTTTTAAAAATACTCATTTCACCAAAAAAAGCAATTGCAACAAATGGCTGTTAGACTTATAAAAGTATATATTACTTTAATGTTAATATATAGACAGTCATACCTTGAAATATGAGTGCTTCAATAAATTTGTTATTGGCTTCATACTTTCCAAGCCTTAATTTTCTCTTCTGTAAATGGAGCACATTTATAAATGTATTAACTACACTGTAAACTTGAAATGACATAATTTGTGTAGAGTACTTTGCTCAGTACTTGGTGTGTAAATGATGTCATTTGTGTAGCTTTGCTTGGTACTTGGTGTGTAGAAATCATGCTGCGATGCTGCAGGCTGTGCCGCTGGACTCTGAAATACTAACAGACACACCCTTTGTGGATAGATTTCAGTAGCACTTTGAAATTAAGACTAAGAAGAAAGACTTGACTGTCTACTGCCAGAAATTTGCCAATGAAGGCTGCATGAATCACAGTGGAATACTATCCAATGTAGGTTGGAAGGAACTCAGCATGTATAGTAATGTCAACAATTCGGAAGATGGTGTATTCTTTCTCTCATACATGGGATCTCCATGAGCTGGAACCTGCTACCGCTGTTCTAGAAATGTAGAATAAAGCAAAGAGCTCATCAGACGGAAAAGAAGTAAAGACATTATTAATGCTTTGACATGGGTTCTCTGTGTTGTTGTTGTTGTTGTTATGTGCCGTCGAGTTGTTTGCGACTCATAGCAACCCTATGTACAACAGCCCTAAACCGTGCCCTGTCCTGTGCCAATCTCATTGCCTCTGACACACTCATCCCAAGTACCCCGGCCACTGAATCAATCCACCTCATAGAGGGTCTTCCCCTCCTGCACTGTCCCTCTACTCTACCCAGCATGATGTCCCTCTCCAAAGACCTGTCTCTCTTTACAGCATGTCCAAAGTATGTCAGACGAAGCCCCAGAATCCTTGCCTCCAAGGAGCAGCCTGGTTTAATCCTCTCTATGATGAATCTGTTTGTTTTCTTGGCAGTCCATGGTACATTCAATACTCTTCTCTAGCACCACAGCTCAAAGGCGTCAATTCTCCTTCTATCCTCCCTAGTCATTGTCCAACTCTCTGATGCATAACAAGTGATTGCAAAAACCATGGCCTGTATCAGGTGGACCTTAGTCTTCAGAGAGACACTGTTGCTCTTGAATATTTTGGAGAGGTCCCTAACCGCAGACTTTCCCATCGCAATACGTTTTTTGATTCCCTGGCTACTGGTGCCAAGAGTGTTGACCGTGGAGCTGTGCAAACTGAAGCTGTGAACAATCTCAATCTCTTCACCATCCATCCTGATGCTACCGATTGGTCCAGTGGTGAGAATTTTTGTCTTCTTGACATTGAGCCTCAGTCCATACTGAAGGCTGCAGTCCTTGACCCTCTGCAGTAAGTGCATGAGGTCCTCCTCAGTTTCAGCGAGCAAGGTTGTGTCATCTGCATAACGCAGATTGTTGATAGATCGTCCACCAATCCTAACGCCACGCCTCTCCTCATAGAGCCCAGCCTCTTGGATAATCTGCTCTGCATACAGGTTGAAAAGGTATGGAGACAGGACACATTCCTGGCGTACACCCTTCCCAATTTTGAACCATGCAGTGTTGCCCTGCTCTGTTCTGACGACTGCCTCTTGGTCCAAGTATAGGTTTCGCATTAGCACGATTCAATGTTCTGGGATTCTTCCCATTCTTCTCAGAGTCAGCCACAGTTTGTTATGATCCACGCAGTGAAATGCCTTTGCATAATCAATGAAACACAGATAGACATTCTTCTGGTATTCTCTGCTTTCAGCTAAGATCCATCTAACATCAGTTACAATATCCCTAGTACCACGACCCCTTCTAAACCCAGCCTTGACTTCTGGCAGTTCTCTGCTGATGTACTGATTATAGCAGGGGATAAAATGTTTACTTATTAATTCACTTTAAAAGTCTCTGCTCTTAAGTTGTATTTGATTCAGTCCATGGTCTTTTCAGTACATCTGAGATCTGAGCAATGGATAAGGATGACAGAAAAATAATTGATGCCTTTGAGTTGTGTTGTTGGAGAAGAGTACTGAATATTCAGAAAAAAGCCAGACAAACAACTCTGCTCTTCACTAGCAAGAAGCTTAGAGTATACCTGACAAAGAAACAAGTTCTGTATGTTGCTTTAGAGTTACAGGTGTATGGGCTTACCTTGTTGGAATTGATGACCTATTGTTGTTTGTTGCTGTGGGTTGCAGCCCATGATAATGACTGTTTGCATTCACCCCGCCTAAAACCTCAAGCTCAGTGCACTACCGTCAGGTTGATCCTGGCTCCTGGAGACCCATGGGCTGTAGGGTAGGACTGCTCTGTAGGGATTTGTTGGATGTGATCTTCATGGAGGCCGACTGCCATGTGTGTCTGGTGTTAAGCCACTGGGGAAATTTGAACTACCATCCTGTGCTAGCAGATCCTCTCTACTGCTTAGGGGAAGGACCTCCTTGGTGTGCTCGCTGCGTGTAGTATAATATAAATATTTGTTGATGGAAAGACAAGGGGACAATTGGAATGATGCTTAGCTCTTTTAGAAGAAAATGGAGCTGACTGTTCACTTAGGCATGATGGGTCTGCTACCCCATCAACAGGACGATCACTTCAGCCAGTTAGCTGACTAGGCGTTTACTTGCCGTATGAGATGTTAATCCCTTGAATTATAAATATGAAAATGTATGTGTATATGTCTCTCTTCATCTCGAAGCATCTGGCTTATGGACATAAGGTTACAAAAGCTGATTTATTGAACAAAACAATTTTTTTTGTTAGTAATTAATCTTCTCTACTAACTTTCTTACAGGCGAGTGGCTGAACTGTTTATGTTTGATTTTGAAATTAGTGGAATCCATTTAGATAAAGAAAAGGTAAGTCTTTGCTTGTTTGCTATTTTGACTCCTCTTTGACTAACATTTAGTTGGAATCTTTATCATTGCCTTGCCAAACCAAATCCATCGAGTTGATTCCGACTCAGAGACCACCCACTGGGTTTCTGAGTCTGTGAATCTATTACAGGAGGATACTGCCTGTCTTTCTACTGGGGTGCAGCTGGTGTATTTGAACTATTGACCTTATGATTAGCAGCTTAATATGGATATGCTACTTTTTACTGTTATTCACTCCTCAAATTCATTGTCATTGAGTCTAAACTGACTCGTAGTTGGCTCTCCAGCGGGTTTTCAGAGGCAGAAAATCTCATGCGAGGAGATAGTTGGCTTTATAATCATTGTAATGAATATCAGTTGAGAATCGGCAAAAATCCATTAAGCACATAATTTCACATCAGCTCTCCATGACAGTTCTCTTTTGGACACTATTACTATTCATAGTTTACAGCTGAGGCAGTGGTGGGGGGGGTGGTCTCCAGAGCTTTGTGGGAGTTAGTGGAGGAGCTCCTAACTCAGTCCAGACCAGTGACCCAGCATCTGCTAACAAAGTAGAAACAAACACTTGCTATATGACAAGTAACTTTCAGGGCAGGATTCTAAGCCAAGAACTCTCTGCTCTTCTGTGTGTGTGAGAACAGTGTTAGACATGCTACCTCCCAGGACACCAGGGTCCTGATACACTGTGCTCACCAGCTTTGTCAGCCTGAAATCCCTGTCAAAGCTTCATCTTCAGGTCATGTTGTCTGTGAAACTTGGACCAGTTCTTCTCTTGTGGCATTTTGCTTATGTCTGGAGGTTGTACTAACTGAAAGACTGCAGGTCTCTGGTCGTGCAAATACACCACCAGCAACTTAGGAGGATAAGCAGTCGCCTCCTGTTGGGATTCAGAACCTCGGAAAACCACTGGAGCAGTTCTCCTCTGCCTGTGGGGTTGTTGGAAGTCCAAATCCATCAGTGGTAGTGGGTTTGGGCTGGTTTTAATAACCTTTTTGCTATTCCCCAGGTTAACATTAGGTGGCGCTAAGTGGCCGCATCAGAAACAAATTCTCAAAATCTCAAACTCATTGCTGACTCTCTGGTGGATTTTCTTTTCTTTCTCAGTGAGTTGGAAACGACTCAGAGCTGACCCTGCAGCAGGTTTTCAGAGACTGTAATTTGAACAGGTCGCAATTGCACATATGTCTCTTGCAGAGCACCTGGTGGATTTGAACTGCATATGTTTGGGTTGGTATCCTAACTCCTTATCCACTAGACCACCAGGCATGGGAGGCTGAAGGAGATTCCCCATCTTTCTCCTGAGGAGCTGCTGGGGGATCTGAACTGCCTGAGAGGCCTGACCTTTCATCTAGCGGCACTACTCTGTCCACACCCTGCTGGGCAGAGAGAAATCCTGGGTTAAGTTGGACATGCAGGTTTTTGTTTGTTTTTTTTTTTTTTGGACATGCAGTTTATGAGCACGTTATTTCATACACGGTATTTCCTAGGAAATGTTTGTTACCATTGACTTACTTTTTTTCATACTTTTTTCGAACTACTTTTGTATGCATCCAGCTACATTTTATACATTTATATTTTTAAAAAAATTCCCCAACTACTGACAGGCCAATGGCTTAGTTATTTTTAGGGTCCTGGTTCAGCCTGGGAACTATTACTAGCTATTTATGCCTCCCAGGAAGATGTACGTATCATCTCCCTGATCTCCCCCAGGAGCCCAGGACCAGAATCCCCATTGGTTTTCCAGTGATGGATAACTGAAAATTCACCTCTTCCTCCAGTTGTTGTTGTGTACTGTCGAGTTGGAACTGATCCATAGCTGACCCTCCAGCGGGTTTTTAGAAGCGGTAAGTCATACAGAAGGAGACAGACTATCTTTCTCCCATGGAGTAGCTGGCAACACAATTCCTTACCACTGGTGAATTACACATACAGTGATGTAGATTTCATCCTAAAATCTTTGGGGCAAGTCCCTTTAAGAATGCACATTTCTTCAGGAGACTGCATCTCATAAGGATAAACCTGCACATTGTGCCAGGGTTATCATTGCCAACCAAGGGCATCCCAGCTCCCAGTTCTGGGCCCACCTCCTGGGAAACAAGGTGGGCGGTGGGCTGACTGAGTGCTGTCCAGCCTGGCTTGTCTCATCTTGGTACTGACCTTGTCCGAGCTTCTACAGTTGCTTTTCTCCTTCTGGATAATCACAGTTGATCCTTGAACAACATGGGTTTGAGCTGCCATGTGCATTTTTCTGTTGTGATGAACTCAAGAATCCACTTAAAAACCTTCACTGGTACTCATCATGTCCGAGTGAGCATTTATAGGGAGAGGTGTTCATGCAGGCAGAACCCTGCCCCCCACCCCAGGTGAGAACAGTGCCTGAGCTCAAAGCAGGAACACAGAGGGGAGGGGGGGGTAATCACACGTGGGGTTCAAACCTGCATTGTTCAGGAGGTAGCTGTAAATTGTACACAGTTTGAAAAGTAGGAGTCTTTCATCCTCCTCACTGCATTGGTTCAACTCTTTTTTTTTTTTTCATGGTCTGATTTATTTATTTATTTATTTTTTTAATTTAGGTTGTTTATTTTTCATTTCAATGAACATCTACAGAGATTTTGGGATTCCATTCATTCATTGTTGCACCCTTCTCCCCGCACAAACCCCTCCCCTCTCCCCCCCATTTGCTCCTCTCCTTGAAAAGCAAAAGAAAACCTCCCTCATTGGTACACAATCCCCCCCTGCACCTCCCCAAACCCCACCCCCTACCCCCAAATATAATCCACTCTGCAACCCTCATTGCATACTCCTACGATAAAAATAATGCCCTAAAATATAATACTTTTAGACTATTCTCTCCCCCATAGACTTTAATGCCGCAAACATATTTCATCCAGTCTTTCTCAGTCTTACCCCCACCCCAATGCCAGCCTCATTCTCTTAATTCCTTCAGGCCTGTCATTTTCACAGATTTTTAAGATTGAGTGTATATTTTTGCCTTTTTCAAATCTTTAGTGTTTTTGTCTAAAAATACCCTCTGTGCTTTGTAAATCATCAATCACAGAAATACTGTAAAATCATAAGGCTATTATTTATCAGGGAGTTGTGGTGGCCCGGTGGTAGGGAGTTGCACTGCCAACTCAAAGGCTTATGGTTTGAATCCAACAGCTTCACTGAGGGAAAGATGGGCAGTCTCCACTTGTGTGATATACAGCCTCAGAAAACCCGCTAGAGGGCCAGCTGTAATTCGGTTCTGACTTTATGTATCATCACCACACCACAACCACCACAATATCCGTTTGTTAGGGTAACATGTATCTTAAAAACAGGATTAATGAATTATTGCAATTAGTTAATAGCCATGGTGCTGCAGTGGTTACAGTACTTAGATAGAAACCACAAAGTTGCCAGTTTGAACCTCCCAGCTGCATTACCAGACAAAGTTGAGGAACTCTGTCTCCATAAAGATCTCAACCTTGGGACTCCTTCAGAACAGTTCTTCTCAGTCCTGCGTGTCTGGGAGGCAGAATCAAGTCAGCTATAATGGATTATGTGATACGCTTTAGTACTTCCTGCTTAGATTTAAGTTTTGTTTACATTTAAACAAATATCTTTTTTTCAATTTCTATTTAAATTTTATTTTGTTTTGTCACTAAATTATGACACATTTCAACAATATGTGTTGGTTTGCCTTTTTTAGTGGCTGTCTGTTATCATGAAATATCAATTACAGTTACCTTGAAATAACACTTTCTTGTTTCTCCACGTAGCGGGAAAGAGCAGTGGACCTCAACGTTAAAATCTTGGATCTGAGTAGCATGTTTCTGATGGGAACCAATGTCCCAAACAAGATTGGGAAGCAGCTCCTGCCGGAACACATCCGCCGCCACTTTATCACCTACGGGGAGCACGTGGTCATCGATGGGCTGCATGCAGAAGTGCCTGACGACCAGGTGTGTCCTCTGCTCTTGCTAGCTTATGTCCTCTGGGTGGACATAAACAACAACAACAACAAAAAAAACCAAACTAAAACAAGCAGTAGTGCCCTTTTAAGGAGAACTGGTGGCCTAGTAGCAAGAAGATGTGCTGCAATCCTAAAGGCACACTGTTTGAATCCACCAGCTGCTCTGAGGGAGAAGGATGGGAAATCTCCAGTGTGATTAACTGCCTCTGAAAACCCACAGGAGGGTCAGCTATGAGTTGCTTCCAACTCAGCAGTACACAACAACAGCAACAACTTTTAAGGTACATTTAGTGTTAGTAATTTGGAAGCAGGAGCGGCATCCACTTCCTAAACAACATGCGTCTAGAAACTCTATGAACTTTGATAAATGATGATAGTTATAGAAAGGTTTCAGGACTTTTGTTCACAGGGTTGCTAGGTCGTTCTCGACTCAATAGCAATCAACAACAACACTGTTAATAAGCCTTGAAAACATGACATGGCATTTTGAATTCCATAACTGCTTTGAATAAAGATAATAAAGTAATCCTGGCTGCCTTTAAAAAAACCTCATTTTAAAATCTGATTAGTAACAGCAATGAATGACCATTAGATGACTTGAATTTTTAGTTTACACAAGTAGAAGTGTTGTAGTGTAAAGATACATGCCCCTCCTTTCCACTTCGTCCTTTTGTTGTTAGGGCTGTTGAGTCACTCCCTACCATAGCAACCCTGTGCCCAGCAGAACAAAGCAGCGTGTCCCAGGCCTGTGACGCCCTCCCAGGGTGAGCTCACGGCTGTGGCTGCTGTGTTAGCCCCTGTTGTTGAGGAGATTCCTCTTGTTTGCTGACCCTCTGCTTGACCAAGCATGACGCCTTTCTCCAGGAACTGGTCCTTGCAGGTAACATGTCCAGAATACACGACACAGATTGCTGCCTTCTCTGCTTCTTAGGAGCACTCTGGCTGTACATGTCCTAGAAGTGTGTTCTTCTGGCGGTCTGTGGGCTGGTTGATATTCTTCACCAACACTGTCATTCAAAGATGTTATCCTACCTTGCCGCTAGAGTGCCAGAGAAATAGCTGCTGCAGTCCATACTCACTTGTGAATCCCAAAGCTTTATTCACCTTATTCAAACCATGGCTTTATTTTTTAAATCTGTCCTCACCTGCAGGTATGATGGCGTAGTATTTTGCATCATAGTGTTTACATCTTGAACCATTTACTTTTTAAATATAGGTGCGAGAAGCTGCTTATAAAATTTTTCTTTATCCCAACGCTGATCAATTGAACTGCTTAGAAGAATTACTCAGAAACAGAGACCTGCTGGCCAAGTTAGTGGGATATTCTACGTTCTCCCACAGGGCTCTCCAGGGAACAATAGCTGGGACTCCAGGTAAGGGCCCTCGTCACCTCGAAGGATAACAGTGGATTTTCATAACACTGAGCTTGGTCTTAGGCAGCAGTATGTTAAGTTCTAGTTTTACTATTCCCACAGATCTCTTCTTTGCATTGTCCACGTGTCTAGTTTGGTGTGGTTTATAAATGTTGCTATGTGCCGTCGGGTCAGCACCGACTCATAGCTTCATAGCTGACCCTCCAGTGGATTTTCAGAAGTTGAAAATCACATGGGAGAAGATAGCCCATCTTTCTTCCATGGAACAGCTGTAATTTGGCTGTAATTTATGTCCCACTGCAGTATTTTATTTCATGAAAAGAAATGTTTAACTTTTCACTTGGCACTCATGAAAATTATTTGCACATTATGTTAAATTGATATTGTGCACAGTCTACCCACGGTGGCAGAGAAGGGAATAGGGGGACCTGCATTAAGAGGAGAGTGAAGACAGGCTAAGAAGCAAAGGTGAAGGTGAGGAAGGGAGCATCTTACAGTGAGGTGGTTCTCAAAGTATTTCATATCAGATCCTTTTAATCTGACAGTTTTCCAGGTGTACTAGTTGATGGAGATATTCTTCTCATCCAAGATAACTTTAAAAAAAAAGCCAAGTAAGTGGAAGAGAGTGAAAAATGTGAATAATGCCATTGGACTATTTGTATAGAAACTGTCAGAGGGAACCTATTCACCAAAACCACAGTAAAATGTTACTAAAGAAAATAAAAATCCAAATTAAGATGTGATAGAGTTTCTTTAGGTGCTTAAACATTGTATGGAGTTTTAGAAATGAAAAGCACATAACAGAGTTATTTGGAAACAGTTCTGTAGAACCTCCTGAAATTAGATTTTATTTTTAACTAAATTATGTCTCCTCCCACCCTCTGAACTTCTTGGTGCCCTTCAAAATGACACATGAGGAAGTGTGTTTAGGTAGTTGTATACAAGGCTTGTTGAGCACTGATCCAAGCATTACGTGAGGCTGCTTGGTGTAATACAGGCTTCATTATCTCTAAGCCTTTTATTTCACTCACTCACTCACTCACTCACTCACTCACTCACTCACTCACTCACTGCCATTGAATCAGAACTGATGCAGAGGCTAACGATGCAGAGGCTGAAAATTGAAAGGGAGGAGATTGCCCGTTTTCCTCCCAAAGAGCAGCTGATGGATTTGAACCACGAGAGTCCTTAGAGACTCACTCAGAAAGGGTGTCACTTATATTGAAGGCAGGACAGAAATTTTAAGCCATGTAAATACCCTCTAGTAAATAGAAAAATATTTGTGGCCAACTGTAAAATACATATGATGAGTAATGAAATGAATGCTACTGAACAAAACGTGTGTGAACAGTTAAATAAAAAATTAAATTGCTTTGTAAACCTTCACTCAAATAATAATTTAAAACAGAAAAAATAGACATAGGAAATCTCTCTTCATGAAAAATTGCCTATCATGTTGTTTTCGTTGTTATGTGCCATCGAGTCGCTTGCGACTCATAGCGACTCTATGTACAACAGCCCTAAACTCTGCTCTGTCCTGTGCCAATCGCACTGTCTCTGACACTCCCATCCCAATTATCCCAGTCACTGAATCAATCCACTTCATAGAGGGTCTTCCCCTCCTATACCGTCCCTCCACCCTCCCAAGCATGATGTCCTTCTCCAAGGACCTGTCTCTCCTCACAACATGTCCAAAGTATGTTAGACAGAGCCTCAGAATCCTTGCCTCCAAGGAGCCACCCGGTTTAACCCTTTCCAGGACAAATATGTTTGTTTTCCTAGCAGTCCATAGTATTCTCAATACTCTTCTCCAGCACCACAGCTCAAAGGCATCAATTCTCCTATCCTCCTTGGCCATTGTCCAACTCTCTGATGCATAACAAGTGATTGCGAAGACCATGGCCTGTATCAGATGCATCTTAGTCTCCAGAGAGACACCATTGCTCTTCAGTACTTTGGAGAGGTCCCTAACAGCAGACTTTCCCATGGCAATGCGCCTTTTAATTTCCTGGCTGCTGGTGCCAAGACTGTTGACTGTGGAGCCAAGCAAGCTAAAGCTGTGTACAATCTCAATCTCTTCACCATCCATCCCGATGCTGCCAATTGGTCCAGTGGTGAGAATCTTTGTCTTCTTGACATTGAGCCTCAATCCATATTGTAGGCTGCAGTCCTTGACACTCTGCAGCAGGCGCTTCAGGTGTTCTTCAGTTTCAGCCAACACAGTTGTGTCATCCGCATAACACAGGTTGTTGATAAATTGTCCACCAATCTTGACCCCACATTTCTCCTCATAGAGCCCAGCCTCCCGGATAATCTGCTGCATATAGGTTGAAAAGGTATGGAGATAGGATGCATCCCTGGCGTATGCCCTTCCCAATTTTGAACCATGCGGTGTTCCCTTGCTCTGTTCTGATGACTGCCTCCTGGTCCAAGTATAAGTTTCGCATTAGAATGATCAAGTGTTCTGGGATTCCCATTCTTCTCAGAGTCAACCATAGTTTGTTATGATCTACACAGTCAAATGCCTTTGCATAGTCAATGAAACACAGATAGACATTCCTCTGGTATTCCTTGCTTTCAGCCAAGATCCATCTAACATCAGCTACAATATCCCTAGAACCACGACCCCTTCTAAACCCAGCTTGGACTTCTGGTAGTTCTCTGTTGATGTGCTGATCCAGTTGTTTTTGGATAATCTTCAGTAAAATCTTGCTTGCATGTGAAATCAGTGAGATTGTTCTGTCATAGGAGATAATAAATACTTACTACATTGCCTTTGTGAATTTGTAAAATATAATGGTATGTTAAAACAACTCTATGGAAAACTTTATTTTTTCTTTAATAGTCTTTTTTTACCTAAAAATAACATTTTCTTTTACTTTTCTGGCTTCCTTCCCCCCCCCCCCCCCCCCCCCGAGTCCATGAGCATTTTTAATCTTCTCTTTATTTAAATCTTTTTCTCTGCAGGGTTTTACAGTTTATGTGGTAAAATTCTTGAACATATTGGAATCATAAACCTAAACACAAAAGCTAGAGCTTGAAAAGTTCTATAAGAAAACCTCATGACCTTAAGATAGAAACTGTTGTGTTTTGGGGAAAGTTTACACAGTGAATTAAGTTCTCATTCAGCAGTGTCTCCACACATTGTTCAGCAGCATTCGCTATGTTTTCCACAGGGTATGGACATTCTCCTTGATTGCTTTCTGGTTTTTCTGCTGTTCTAGTTTCCCTTCCTATTTAGTCTTGACTTTTTGGTCTCATAGCGACAAAAACCAACCCAAGCCCACTGCTAACTTGTCCAGCCCCACGCACAGCGGACTCCACCAGCTTGCCAAGGATATACATCTTCACGAAAGAGGCTGTCCATTTTTTTCCTTTAGCAACTGGTGGATCAGAACAGCCTACCTTTTGGTTACCCTCTGTACTGTGCCACCAGTGCTGCTTTTTGACCTCATGTAGATTTTTTCTTTTAACAAAAAATGGAGTTCTGTGCTCATGTATAATATCCTTTATTTTTCTTTTAACAACTTGAAATTTTAATGTTCTACTTCTATATTTTGGCAGCAACATTGAATAATTTATTGCTGTATTTAAAGTAAAAATTGGTTACTAACAGTGATTTCCTCCCCTTTTAAAAAATTTTATACTGGTTTACTTACAAAGTTTCTATACATTGTTTTTCACACCAGATTGTTCCCATTTCCTTAACTCACCCCACGCACCCATCAAATTGTGCAACCCTATGATTACCACTTCCACCCCATCCATCCTCAATCCTCTACTCCCCCCTCCACCATAGATCAACATACATGAAAACCAGTGATGTTTAAAAGAATTCCTTAAATTCTACATCTGAACTGCACAATTAAATTTTAATAATGAATTAGATTTTACCTATTTTTACTGAGGAACTTATTTTTTTATTGCATATGTGTGTAGATAGAAGCATTGAAAGCATAAGGTCTTTGATCTAGCCTCCTAATAATGCATTTTGAGATACTGTCTAAGGCATTTGGTCCTTGCTCTGCCTCCTTTGCTTTTCTGATGAAGAAATCATTACTCCCTAGAATATGTTCTCACGGTCCATTTACAACCCTACTTTGATCTGAAAATCATCATCCTGTGGGCTGTGTAGTGTACTATGTTCATCCAGACGGTTTTAAAATTATAATCGGTGAGCCCATATTATTTTATATAATTGAATTTATATGATTTCAATTTCATTTTTAGAGACTGTCATGCAATTCCTTGAGAAACTATCAGACAAGCTTTCTGAAAGGTCAGTTAATTTTATGTATCCTCTAGAATATATGTCTTTTATTTTTCAAAAAGAATTGGCTTGTTAATAAGTAGAAAGGGGTCTAATAAAAATGTAAGCTTTAGAAAGATGGAATTGTCTTTCTGGGTGCCATCTTGAAAACATAGGGTCAAAAACCTGCTTAGGTTGGGTACTTAACATGGAATTTAAAAAAAAAAGGGACTTTAAAAATTGTTAATTTTGTCCCCCTTAAGGGCTATAGTGCATGTTTTTAAATAGGTCTGTTTTGAAATTGTATAATTTATTACAGAAGAAATCAGTTGACAGGTAAATACTTCTTAGTTCTCTACCTTTTTATGCTGATGAAGTTATCCCTACCATACCATCATTTGCATTTTTCATAAAATAGGGCCCCCCTTTCAAGTATGCAAAAGTGTTTTGTAAATAAAAAAGAATTTTTTATTCCCCCCCAGAAAAATCCCTCGTTTGTGATCAGGGCAGAACTAACTCATAGCTTACCCATCAATGAGTTTTCAAGGGCTGTAAACCACGTAGGAAGACAGTACTGATCTTTCTGCCTTGGAGCAGCTAGTAGATTTGAACCACCTACCTTTCAATTAGCAATGCAATTCCTTATTCACTAGGCCACCAGTTAACTTAGTGTTTTGGGGAGCCCATTATGTATAATCAGCCTTCCCTCCCTGTGAATTCCACATCATGGATTCATCCAATCAAGGATGGACAAATTTTTTTTTTAAGTAAAAGCTATTAAGTGATCAGTCTTTCAAAGTTCTGTAAAGTTCTATTTACACAGTTTTCATACCACCAGCCACACTACATATGATTAGTAATCTAGGGATGAAATAAAGTTTATGGCAGGATGTGTGTAGATGATATGCAAATGTAATATTTTACATAAAGGATATGAGCATCTTTGGATTTTTTTTATTCCTGGGCGTCCTGTAACCAGTCTCCTATGGAAAAACTTGAAAAAATTTTCCAAAACTTCTTTCATACTATGATCTACTATTAAAGTAGACCATCCACTTTTTAACTAGTTCCTCAATCTGTATTTCCTCCTGCTCATATCCTGAACACAGGCAGCTCAAGAGTGAGAGTAATGGAGATTAATCCCTGTGTTTGATTTTCCATGTTTTAGGAAGTATATTAGAGGAACAAGGAACAGGGATTTAGGGTTGTGGTTGTTGTTAAGTGTTGTCAAGTCATATGCGACTCATAGCAACCCTATGAATGAAAGTCCTCAACACTTGTGTGACTTTCATCCTTTCTCCAGGTTCATAGGGTTTCTCCTTTCATAGTTACTCCTTTATAGATATACTTTGTTTTGGGGACTGATGACAAATTTTGGAAATAGTGATACAGATTATACATCATAGTAAATGTAATTAGTGGCACTGAATTGTATGCCTAAAATGACATTTATATGTTATATAGCTTAACATGCACACAGGATGCTCTGTCTGCTTCTGCATTTTTAATTGAAGCTGAAGGATTCTAATCTTTCTCAGGCTCCCCTTTTCACATTCCTCTCTGCTCACCACCCCACCTGTTCAGAGTCTTTGATCACATGACTTGCCCTGGATTTGCACTCTACTTGCTGGCCTTACCTTTGCTGAAGGGGTGAAGGCTAGCCCCAAGGCCCTCATAGATAAGATTCCAGAGAGTTGCATGCCTCACTTTGTCAAAGAGAAATGCTATCTCTTTGCTTTTTCACAGAGGTGTCTAAAATTCCATTTGCCTTTTTGGCTATACCAGCACATAACTCAGATTTCTGTTTTGGATTATAGACATCTGCTTTAGAAGCTGATACTCAGTAATTTGGATTGTTGCTGTTGTTATGTGCCTTCAAGTCACCTGCAACTCATAGTAACCCTATGTAAAATAGCTCTGACCTGAGCCAGCCTTACTGACTCTGACACACCTACCCCCATGACCCCAGTTACTGTGTCAATCCATCTCATCAAGGGTCTTCCTTTCTTGCACTGTCCCTCCACCCTTCCAAGCATGGTGTCCTTCTTCAAGGACCGGTGCCTCATGGCCATGTGCCCAATATGTGAGACAGAGTTTCAAGATCCTAGTCTCCAAGAAGAAACTTGGTTTTCTCTTCTTTAATACAAACGTTTTTGTTCTCTTGGTCCACACTGTGTTCAAGACTCTTTCCCAGCACCACAGCTCAAAGACATCACTTCTTCGGTCATCTTTAGTCATTTTCCAGGTCTCTGATACATAGCAAGTACTTGGGAAGACCATGGCCTGGATCAGGTGCACCTTAGTTCCTAGACTGACATCATTACTCTTTAGTACTTTGTATTAAATTTATTTATATCATTTGGATTCTACTTATAAATTCTAAATTTTCCTCATGCTCCCAATGACCACTGCACTTTTGCTGTAATAGAAAGTTCTTTGGCTGGTTATTTGAGAGTTTATTTTGTTTTGTGGGTTAACTATTTATATTCTTTTCTGGTTGCTTGTAGCTATAGATTATATTTTGAGCACAAATGTCATGATGGTTTTTATGTTATGTATAGGGTTTTCTTCTAACAAGATCTTCTTAGTCTATAAATATTAAGCAATTGTTTATTGCCAGTTTTCCTGTAGGGAAAAAGTCCTATGAATAGAATTCTTAATAGTCTATGTTAGTATTTTCCTACAGAATGCACCTTATTAGTCTCTTTTTAACTATAACAAAAATTAGTGATTTAAGGTTTGTTAATCTTTGTTTTCTATTTTTCTGTAGAGTTCCTAGTTTTGCCGAGATTTCCCTTGCTAGTGCTAAAGCTTTAGCTGGGGAGCTCTGGTGAGAGTTGTGCTTACCCAAATGAGGCGCCTCTCTTGCAGTTCAAATCCATATGTTACGCCATGGGAGAGAGATGGCCAGTCTCCTCCTGTGTGATTTACAGCCTCCGAAAACTTTGCTCTAGGTTTCAGCTGAGTTGGTTCCAACTCAATAGCAACGAGTTTGGGATATTTTTTTATTTGTTTGTTTGTTAAGACAAATGTCTGCCAGGGTGCTTTGCAAGGTAGAAATCAAGTAACCTACTGATTTATATATTGCTGTTTCTTTTGACATTTATGTAAAATTTGGATTATTACTGGTTTACATTTGCCCCACAAATCTTAATCTCATTTTCTCATAAATATTGGTAGCATAAATGAATGAATTCTTCTATAGTGTAACTTTTAAAACTTTATCTTAACCCTCTATAATAAACATGTTTTCCAGAACTTTAAACGATTTTGAGATGATGCGAGGGATGAAAATGAAACTAAATCCCCAAAATGCTGTAAGTCATTATGTTGGAATCATTATCATTCTGTAAATAATCTTATTAGTTGAGTTCATTCATTAACAGTTCAGTCTGAAACTTGACTATAATATGTAGAAGATGCATTGTTTCTAATACTTTAGTTTGATGAATGGAAGTATTAAATGTTTTAAAATCTGTTTTCTTTGAAAGTTTTCAAATCACATTCATTTTTTTCAGACAATCCTTGGTTACCATTGACTGATACAATTAACTTATTATAATATCTAAGCAAAGCCTTATTGTATATTGCTGTTCCCTTCATCCCCCTAAGGACTGAGATATTTGACTGAGGTTGAGTGTACCATTGCCACAAACTAGATAAACACAGCGTGTATTAGTAGATAACAGTGTAAAGGCTAACGCTGCTTCTTTTCTGTACAACTTGGCTTCGTAGTTTGCAGCCGTTCAGTCACTGAGCTGGCAGATCATAATTTTGGCCATTGGTGTTAGCACTCAGGTTTATTCATCCATTTGTTTGCCAATATATGGAGCTAAACTAAGCAGAACAACACTGACTGACAGTGTGTGGTCACATGATCTTACTGTATAGCCCGAGTGACCTTCTGGCTAGGGTCCTGCCCTAGGGTTTGGGCACTCTGAGAAGGGATGGGATCCTAGTTCCTCATGTGGTTGGAGGGAGTGGCGGGCTTGCTGGGAATGGCAACAAAAGTGAGGGTTAGAGTTGAGAATTCTAGACTCCATAGCATCTGCCAAGTTAAAGTACTAGGAAAGATATAGGGAAATGTGTCTTTAAACTTTAGAAACTATTTTAGCAGCTGTCCAGCAGCAGCTCCTAAACAATAGATCAATCCTTTCAAATGCACCAATTTATAAAGTAGGATGTCAGTTTGTAAGAATTGTATCTAGCAAAGTATGTAGTAGTTGTCCTCTGTACGTTTTGGCTTGGTATGCAGGCCTACTTGGAAAGCTAGACCATAGATCATAGATCAGCATTTAGTTTGGTGAACAAAGAAACAAAAATTAAACGTGTTGGCAAAAGCTAATTTAATAAATGACAACAATAGGATTTGAATCTTTATCCTTGAGACATTCTGATAAAATTGTTAGTATGGGTGGTTAGGTACCATCGATATCTCATAGTGACCCTGTGTACCAAGAAGAGACCAGTCCTTAGGGAGGACATCAAGCTTGGTGAAGATGAGGGTCGGTGAAAAGCAGGAAGCCCCTCACTGAGAGGGTGTGACATAGTGGCTTACCACACTGAGCTCAGGTGCAACAGAGAGTGAGGACGGCACAGGATGAGCCAGAGGTTCCTGTCTAGTACGTGGGGTTGCTGTGAGTCTGAGCCCACTTGGGCAGCACCACAGAGCATGAACAATGCTGTGTCTTAGCCATTGTTCGGGGACGTGGAAGCAGATGATACCAAATCACTACCCTCATGCTGCTTGCATGCTGTTGGGAGAAAATAAAATAGTTTTATTGGAAAAGTGAGGATGCCTTGTGTCTTGTGGTGAGAACAACTGTAGAGAAAAAATCATGCTGAGAAGGGAGGTAAGTTAAAAGCTTGTTGCCATTGGGGGGGGACTTCAGGTCATGGCAACCCTATGTGTTAAAAGAGAGTAGAATGGTTCTGTTGAGTTTTCTTAGCTGGAACCTTGAAGGAAACAGATCACCAGACCTTTCTTCCACACATCTGCTGAGTGGGCTCAAACCTCCAACCCTTAGGTTGGTAGTAAACCACTTGTGTAGCACAGGACCTGGAGAGGTGATGAGCATTGCAGGTTTGCTTGGGTTGGTGGAGGAAGACTTGATTGTCATCCAGATCCTTTTCTCCTGATTTCTCGGGTCTTTGCTGTGGAGGCTCGAGGTGTGTGTCTGCCATCTTGGATTGACTGGAGGATGGTGTTTAAGTTGAAAAAAACAAGAAGTGAGGGGATTGTGGTGGAGAAACTTTAGTGAAGAAACTTGTTCGCAGAGAACAGCAAATACAAAAGTGCAAGGCAAAAGCAAGCCTGGCATGCTCATGGAACAGTAAGGAGACTCAGGAGGGAGGTGTGGAGGGAGTGCGGGAAGCCGGAGGGGTCAGCTCATGTAGAATGAAGGTGGGGGAACCAGGGAGAGCAGAAAGAAATGTTCTAGATTTTACAGTTAATGTCAGTTGAATGTGAAGCCAGGAGACAGTCATATTTGAAAGGAATCCTCGTGATAGAGTGATTACGTGCCCAGGTTTGACTTTTGTGTTAGTTGGCTTTCCAGTACGTGCAGGCTTCTCTTTCCATCAGCATTCCGAACCAGTCAACAAAACTGTTAGCACCATGTGACTTCATGACATTTTCTTTGCCAGGATTATGGATTTAGTTCTGCCTTAGTTGTACTTTGAATTGAAGCTTTTATTTTGGGAATTCACCCTAAGCTTCTGTTTAGGCTTAAACACAACTTTAATCTTACTGTAGTGCCCTAATCTTACTTGTTACCTGTCTCATGGATTAATTAATAGTCAGCTTCTTTGGGAATAGTTTTGACATGTTCTGACTTATAGTGACTGTCCGCTCACTGGGTTTCTGAAGCTGGAAATGTTTCTGGGAGAAGACTCTCCATCTTTCTTCCCCCAAGTGGCTTGTAGACTCAAATTACTAGCCTCTCTGTTGGTTAACAGACTGACAGTTTACAAACTAGGCTCCAGGTCCCCTTCCATCAGTTACTGGGAGGTCCTGGTATTTCCTCCCAAGTCATAAATGTGTAAAGTTTTCTGATACAGTAATAGGTTTACATTGTTATCAGCTGGCTAAGTAACTGATGAGAGATGTGAATCAGTTTTGTAGCTTTCCTGACAGTGACCTGTTTCCCTTTAGGAACTGATGCCGTGGGATCCGCCGTACTACAGCGGTGTGCTTCGTGCGGAGAGGTAAGTCCTGATGTTTTAGGACCTGCACAGCTTGAAGAAGCGAGAAGAAAAGGCATGTCTCCTGAACATTTTGTAACTGGACCATCCCCTCAGCTCATGAGCTCATGTTTTCTCATCTAGATCATATCTTAATTCTAAGTGCCACACTTTACACTGTCCCTCTCAGCCTCCCATCCTTCCATGCTTAGGCCATTTCCCTTCTTAGAACTCCTCAGTGTCTTCTCACCATGGCTAGAATCCCACCTTGTCCACCCCACCCGAAGTGCCTTCCTCCTTGCACCTTGAGAGCCTTGTGGCTTGGGGTGTGTTAGCCTCCCTTTGTGGAGGAGTTGGGGATCAGGGTGCTCAGCAGTTGCTGGGTGAACTGCTGAAGGGAGAAAGGGATTATGCTGTGTGATTGTTCTCGGCTTTCTCAATTTTTGTTTCAGTATAATGTCAGCATGGTATATCTTGAAGGCTAGAAATGCAGTCATTTAGGAAACTGAAGTTGATTGCTACTGTTAAGTATTCTTCTGTGTTTATTATAGAAAATGGCACATATGTCTCCTCCCTCCCCAAACATATATTCTCCTTCTGTTATTTTTATGCTTATTTGTAAACTGGAGCAACGCACGTCTGTGTAGAGTGAGCACAGTTTAAAATATCTATGTTCAGGGCAAACTTTATGTGCATAAAAATGGGACTAAATATAAAAATCCCACCCATATTACATTTTTACCATTTTTCTTTATGATTCATTTTTGGATTATATAGTTTAAAAGTAAGCATTAGGATTGATTTAAGAAATGGAAAACAATGCATATTGTTCATTTCCTCATTAAAGTATGTTAGTGTATACTCTGAAAAAATATAGATATTTTTGATTGGTATTAGTCTTTAAAATTTTTGTTAGCATGTCTTAGTATCAAGCAAAGGGTAGTGGGTACTGCTTGAAACTTGGACTTTAACTTTTTATGGTGATTTGAGTGAAATTTTAAAGAGCATATTAGTTGTACTTTTAAAAATGTTAATGATTTCTTCTGGCACTTGCTAGTGGAAAACGATACCATTATATGTTCTTTTGGTGCCGGCTGGGTGAGCTCGGCTCCTGTGCTGAGGGCTCACCCACTTCGCTTTCTGTATTTTCTCTTCTTTGGCCTTCATTGTGTCACTGTTTCCCAAACCACAGCTGCTCACACAGTGTCATTCCGCCTGGACCGCTAGGATAATACATTTTGTCAGCTAACATGTCTTAAACGTGTATTGGAAAGTCATCATCCATCATCGTCTCCATAGAAAGCACATTGAGAACAGTCTGAAAGCCTGTCCTTCCATAGTTGTTGTTGTTGTCCTGTTGAGTTGGAACTTACTCAGAGCTGACCTTCCAGTGAGTTTTCAGAGGCAGTAAATCGCATGGGAGGAGGTGGCCCATTTTTCTCCCACAGAGCAGCTGGTGGATTTGAACCTGTATGTCTTTGTGCTGGTAGTACAAATCCTAACGATTAAGCCACAAGAGCTCCCTGGTATAGTAGACTTACTAGCAAACTGATTTTCCATTAGTAACTTATTCAGAGTCTTGAATATCCTGGTCATGGTAAAGAATGAGTTACTAGGATATAGTATAGCAATAGAAGACTTTGTTTTATACTTCCAGAACGTCAGCCCTGGTTTCCTATAGCTGTGTGCTGTTAGGGGCCATAGTGTCCATTCCAACTCTAATGGTCCCACCAGACAGCTTTCTAAGGGCTAATCTTTACAGGATAAAGGGCCTGGTGCCACAGTGGTTGAATGTTTGACTGCTGGTTGAACAATGAGTGGTCCTTGTTTTAAACCCACCAGTTCCTTGGTGGGAGAAAGGTGAAGTTGTCTGTTGTTGTAGTTATGTGCCATCGAGTCGCTTGCGATTCATAGTGACCCTGTGTGCAACAGCCCTAAACCCTGCTCTATCCTGTGCCAGTGTCACTGCCTCTGACACTCCCATCTCGTTTACCCCTGTCACGGAATCAATCCACCTCATAGAGGGTCTTCCCCTCCTGTGCTGTCCCTCCACCCTCCCAAGCATGATGTCCCTCTCCAAGGACCGGTCTGTCATTACAACATGTCCAAAGTATGTCAGACGGAGCGTCAGAATCCTTGCCTCTAAGGAGCTGCCTGGTTTAACCCTCTCCAGGATGAATCTGTTTGTTTTCCTAGCAGCCCATGGTACTCTCAATACTCTTCCCCAGCACCATAGCTCAAAGGCATCAATTCTCCTTCTAGCCTCCTTAGTGATTGTCCAACTCTCCGATGCATAACAAGTGATTGCAAAGACCATAGCTTGTATCAGATGCACCTTAGTCTCCAGAGTGACACCATTGCTCTTCAGTACCCTGGAGAGGTCCCTAACAGCAGTCTTTCCCATTGCAATAAGTTTTTTTATCTCCTGGCTGCTGGTGCCAAGAGTGTCTACTTGTAAAATAGCCTTGGGAACACTTTGAGGCAGTTCTCTGCCCATAGGCTTGCTGTGAATTGGAATCAGTTTGATGACAGTGGGGTATTACTGCTATTATGCATTGCTGTTGTTGTTGATTGCTGTCAAGTCGAGCAGACTCATAGCGACCCTATGCACAAAAGACTTTAAGTCGTTCTTTAACTATTGTCGTTTCTCAAAGTTCATCAAGTTTCTGGAGGCATATTGTTTAGGAAGTGGATGCCACACTTGCTTCCAAACCTGTCTTAATCTGAGAGCTCCACCAAACACTGTCCACTGTGGGTAACCATTATGACATTTGACATCCCATTGGCACAAGGTTCAGCTCACTGCAATCCAAGATTACCTCAGTACAACAAATTGACAGAAGAGTACAGGACTGTACCACTTAGAATAATGTTCCTCCAAAATATAATAACAACCGACTTTTAAATACAAAGACCCTCCATGAGGTTTTGTTCACTCTAAACAAGAGACTTAAATAAAAAAACAACAAATATAATATGCTGTTGTAGTTGTTATGTATTGTTTTCAGTAAACTGCTATTATTACCTGGAACTAGGCATCTTGAGAAGTTTCCAGTGGTCCACTCTAGGAGATACTTTTTAAATGTTCTCTGAACTATTTGAGGGAGATAGGCCAGTTCTCTTTCAAGCACCTTTCAGAAAGTGCTTGTTGTAAAAGTCGTGAATGTATTGAATGAGCTGTAGAATGCACGTCAGTTAAGCTTCCATGGCAGACGCAGCCTGCTGAGAAGGGCAGTGACTGACCCTGCTGCATCCTGCGGTGCCCTGAAGTCCAGGGGAGGGAGACAGCAGGGCATTTGTCTGCAGCCTCACCATGGCTTCCAGATAAAATGAGAGCTGTCCCTCAGGATTTCTAGGATCTTTGGTAATAAACACACACAACTGTTGTTGTTTAGCACCTGCTCTGGGACTTGAATCTCTTACCACTTTGTTGCCACCTCTCCTCACCTGGGCTGTGCTCCTCCAGTCACAGACGTCTCAGTGCTTCAGTCTCAGACCTCTCAGGCTCCAGACAGAGGCTTTCTCGGCAACCGTGGGTGCCCTTCACCTTGCTTCTGTCTCAGATCTTGATGAAATTCAGGAAGGCACCCAGGTCTGTGCTGGCCTCCCTGGCCTCCTTTCGCCTTAGTGCTCTTATGGTTGTGGTGCCAACAGTACTGTCTAAGTATGTGTTCCTTTGAATGAGTTACTATTTCACGTGGGCTTATGTGCATCAGCCGTATAGTGACGCTCCTAAGAACTTGGACTGTCTTATTCCTCCTCTTGGCAGTGACGTGCAGCACACATGCAGGGACCCACAGCTAGCCTTCAGGCACACACCTGTCAGCCTCACATTGTGAATCCTGCTGATGAGTTTCCTGTGAAAGCTGATGTCTTTTGGATGATATTTTCAATACTTCAGATAGTAGAAAGCAGTGTGACCTAGCAGGTGTATAATGAATGCTCACTTGCTGATAGAGGCTCTGAGTGACTCCATGACACCCCCCCCCCCAACCTTCATCTGACCTCCTCAACACCCACAGGCTAGTCTGGGGGGATCACACTCTAACACCCCCCTTGACATACACAAGCTGGTCTGGGGACAGTGTGGCATCTCTGATGTCTTCAGGCTCGAGTGTAGATCCAGGGTGGCCCCACCAGCATCCATCTGGCGCCTCAGTTTGTTTCCGTACTGCTTTACGTGGTTATTTACTCATCAGAGAATCAAGGAAAGGGATGCAGAATGTTTTAGAAGGGCCTGTAAGAATTTGGGGTGGCAGGTTTGTGGTTTTTTGTGTGGGTTTTGTGTGTGTGTGTGTGTGTGTGTGTGTGTGTGTGTGTTTTTAAAAAATCTATGTTAAGTGGGTTAAAAAGCAAATCTGTTTCAGTTGAAGTTTTCAGCAATCTTGATTGACAGAAGTAGGCTGAAAAGCACAGCTAATGGGAGAGAAAAGAAAGAGGAAATATAATATTTTGAGCTTGGGGTTAAAAGAGTAGAGCAAAATACAGATTCCTAAATCCTTTTTAGATTCTTCGACTTTGAAGCAAAGATTTGAATGTGGTGCTTGACATGAGATGCAGCACTGAAGGGACTTTCCCTAACATGAGCCACCTTTCATGCTAACCCCTGGGACTTTTTTTTGCTTTTATGTTTAATATGACAGGTTTATTCTGAAGCTTCTTACATGTCCACCTAGAGAAAAGAACTTTAAATTAGAGGATAAGAAATTAACATGTTTTGAAACTGCCAAAAGTTGATGAGGAAAGTGGTGGTTATTAGTGGATGATGGAAAATCTTAAGAATGAGATGGATTTTTATTGTAGTCTTAGTATTATATTTTTTTTATTTTTTAATCATGAAGTTTACTTAGAAAATGATTCTATTTTAAATTAAATTTTTTTGTAATTAGTTTATCAGTATGGCAATTGAAAAACAAGACCAAAGAGCATTAAGACATATTCACTGAGAAATTTTGACTGCATCTCTCCCTAACCCTCATCTTCATAGGTGGAAAGATAGTCACTTTAAATTGTTATTTAATGTGTCTTTCTAGGTTTTACCATTATTTGTTTTTCTTTCTTTTTTTTTAAATCACTGGTAGCCTACTGGGTACAGAGTTATGCTGGCAACCCAAAGTCAGACAGTTCAAAACAGTCAGCCGCTCTGAGGGAGGAAGATGGGCAGTCCTCTACTGTGTGATTTACAGCCTCTAAAAACCCACTAGAGGGTCAGCTATGAATTGATTCAGACTCAACAGCAATGACCGTGAAGTAGGATTCTGTATTGACTATTTCCTGCTAAGATATATTCTCATAGTCTAAGGAACATTCAGATACTGAATTCAGATAAGAATACTTTGTGTCTAAACTCTCAAGAAAAAGCTGCTCTGCTGCGCTTACCCCTCACCTACTGCCGTTGAGTGGACACGAACTCACAGTACCTTGTAGGATGCAGTGGGACTGCGCCTGGGTTGCTAAGACTGTGCTCTTCATAGAAGTAGACTATCTCAGCTTTTTTCCACAGTGGCTGGTGGGTTTGAACTGCCAACCCTTTTACTTAGTACTTGAATTCTTTAACCACTACATCGTTAGGACTCTTGCTGCTCTCACAGGAAGACAGTGTTGTTTCATGATGGTTTCTGTTTGATATGTATAAGCACTATAGTTTTAACCATGTAGCACATACATTAACAGGCTCATGTATATAGTGTGCACAGGAAACGAACATATATGGGAGTGTGCACAGTTTGCAAAACCATATAGCATGCATGTTACTTGGATGAAAACACTGTGTCTATTTTTCTTATTGTTATGTAAGTCTGATATTGTCCTTTCCCCCCCACCAAATTAACCTTTATAGTGAAAACTTTCAAAATAGTGAACATATTAATATCTATTCATAGACAATTCAAGATAATGTCTGTTCTATTTCCATTCTCCTTTCTCCTTCTTCCCTCCTTTCTTCTTTGCTATCAAAATGTAATATTTAAAAATAAATGCCAAGGAAACTCTGGTGGCCTAGTGGAAAGAAGCTGCACTGCAATCCCAAAGGCACGTGGCTCGAATATACCAGATGCTCCTCTGGAGGAGGGGCAATCTCCTCCTGTGCCAGTCAGATCTCATTTGACGGTACACAACAAGAAAGAAAGAAAAAACAAAAATCCCAAACCTCTATCTCCTCCTTGCATATTTATTTTGTATCGCTAAAAAAAAAAAATGTTCATTTTATTACCTAACCTGATACTGTCATTACTTTAAAAAGTTGATGCTAATTTGTTGACATCATTTAGCCAGTCTGTTTGTATTTCCTTGATAATACCAAATCTCTTTAGCTCGCAGCTGCCTTGGTATCAGAATTCAAACAAAGCCTGCACTTTGTGTCTGGCTTTCTTTCTCCTGCAGCTCTCATAGAGTGTGCCTGGATCTTTTACCCTCCTCCCCTCCCCTATTTTCACATCGTCAGCTTGTGAAGACACCATGCTGTTTGTCCTCCAGAATGTCCACCCTCGGGACTCACCTGTTGTTCCCTTGTGGTGTCAAGCAGCTGGCTCCCCTATTCCAACGATTCCTGTTAGCCGATGGTATAGCCAAAGGCTGGATGTTAAGCATTTAGTATTGTGGCAAGAACATTCATCAGTGATGTGTTCTTTGTGTGACATCACACCATTGTTGTTGTTAAGTGCCATCAAGTCATTGTGAAAACTGACCTCTAGAGAGTGGTGGCCACCTGGCCTCTGCATGCTATAGGTGTGCTTCCCTCATTACTAGAACATTCTCTCTGTGGCAACACTGGCTGCGTGGAGACATCTGGTTCTCCAGCAGTCATTTACCTGATGACTTTACCATGGTTGATAATCAGCGATCTCTTCAAGGTTTCGGAGGTTTCGGAGTTTTTTTCAGTCTCTTCTGTAAAGTAGGATGTAGAACTTTTCTTCCCAGCTGGAGTAGCTCGGTTGATTAAAACACAATTACCTAAAAAAATACTATCTTTTTTTAGTAACCAATTTTCAAAGTAAGAGTTTATTTTCAGTTTCCTGAAATGTGTGGGTTTTTGCCATTGTCTTTTTGTTTAACTTTTGAAACAATATTTAAAAAAATTAGGTTTATTGTTATGTGAGTACTTTCATTTCTGTATGACATTCTTTAACTTAATTTACTCAGCTTTAAGATAAAGTAAGTTTTTTTATTATATACTAACAGTCTGGTATCCGAAAGCAGGTTTCCTACTGTTTCCATAGACAATTACTCCCTCAGAGAATCTTTACTTTCCTTATTGTAAAGGAACAAATCACAAACATTTCAAAGTTACAGCCTACTTTTTGGTCTGTCTTACAAGGCACTGTTCTTTGTTTTTCTCAGTGATATAAGGTGCTTTTACAAGTGTCACCAAAAACCTGTTACACTAATGGTTTGTATCCTTTCCATTCATTTCTTTAAATCTGGAATGTAATTCCCCATATTGCATCCTATTTCTAATGTAGAAAAAAGAATTACATTAGTAAGCACAAAGTTTAGTTCTAAGGATGCAGCTTAGTACTACTAAATTTATTAATTTATTCCCTTTCAACATGATGGCCAAAACTCCACCTGATTGATGCTCTTTTGAATACTCTCCTAAGATCTGATCACTAAACTACATCCCGAGTTAGGATGAAAATAATACCACTTTCAGGCTTTAAAAATGACTAAACTTGATAGTATTTCAAGGCATTGTTCCTTTATGGATTGTTCCAGTCCATAATGAATTGTTCTAATCATGATTATGCTTAAGAGTTAAGTTTCTTACACTTACATAAAAGTAATAATCATAATTTACATGTATTTTCTCCCAAAATAGAAAAGATATCAATTAGGAATTATGCATCCCACCTACAGGAAAGGGTGATAAATGAAAATGAGCCACAATTCCTAAAAAATAAAATATTAAAAAAGGCTAAAGTTAAACTGCTAAAAATCATGAAATTGTCTGTGTGGGGCTCTATTTTCCATCACTTACAAAGTTACATTCTGCGTGTCAAAAAAGACAACATAATTCCACAACAGTAGCTATTTAAAATAGAAGAAGACAGCCCCAAGAATTCATGCAGAATATTTAAAATATTCTTGTTGAACAAAAAGTACTGATTTTTCTTCATGGACTGATGCTCCAAAATATCCTATAGGCATCCTTCGGAAATGTAAAGATCCTGGAATAGCATCTTCCATGTGAGATATCTTGAAAGATATGGTTTTGGTTTCAGTGAATTACAAGAATGAGCCAGCAGTCTGTATTAGTTTAATACCTTTTACAGAATGTGGTAATTTAGTTCTTTAGATTTGCAGAATTTATAAGAGGAAGAAAATTATAACCTGCACAAAAATTATAACCAAGACAAAGAAAGTTCTTCCAATGAAAGTTGTGGCATCAAAGGTAGCCTTTTGCCCAGGCTGTGAGGTAGGAGTCAAAATGACATTTGTGGCCCCTGGAGTAAGTGTTGGGGACGCTGTAGTAGAGGAAGCCAGAGTTGTGGGTTTAGCTGTAGTACTGGTTGGCGATGGAGCAGGAGTGGGCCCAGAACAGAAGTTTGTGTTATTCACCACTTGGCAATCCCTAGTTGTTGGATTCTGTGAGCAGTAGCTCTTGTTTGTGTCTTTGTGTTCTATCCAGAAGCAAGTAATAGGAGTGCCAGTGTAAGACAGGAGGTGCAGTTGTGGTGGCTTTCGCAGGTTTCTGATGGCGGTAAGTGGTGTTCAGCGTGGTGGTCATCCTGTTAGTTGGTTATCTTATTGGTCAGGCTACAGTTGTGGTATTCCGGCGAGGGACTGGGGTGGTGGTGTTCAGGTCCAGAGATAATAAAGAGCACCTCCAGGCAAGTGGCAATCTATTGAAGTGGGAGAGAAAGCTCCAACATCACATCCTCAGAGCTGTGCCTTTCTCTTTTTAAGGGGTCAATACAAACATATTTCTTGCTGATGGAATGTGTTCTAATCTATTACTATAATTTCTTTTGATGCCAGAATTGGCATAAGTAGGTCAGTTGCACTGAGAAGTTTTAAAATGTTGCTTTTCTGGCCCAGTCTTTGGGGAGCCTGGTTAGTGAGCCTCACTGTATTTGTTTATTAATCCCTGTTGATTCTGGGAGCTATTCCCTCCCTTCAGGGCCAATGAAGCTGGAGCACTCCACTCTGCAGATGGACAGGCTGCTGAGCTCCATGGTGCTAAGACAGCTGGAGTCTCCCTTTGGATTAACTCCTCAGGCCAGGGCCAGTCCTGGCTACTCTCCTTTGATCTTTCTTTTTCTCCCCAAGGCTCCTTGCAGAATGGTTTGTCTATTTTCCCTCCCCGCTGCTGCCACGTATTACTGCTCACCAGGCATTTACCTTCCTGTCACTGTAGACCAGGATCACTTGTTCACCCTGTTTTGACACCTCCAGACAAGTCTTTTCATTTAAAAAAAAATTATATTAGTTTGCTTTAAAAGTTCATGTACATTGTGTTCCACACTGTTTTTCATTCACATTGTGTTTTATTCAATTGTTTTATAAAATTATAAATTATACTTTGGACATGTTGTGAGGAGAGACTGGTCCTTAGAGAGGGACATCATGTTTGGGAGGGTGGAGGGACGGCGCAGGAGAGGAAGGCCCTCTATTAGGTGGATTGATTCAGTGACTGGGATAATTGGAATGGGAGTGTCAGAGACAGTG
>NW_006399885.1:5986431-5987849 GCF_000299155.1 Elephantulus edwardii | reverse complement strand
TTTGGTTGTGGTCAGACAGTTGGGCTGTTTGCACTCCATACACTTCTTGAAGCAGGCATACAGTGCACGAGTGTGTCTCTTTCTTTCTTTCTTTACACTTATTTTTGCTCTTTATATCTTAGTGTTGTATTTCAGATGTGACTGTTTCTTCTCAAACATTGTTACAATCTAGGAAACCGAGTGAATGATGGCTATAAGCATCAGGCTCATTTCTTGCCAATAAAACATAGCTCCTCTGTCTCTGATGGAGGTCTTTCACCCATGGCTGCACCCATGGCCACCTCGTCACCCTTTCTCTCTGAAGTCATGCCTGACTCCTGCACTGCCAGGTTGGTCTGTCACCCATGGCTGCACCCATGGCCACTTCGTCACCCTTTCCCTCTGAAGTCATGCCTGACTCCTGTGCTGCCGTGCTTCTCCAAGGTTGTGATGGGATCTCATGCTTTGTTTGGTTTTCGTTTTCATTAGTGGCACTTCCCATTGAGCCATGTAGCTAATTTCCTCGGTCGGGAAGGCGACATTTCCAGGACTTTTGGCTGGAGTGCTCCTCTGGCTGTAGAGGCCAAGATTGGACCAATCAGCAAGAGGTGATTCCTTGAAAAATGCAGGGGCAGAGAAAAGCCTTCTTTCTCCCTCTTAATTCTGTATAATTACCTGGAACGTAAATAAACTGGTTTCCAGTATCACTCACTCCCTTCCTTGCCTTTGTTTAACAGATAAAACAGTAGCCCTCCCAGTGGTTTTTAAGACCAAACATTTCAAAATGCCGTCCAACCACAACATTATAATCACTGTGAGACAATCATTCCTAGTGCCAAAAACATTGTTTCATTTTCTCTCAATAAAGTTAAAAATAGTTTCTCCAGCTGTGCTGTCACCGCCCTGCCCTCCCGGTGTGTGTGTCTGGCCCTTGTCCACACACGTCTGTGCAGGCTGGCCTCTCCCGTCAGTGGCTCAGCACTGGGAGCTTGCGTTTGGGGTTCATGCTCTGCCCACACTGGCCTTCCTCTCTTGTTTCTAGGACCAGGCCAGGCGGTGGCCCTGTTTACCTGCAGTTTCACCTGGTCTCATTGACTGCACTTAATTGTCTTTTAAATTTTCACTAAGTTCAGTGCCAAGATTTTTGTATTCCAGGTGCATTGGTGGTTGAAATGCAGAATTGACTCACAGGGTACGCTTCCCAGATAGAGTTGTGGTTATATGCCATCGAGTTGCTTGCGACTCATAGCGACCCTCTGTACAACAGCCCTAAACCCTGCTCTGTCCTGTGCCAATCATACTGTCTCTGACATTCTCATCCTGATTACCCCAGTCACTGAATCAATCTACCTCATAGAGGGCCTTCCCCTCTTGCGCTGTCCCTCCACCCTCCCAAGCATGATGTCCTTCTCCAAGGACCGGTCTCTCCTTACAACATG
>NW_006399885.1:5982475-5985266 GCF_000299155.1 Elephantulus edwardii | reverse complement strand
GTCCAGGGCAGCATCTGTTAGCTGAAATGCGTCAATTGGTATACCATCTATTCCTGGGGCAGATAGAGTAGGGGTGATTTTTTTTTTTAAACTCAAGTTGCAATTCCAGGAGTGTCCTTATTTTAAGACTGCTTTCCTACGGCTCATTCTATGCTTATTTCTGGGATCATTTGTGTTCTTGATGAGGAACTTGTAACATTTCTAAATTCTGTTATTTTTTTTTTAATTTTAAAAAATACATACTTATGTTTATATCATTTTACCATGTTAATTAGAGTTGCCGACTGCCAATGAGTCAGTCCCCACCCACGGCTGCGCTCCATGGCATTTCCAAGGTTGTGAATCTTCATGGGAAGAGAGTGTCTGTCTCCCTCCTGAGGAGCGGTTGGTAGATTAGAGATTCTCATTAGCTGCAGCCTGAATGTTCTATGTAATACCACCCTGCTTCCAGGGAGCTCCTGTGGCAAGAAGTTGTGCTGGAATCCCGAAGGCACGTGGTTCAAGCCCACCATCCTCTGCGGGAGAAGGATGGGCCGTCTCTTCCCATGTGGTTTGTTCCTTTTGAAAACCCTCTGGAGGATCAGCTATGGGTTTTTTCCAACTCTACGGTACAGACCAACAAAAACAACCAGGCTTCCATGTCATATATTACAGTACTTTGAAAAAGTGTAAATCCCTCTCTTTATTTTGTGTGTGATCTGAGTGAAAGTTAGAGCATATCTCTAACCTGAACAAATAGCAGAGTTGTTATTGAACTTGACTGAGCTTCTGTGAGGAATAACTTTGCTTTTCTTCTTGTTTTGTTCATCAGAGGAACCAAAGTATTCTAGAGATTCTTATTTCTGGCTCCAAATTAGGGGAATGTATTTTCAAAAAAACAGTAGTAAAACTTTCTTGTAAAATTATGAAAGAGTTGGAGGTGCTGAAAGGATGGCAGTGAAACGAAATCCTTAAAATCCAATTAAATTGTCATGTGTTTACGCTGGGCTGGGGCGCTCATTTGATGTCCAGTTTTATGGGTTGCCTGCAGTGCTGTTCAGGAGAAGCCTGGTGGTGCTGTGTGGACTGACATAAATTCCCCAGCCACTCTCATTAGGATTTACAACATCAGAAACCCGGGGGCGCGTCCGCTCTCTCCTGTTGGCTCTCTGATTTGGGACCAGTTCAACAGCAATGAGTTTGGTGGGTTTTATTGGTTGGTTGGTTGGTTGGTTAGTTGGTTGGAGCCCTAATGGCACAATGATTAAAACACTCGGCTGCTAATCTGTAGGCTGGCAATTTGAATCCTTCAGCCACTCTGGGAAAGAAGCCGTGGTGGGCTGCTCCGATAACGATTCAGCCGCTCATTCGTTGCTGTGGAGTGTTAGTGGCAGTGAATTAAAGAGGATTGGTCATCTTTATCCTATGGAGCACTTGGTGGATGCGAGCTGCCTGCCTTTGGGTTGCAGTGCAGCCGCTTACCCACCAGTTCACTAGAACCCCATGTCCCGGGCGACCCAAAGGGCCATTCTGTTCTGCTTGCTAGGATCTCTTTGAGTTGGAATCAACTCAGTGCCTGTGTACTTGCTGGCACTTTTCCATTGTTGTATGTCTCTAGATGATAAAGGACAGGAAGTCTGTGTGGTGTCTCTGCCAATCCCTGGGTTATGCAAATGGCAGCCATGCTCACCTGTTAACTGTGGACTTGGAGGTTCTCTTGCAGCCTGAGGCACAGTGGAAGGAAGTCCTGGCAGGCTACTTCTGACCAGTCAGCCATTGAGAACCTGAGGAGGCACACACGGGCCTCCATGAGTCAGCCTTCACTGCCCAGCATCGAGCTCCATACGGTGTGTCTGCACCTGAGACCAGCCAGGGTGGGGCCCAGTGGGATCCTGGCAGGGATGACTGTTGGCACCAGACCCTAAAAGATCCTAAATGATAGTGAAGTGTGGCCAGCGAGACATGCCATGTACTGTCCCAGTGAGCGGAGACCAGAGTGTGGTGCCAGGGGCTCTGGATGTTGCCTGCCACCTGATGCTCGGGATGCCTTAGAAACACTGAAATGGACAGGGAGGCTCTAGATCTCATCCACTCCCTCTGGACCTGCTCCCGTTCTGGCTCTCCTTCATGGAGGAACCAAGTTCATTCCATACAAGTCAGCATGTGCTCGGCGGGCAGTGGCAGCAGTCTGTCTGGAGCCTGGGCTTTTAAGCCCTGGCTCTCTGATAGGGTGTGTGTGCCCTGTTCTCACTTACTTCCTTGAGCCTTTGTGGGTGCTCCTTTGTCCACCTGAATGCCCTCTCCTGCCACTGAGAAGAACTCGTTCAGGGTCCCACCTCAAGTGCCATCTCACCTCTGAAGTCACTCTTGCTCCTTGGGTTCCGGCCTCTCTCTTCTGACAGCTGGGATCACCTTACTCTTTGTCCCTAGAGCACTTTGTACACTGACTGTCCCAATCAGTCTGATAAGATCTTCTGTCCAGGTATTCTAGGGCACCCCCAAAACACCGAACAAACAGGAAACCCTAACAATGATGACAACAACAACCCACTGCTACCAAATTCTTTCTGATTCATGACAGCCATTCACTGGGTTTTGAAGGCTATAAAACTGCACAAGGAGTGGCTGGTGGGTTCAGACTACCAGCCTTCTGGTCAGCAACCCAGCATGTAACCCACTGTGCTACCAGGCTTCTTATCAGGTACACTATAGGTGGCTAATAGAGTCTGTTTACAGCATAGTACAAGGTTCGTGGCAGTATGATGTTTCTTTTTATAAAAGAAGTAAGTAAAAATCTTGGGCTTAGTCTTGG
>NW_006399885.1:5968763-5975543 GCF_000299155.1 Elephantulus edwardii | reverse complement strand
GTCCATATGAAATACTCTTCTCCATACCATTAATTCCAAGAGTCCATTTCAGCTAATGTTATAAAACTGTCCCTCAGTTCATAGGAAGACATTTAACATGCACAGTCATGCACCATATATGTGACATAAAATGACAGAGTGGGCAGAGCATGAAGCTGCTTGATTGATATTTTCAGAGGTCATGGTGACTGTCAACATCACCACCAAGGCCGTTTGCTCCCAAGAGGTCTGGTTTGCCTCTTCTCATGGTTCAGATTGTCTACCCCTACTCCAGCACTCTTGGCACCAGCTGTCAGGAGATCAAAAGACAGATTACAGTGGGAAAATCAGCAGGTAGGGACCTCTCCAGAGTATTGAGAAGCAACAATGTCAGTCTAGAGACTAAGGTGAGCCTGATTCAGGCCACGATCTTTGCAGTTACTTGCTCTGCATCGGAGAGCTGGACAGTGACTAAGGATGACAGAAGAAGACTCAATGCCTTTGAGTTGTGGTGCTTGAGAAGAGTCTTTTTTTTTTTTTTGAGAAGAGTCTTGAACATACCAGAGACTTACAAGAGAACAAACAGATCTATCTTAGAAAGAATGAAACCAAGTTTCTCCTCGGGAGGCTAGGATTTTAGAGCTCTTTCTCACATACTTTAGGCACATGGCCAGGAGGGACCAGCTGGTGCTTGGAGATGGACATCATTTTTGGAAGGGTTGGGGGACAACATGGGAGAGGAAGACCCTGGGTGAGATGAGGGTCCATCTCTCATAGGTGTGTTGGAGTCAGTGAGAATGGCAAAGGATAGTACAATCTTCAGAGCTATTATTGTACATAGGGTCCCTCTGAGTCACAGGCAACTTGATGGCACATTAACAAGAACCCCAACCCTAATTATGCATTTGATTGATCATTTAAAACCATGATTCTTGTCTTGGATGCAAAGTGAAAGTTATATAATGATCCCTCCGACAAGCCAATCAACTATAAAAGGATTAAGGATGTGTGGCTTAGTGAAAAGAAGCTGTGGTGCAATCCCCAAGACACACAATTCCAGTCTACCAGCTTCTGTGTGGGAGAAAGATGGGAAGTCTCCACCCATCTAGTTTAATGCCTCTGAAAAATCCGAAAAGGTTGGCTATGAGTTGGTTCCAACTTGATGACACACAAAGATAATCGCTTCGCATCCTTGTTCTGATGTTAGAGGAGTTTCTCTGGGCTGTGGTCAGCTATGCCTTCTCTCTTACAAGAGAGAAAACGAGAACAAAGTGAGCAGAATGAGGGGGCCTGAATACCATTAAGAAAGAGGATTCAAGAATAGGGGGTCATCCTTTGGACCAGAGTTCCTTTTGTAGTGAACCTCCTTGATCCAGGAAAAGATTAAAGCTGAGACACAGAGCTCTCTACAAGGAATACCAGACCTACAGATACTGATAGGAGACAAGAACATTACTTCAGAACTTACACAGAGAAAGCCATTCCTTAGAGCCAGGAGCCTGGATTTGAACATCAGTCTTCCTAAAAACTGTGAAAAAATAAATTTCTGTTTGTTAAAACCATCCCCTTGTGGTACTTCTGTTGTAGGAGCACTGGATAATAAGACTCTTCTATTGCTCAGAAACATTTTCTTGGCTTACCAAGAAACCTGATTTACCAGTTTGTCTTTTGCTCCAGAGCTAGCCAGGCCCTCCAGACTCTTGGACACTCACATTCTGGGGCATGCTTGGACCTGATCCTGAGTTTTCCTATTTAGACTCTGCTTGACAGACATTGTTACTTTCAGCATTCTTGTCTCTGTCCTTTTAGCTCTTTGTTTATATGGTTTCCATCATAAGCCTGCCTTTCTGTTCTCCACTCACTACTGTTCTTCCTGGTCTTCTGTTCCACGTCTTTCTATGCAACTTCAGACTCTGTTCTTGACTCTCTTATCATTCCATGCTTCCTTTCGTGATTATCACATCTCCTTTTGCTGCTTTAACTAATAAACTAATACTTGAGGGTGACATTTGCAGAATCTAAACAGGCTTGATGCCTCATTGAAGTCAGTGTTTCTAAGGCAGATTTTGCTTTTTGTGCATCCACTTCTCTTCTCCCCCAAATGCACCCCACCACATCTTCTCGTCTGATGTTCACTGCTCTAATCACCCATTTTCCCAACCCAGGAATCTGAGAATAATTGTTGAGGCTTTCTCACTCACTCTTCATGCACTCTTTAGTGTTGAAAGTTTTCCATCCATGGCAAGAATTCCAGTATGCCCTCTCACTCCTGCCCTGTGGATTCTCACTGGATCCTTGTGAGTTTCTTATCTGGGTTTCTGCTTTCTCTCCCTCCCCGATGCTATCAGCTGTGCCAGCTGCAGAAACAGGATCTAGGCTTCCTGTTTTCTGCACCAGTGTGTCCAAAGCTGCATCTTTTTAAGGTGTAGAAATATCAGAATGTCTGCTTAATACTGTTGTTCTTGATCTTGACTTTTTAGGTCTCTCTTTGTTGTTTCATAATAGAATATTTATAAAAATATTTGCATTATATTGTATACATAAATATTTTATTGATAGGAGTATGTTCAAACAATTTGGGGATAAAAAGAATTAAACTCACTGCCATCGAATCAATCCTGACTCATCGATCCAAGCCCTTTTAGGACAAAACAGAATTAGTGCTTCATAGGGTTTACAGAGCTTGTAGTCTTTACAGAAACAGACTGCCTCATTTTTCTCCTTCAGAGCAGTTTGTGAGTTTGAAGTGCTGATCTTCACTTACCAGCCTAATAATTCTGTTTAAAAAAAACATCATTAGAGATGAAGTTATAAATGTGTTGAATGCTGTCTGCAAGCCTAGATACTCATTTGTTGATAAAGTCTGTATATATATTGTACATTTCACATATATTTTGTTAATCTCCAAGATTAAAAATACCTGCACCTCCTATTATTCTAGGAGTCTCTTTTGATTTTATGAGTTTTAGCATGACTTGATAACCCTGGAGATGAACATTCAAATCACATATTCTTGGTGTACTAATGTTTAGATGGGGGCATATGGGACAACCTGAAAACTCTTTTTCCTTGAAGAATAATTGACACTACCAGTGTGTTATCAATAATGTGATGTATATAACTACAGATTATATTGTTAAGAAATTAAGATCTGATTATTTATAGCAAACAGCCAGTTGCCATTGAACTGACTCAGTAGAACTGTGCTCTGTAGGGTTTTCAGTGACTAATTTTTTTGCAAGTGATCTCCAGGCCTTTCTTCCAAGGTGCCTTTGTGTGGACACAAACCTCCAGCATTTCAGTTAGCAGCCAAGCGCATTAGCCTTTTAGATAATACCAGCAGGGGACTCTTCTATCATAGACATTCCCCCCACCCCCATTAACAAATATTTATCAGAGATTAGCTTTAATGTTGACTTTTCTCCAGCATCCAGCATTTTTTGCTTAATATTTATGTGACATGTCACAATCCTTCAGAAGAAAACACATTTCAAAGAGTGGTTTGCCATTGTCTTTAGAACTGGTCATATTTTATGTATAATCTGTATAAGGCAGTACTTATACTGTGGTTAACTGAGACAGCCTGCTTAGCGAAGGAGTAAGTAGCCCACAAAGGATTAAGAGTAAGGATATGTTGACTTTAATTACTAATATTACTATTAATACTAGTTAGACTTTCTTCTGAAGAAAATGAAGTCCAAAAATCTCTCATAAGCTAAATATACTTTTATGTTTGGGTGCTTTCTTTAGCTACAGTGATTCTGAATATAAAGTGAAAAGTAAGTTTGGCTCACTTTCAGAAATCAAGAAAATTTAAAAAAAAGCTTTTAAACCTCTTTTTTCTTTTTTCTCTCAGGTACAATATTGAACCCAGCTTGTACTGCCCGTTTTTCTCCCTCAGTGCATGCATGGAAGGTTTGAATGTTTTGTTTAACCAGCTGCTGGGGATTTCTTTATATGCAGAGCAGACTGCAAAGGGAGAGGTGTGGTGTGACGATGTGCGGAAACTGGTAAGCATGGTGTGAATATGCACCACTTCAACCTTTTTGGCTCGGATGTTGAGTAACAATGCCAATATCTTTAGCTTAGCTTTGCTTTGATGGGGATATTGTTCCATCTTATTTCTGATTCATAAAAAATCCCATGCGCCTCTCCTCTCCTCCCACATTAACCATGAGGTTTCCAGTAACTTTCTTTTCTTCTTTCTCTCTCTTTTTTTGTTGTTTTTAGATAAAAAATTTTGTGGGAAAAACAAAAAAAACACGCAAAAAAAATTCTAATAAAAGAAGAAAAATGAAAAAAAAATCCAAATTGCCCCTTTTAAGTTAGGAAATAGTGTAAAGAAACATTTTCCTTTAAAATCACCTGGTGGTTTTATACTTTCCTTCATTCACAACATGTTTCATACAATCATTCCCATACAGTGCACTTTATAATCACCATTGATCTATTCCCACCAATATCCTATCTTTCAGATCCCCACTGGATCTTTCCCATTTCCTTCATCCTCTTTACCCACCAACTAATATAAAATAAAATTAAAAAGTCTCACCAGTTTGATGTCTAAAATTAATCTAAGCATGTAATAGTAAAGTGAATAAAGTCTCTGAACAAACATTAGAAATTTGGTAGAAGGTTGAACCTTTACATGAGTTCATGAATATTGCTGCAGTTTTGTGCCATTGAGTTGCTAGTGTCTAACAGCTAACCCTCCATTGGGTTTCAGAAGCAGTAAACCAAACAGGAGTTGATTACCCATCTTTCTTTCTCTTGTGCGTGAATATTTGTTGCAGAAAAATGGATCATTCCTTTTGACATGGTTTCAGTTCTAGATGTTCTTTTCTGAAAACTCAAAACCTGCTATGTTGGTCAAATTTTCCTTCTTTCTGACCCCTTTCCCACACTGTTAGTTTTGTATCAAATGTTAATTTATATCCCCTGTTCTGATGCCTTGGACTTCTTTATTAGTAACTTAGTTGCCAGCCCACTGTTCTCTTTTTAGGGCCCCTCTATTTGAGGTACAGGATGCTTTTATTTTTCCTGGGAAAATAAGATTTATTAACTTGTCTGTTTTTGACTGGGATTGTTGTTTTATTTCTTTCAGGCTTAACATAGTGTACTTTTTACCCTCCTTAGTTACATTTCAAATTACTTAAGCCAGTATGTTGACTGTATTTTGTGGCACATGTGGAGTATAAATGGCAGAGGAATTGAACAGAGACTCAAGATGAGCTAGTTGTTCATCACTCTATTTAATTATCTGTCTTATTCTGCAACTAATAGAGTCTGAAAATACAGAGATAAAATATAAAGAAAAACCAGTGACAGAAGATTGAAGACAACGTTGTGAATGATGAAGACTTTATAGATTGAGAGCGCCACCGAGACAGCGGCATTTACCTGTTTGCTCACTGCTGTATCCCATATTCTTGCATTAGTTTCTGGCAAAGAACAGGCAAGGGCTTTATCAATGCTTGTTGAATGATGAATATATTCCTGCATGAATTTTTTTTTCTTCTGCTAAAACTGACGTTGGGACTTTCTTAGGCACACACCCTACGCTCTATAAAAGGCAAGCTGGAAACTGATGGTGATGGGCTTTTCTGAAAGCTTCACCCTTTTCTTAGGCTTCATTTTTCGAACATGGAGCCCTCGTGAGTTATAGCTTAGTGGATAAGATCCCAGCTGCCAACCAAAAGATCGTGGTTCAAATCCCCCAGTGGCTCAGTAACAGAAAGATTTGCAGCCTTGGAAACCTCGTGGGGCAGGGAGTTCTCCTCAGCCCTGAAGGGTCTCTGGGTCAGAACTCATTCACTGGCAGTGGATAGTTTTGAGATGGAAAAAAAATTATTCTGTTGTCGATTTTTTACTTGAAGTTAGAGGCTATATTGTTTTTAATTCCCCTCCCCCTTTTTTAAAGAAAATTACTTTCATATGGTTATTCATACACATTGTATTTTATAGAATTAATTGCTACTGGTCATTGCCTTTTTCAGCATGTGTCATCAAGTCCTCATTGCACCCCACCTGTTCCTCCACTTGCCCCAGCTAGACACTAATCTCTGCTGCCCTGGTGATTTTTTTTTAAAAAAAGAGTTATAATTTGCATAGGCATCTTAAACTATAAGGAAAAATAGATTACCATGAAGATATTCTTCAGCTTGCACTTAGTCCTGACTCCTGTGGGGTCAGGTTGGATACTCGTCTGTGACTCTCTGTGTTTGGCATTGGTAGTTTAGAGATTTGGCTGTTAGGAGGTAGGACTCAAACAGGATTTCTTGTCCTAAACAGTAGCATTTCCAAATCAAAACCATTAGAACAAAGGAGAGAACAAGTCTATTTGAGACATTTGATCGTCTTGTTAGGTGCTACCAACTCAGTCCGACCCATAGCAACCCTGTGAGCAGCAGATCTGATTCCTGTCCTCTCCTGTGCCATCCTCATCCTCTCTGACACACTTGAACGCATTGCTGCAGTCACTGAGTCAATCCGTCTTGTTGACAATCTCTTTTGCTGACCGTCCACCTATATAAGGATGATGTCCCTTTCTAAGAAATAGCCTCTCCAACTACATGCCCAAAGTATGTGAGATGAAGCTTCACCATCCTTGCTTTCAAGGATCACTCTGGCTGCACCTTTTGATAGTCCACGGGTATTCAGTTCTGTTCTCCAACATCACAGCTCAAAGTTCTCAGTTCTTCTTCTGTCATCCTTATTCACTGTCCAGATCTCAAATGTGTAGCATGTGATTGAAAAGACTATCTGTATAGGATATGGAGATTAATAAAATATGTATGTATG
>NW_006399885.1:5965771-5968663 GCF_000299155.1 Elephantulus edwardii | reverse complement strand
GAAGACCCTCAATGAGATGGATTGATTCAGTGACTAGGGTAATGGGGTAAGTTTGTCAGAGACAGTGAAATTGGCACAGGATAGAGCATGTTTTAGGGCTATTGTACATACGGTCACTATGAGTCACAGGAGACTTGACGGCACATAACAACAGCAACCACAACAATGTTGTTGTGTGCCGGTGAGTCAGAACAGATGCACAGCTGACCCTCCATTGTATTTTCAGAGGAAATAAATCACATGGGAAGGGATTGCCTGTTTATCTCTTACCGAGCAGCTGGTAGACTCAAACCTTGGTGTTGGTAGTGTAACTCCTTAGCCACTCTACTACCAGAGTTCATAATAATAATTATAGAAATTATTTTAAAACTAAACCAAACCACTAAACCCCAAGTCCTTGACTCATTGCTGTGGAGTTGATTGCAACTCCTAGCGATTCTATAGGATGGAATAGAGCAGCCCCATACGGTTTCCAGGGCTGCAGTCTCTGCAGGAGCAGATTGCCAGATTAGTCTCCCTTGGAATGGATGAATTTGAACTGCTCACCATTCTGTTAGCAGCTGAGTGCATAACAACTGTGTCACCAAGGCTACTTAGTAATAATGAGGACAGCTGTAATTTGTGGAGTGCTTGTCATTATATGTTGGGCTGCTGATAGAAAAGTTGGTGGTTTGAACCCACCAGCTGCTCTATGGGAGAAAGATGAGGCTGTTTCTGATTTTATAATAAAGTTTATTGCCTTGGAAACCTGGTGGAATCGATTCAGAGGCAGTGAATTGGTGGGTTTTGGGTTTGCTGTTTGACAGGCATGCTGTCAAGTTCTTTACATATACGTATCTCTGATCATCAGTGGAATCTGAGAAGATTCATTCCTGCTTTCCTGATGAGGAAATCAAGGCTTAGAAGAACCAAGTAACTTCTCACAACATGGAACAACAGGAAAGAGGTGGAATTTAAACCTCAAACCCGAGGCTCTTTCTCTGTTCTCGACTGCTTTGGCTGTCAGTTTTGAGCCTCAGTTTCCTCGGTGGTAATATCAGATCCTAATTCTTGCTCCACCCGTCTGTGAATTATGTAAGATTTACTGGAACTCATGATGGGAAAGTGCTTGGCAGATTATGCGATAGCATCTCATACCATTGCTTCATCAGTTATTCTAGTGATACATATCTTCAATCTCTTCCTTTCTGTTAGCTTCTTCATCTGGCCTACCAATGTGCTAAGATAATCCTTATCTCTGAACACAAAAAATAAACCTCTCCCACGATCTGTGGAGAGACTCTGGCTCGCTTGCATTATTTTCTGCCAAACAACTTCAAACAGTAGTGTCTTGGATACACATTCTCTCTAATCTCCGTGCTCTGACTATAACTGTTGGTCTGCCCAAGCCAGTCTTTCCAACTTACCAGCCACGTGCCACTCTTAAACACATCCCCTTTTCAGTCTTTAATGTCGTCACTTCAGTGTTTGAAATTGTGTACCATTTCCTAAAACTCTTCCTTCTTGAGATATCTTCAGCTCCCTGCTCTCTTTAGTCTCCACTAGAGATGAGATCTGTTGTTTATAGTGTTGCTGTGAGTCGTAGTTGGCTCAGCAGCACCTAACAGCAGCAACAGCAGAGATTGGAAGGCCTTAGTCTTTTTTACTCTCTGTTAGTAAGCCATAGGAGTGAGCTCAGGGTAGTATTACCTACAGCCTGACTAGCGCCTCCTGAATGTATGTGTGACTAACATTTTCTGTAGAGCGTTTAAAATTGGACAAAGGAATTGAAAGTCCTTGCTCTTTTTCCATATCACCACTTGTGAGCTGTTCCAGATAAAGCCAGTGGTAGCTCTTCATTGAAGCCAAGGCTCTCCCTCGCCTGGCACTGCCCTGCTGCATATCCCACTGAGTTAGAGACAGGTTGTGAGTGATAATAACAGCTGTTTGTATGGGGCTCTGCACCCCTGAAAGACGAGATAGAGCCTCATGCACTGAGGTGGGAATCGTGGCAAATTATTTAACTTAACAAAGGAAATTGCAGAGTAGTATGAATCACATTATTTTGCATAAAAATATGTATGTATATGTGTGTGGTTTTTTTTCATGTCTGTGTCTGTATCTGTACAGTTCTTTGCGTAAGAAAAATACCTGTAAGGATAGACAGATAGAATAGCCACCTTTAGACTGTTTGAGTAAGAGCCTGGGAGTGGTGGGGGCCGGGAAAGGATGATAGCACAATGTTATTTTCTGCCCTTTATTGTTATTTGAGTTGTTTCTTATAAACAGGATGTTTCTTTTACTTTTATAATACATTGCAGTTAATCAGTTGAATTCTTTAGCCACTATGCCATCAGGAGTCCTAGAATAAGAAATAAAATTCTTAACTATTTGACAGTCAGTTCTGACTTAGAGACATTTCAGGGGGTTTCTGAAGCAGTAAATCTTTCTGAAAGGAAATGACCTGGAAGGAAAAGATTTTTCTATCAGGAGCTGCTGGTAGATTCAGACTGTCCCACCCTTGTCTACAGTGTCACCAGAGTGGTGGAAAAAAAGTAGGTATTGTCCCCCTTAGCCTAACTGATGCTTGTTAAATGCTGACTTTGAGGCTTTTCAAAGAACTTTATCTTTACTACCTCATTTGAACCTCACAGCGACTATATAAGGTAGGCATGATTATTATCCTGGTTTTTATGGATAATGAATGAAACAGTACAGGAAATAATTTATTCCTGATCACAGCAAAAGTGGTGGAGAGTGAGGGTTTAAATTCAGGCATTCTCATTCCTCAGCTGAGGAAAATTAAACCAAATCCGAGGCAACCAAAATATGACTTTGAGTCTATCCCACCTGAATTTCAGAACCATCTCAGGAACAGATTTGAGGCTTTGAACACTAATGAACGAAGGCCAA
>NW_006399885.1:5955855-5963423 GCF_000299155.1 Elephantulus edwardii | reverse complement strand
AATGACTAGGGAGGATAAAAGGAGAATTGATGCCTTTGAGCTGTGGTGTTGGAGAAGAGTATTGAGTACAAGGACTGCTAGAAGAACAAACAAGTTCGTCCTGGATAGGGTTAAGCCAGGCTGCTCCTTGGAGGCAAGGATTCTGAAGCTTCATCTGACATACTTTGGACATGTTGCAAGGAGGGACCAGTCCTTGGAGAAGGATGTCATGCTTGGGAAGGTCGAGGGACAGTGCAGGAGAGCAAGACTCTCTGAGGTGGATTGATTCAGTGACTTGGGTATTCAAGGTAGATATGTCGGAGACAGTGCAATTGGCACATGATAGAGCAAGGTTTAGGGCTATTGTACATAGCGTCGCTATGAGTCACAGGTGACTCAAAGGCACATAACAAAAATATGTGTATCTGGTAGCTTAGTGGTATGGAATTTGTTGCCAATCCAGAAGTACACAGTACAAAACCACTAGCTGCTTCATGGGAGAAAGATGGGACAGTCTGCTCTTGTGTGATTTATGCTCTGAAAACCTACTGGAGGGTCAGCTGTGAGTTTGTTCCTATTTGATGGTACATAACAACAACAGCAACAGCTACATGAATGAGCTCTGATGGGTTAGTGCTATGGAATTGTACTGCCAACCCAGAGGCACATGGCTTGAATTCACCAGCTGCTTCATAGAAAAAAGATGGGCACTCCCCTCTGAAAACCTGCTGGAGGGTCAACTATGAATCAGTTCCCATTCGATGATACATAACAGCAACAACATCTCTTTGTGTGTGTGTGTGTGTGTGTGTGTGTGTAATGTTTATTACTTACTTCACAGTCTCTGATGACCCTCTTCATCACTAAATCTATTTTCCCATTTAGGCTGTGGTTCATGAAGCTGAAGGATTATTGGGATACATTTACTGTGATTTTTTCCAGCGAGCAGGCAAACCACATCAGGTGAGTTTGCATTTATAAATTAGTTTATGTCAAAGTGATCAGTAGTTGAGTTGCATTTATGTGGACTTCATATTTCATCCTTGTGTTGCAAATATTTTAGAGGAATTAATTATAATGAATGAAAATATAGACTTGAATCCAGGATAAATTTAAAATGAAGTTTATGACAATAATCACATGAATCTGTATCTGTTACTCTTATCTGGAGTGTTTAACAGTGAAAGTGAGAAGGCTAGGTGATGTTTTAAAGCTCCCTCACGTGTCAGGTAGTGCACTGAGCACCCTATACACATATCTTTTGAAGAATTCGTTATGATCGTGGAAAATAGAGGCACAGAGAGGCTGAGTTACTCAGAATCACACAGCTGGAAGTGCGGGGTTTGGAACCTACACATTCTGACTTGAGTCCCAGCTCTTGACTATGTTGTGGAGGATAGGCTGCCCCGGAAACCATGTCAGACACCTGTTTGTTTCTGTGGAAAAATAGATTGGTCGTTTACTGTATTTGTTGGCTGCTTACCAGATTTGTCAGTCAGCGGTTTGTTTCATACAACTTAATGGGAAATGTTAAACATTAAGTTTATACAAGACAGCACAAATAATAGTCCTCTGTGGTGGTGTAGTCTCTAGGGAGTTGTACTATTGCCTCTCTGAAGTTTCTTTCAGTCCACCAGCCACTTTTTGGGAGAAAGGTGAGCAATCTCCTCTGTTATTATATGTTGTTGTTACATGCTGTTAAAGTCAGAACCAACTCATAATGGACCCTCCAGTTCATTTTTCGAGCTTTGAATCTCATGGGAGAAGATTGCCCTTCTTTCATCCTCAGATCACTGGTGGATTTGAGCTGCCAGCCTTTGGGTTGGAAGCACAACTCCTTACCCATTAAGCCACCAGAGCTTGTGTGATTTCTTGCCCTCCAAAAACCCACTGTAGGGTCAGGGTTTAGTAGTACTGACTCAACTTGGGGAGAGTTTGAGGTTGGAATGAGGAGCCCTGGTGATGCAGTGTTAAGCACTCAGCTACTAGCCAAAAGGTCAGCAATTGGAATTCACCAGCTGCTCCTGTAAAGATGACAGGCTTGGGCACCCTAGGGGCTCTTCAGCCCTGTCAGTGGCTTACTATGAGTGAGAATCAGCCTGGCTGTGGTGGGCTTCGTGTCTTGGTTCTGATGACAGGGTGCACTCTCTTATGTTTTCGGTCATCCAGGATTGTCATTTCACCATCCGAGGAGGCCGGTTAACAGAGAACGGCGACTATCAGCTCCCGGTCGTTGTTCTCATGCTGAACCTTCCCCAGTCGGCAGGCAGCTCGCCTACCTTACTGACCCCGGGAATGATGGAAAATCTCTTCCACGAGATGGGACATGCCATGCATTCCATGCTGGGCCGCACTCGCTATCAGCACGTCACTGGTGAGCTAAGGAGAGGAGCATGGGTTTAAAAGGGTCTGCTATTTTTATTCTTCTGTTTTATTCTAAGTCAGAAGCAAGCCTTTTATTTAGATCATTTGCTCATTTAAAGTAGTGTCTTATGGTCATTTATAGCAGATTAAATATATAAAACCATGGCTATCAATTTATGGTGACCTTCCATTGGATTTCTGAGGCTGTAAATCTTTAAAAGGAGCTTTGCTCATCATTCTCCATTTGAGCGGATTCCAAAGGATTCCAACCTCCAGCCTTCCAGTTACCAGTACACTACATAACACAGTATACCACATCCCTGTCATTGTTCTGTAACCTGATCCACATACATACTTTTTTTCCTGGTTTGCTATTAGTTCTCACCTAGTCTTTGAGAAGTGTTAGTTGTCTGTTTTTGAATTTGTACCATTATGCATCTTATAGTATTTTAGATTTCATTTGTGGGGCCCAGGTGGTGTAACTAGGAGCTCTGGTGGCCTGGAGGGTGGGGAGTTGCACTACACCAAAGGCAGGCAGTTTGCATCCACCACCTGCTTCCGGGGAGGAAGATGGGCCTTCTCCATTTGTGCCTTTTGTAACCTCTGAAACCTTGCTGGAGAGTCAGCTGTGAGTAGGTTTCAACTTGATTGCAGTGACATTTGACTTTTGAGTTTAGTGTTACAATAGAAAGCTCTAGTGGTATAGTGCGTTTTATGTTGGGCTGTTGATCGAGAGGTTGGTAGTTCAAATACAGTAAGCACTTTGGGAGAAAAGATCGGGCAGCCTGCACCTTTTAATATTTACAGCTTTGGGAGCACAGTGGAGGGTAAGCATGAGGTAGAACTGAAGGGAATGCAGTAGGTTTGGTTTGGTTGGTGTGGAGCAGCAGTTAAACGCTTGTCTGCTGACAAAATGATTGGCAGTTTATCCCTAACCAGTGATTCCATGGAGCAAAGACCTGGCCATCGGGTTTTGTTTTTATCTTTGCCTTAACTTGTCCCATCAGTCCATTTGTTCCTCTCAGCCCACCGTGCTTGAGCCTGACCATCTGTATTTATAGAGATTACAGCATAGGAAGCTCTATGGGGAACTTCTGCCTTGTAACACAGGGCTGTGAATCTTTGCAAGTGACTCAGCAACACTCAACAAAAGCACTACGGAATTTAAGTTTACAATGTATTTTGTTAATATGTGCCATTTGAGTCACCTGCAACTTATAACGACCCTATGTACAACAGCTCTGAACCCTGCTCTATTCTGAGCCAACCTTATTTTCTCTGACACACCTACTCCCATTAACCTAGTCACTGAGTCAATATATTTCATCCAGGGTCTTACTCTCTTGAGCTGTCCATCCACCCTTCCAAGCACTGAGAAGAATGGGAGTTCAACAAGTCCCTCTCCAAGGACTGGTCCCTCCTTGCAACATGTCCAAAGTATGTCAGACGGAGATTCAAAATCCTTGTCTCCAGGGAGCATCCTGGACCTGTTTGTTCTCTTGGCAGTCCATGGTATATTCAATACTGTTCTCCAGCAGCACAGCTCAAAGGCATCAATTCTTCTATCACCCTTAGTTATTGTCCAGCTCTTTGATGCATGGCAAGTAATTGTAAAGACGATGGCCTGGATCAGGCACACTTTAGTCTCCAGAGTGACACCATTGCTCTTCAGTACTGTGGAGAGGTTCCATGACTGGATTTTCCTCAGTGCAATTAATCATTTGATTTCCTGGCAGCTGGTACCAAGAGTATTGATTATGGAGCCAAGCAAGCTGAAGCTATTAACAATCTCAATCTCTTCACCACCTATCATGATGCTCATAATTGGCCCAGTGGTGAGAATATTTGTTTTCTTGATGTTGAGCTTTAATCCATATTGAAAGCTATAGTCCTTGATCTTCTGCAGCAAATGCCTTGGGTTTTCCTCAGTTTCAGCAAGTAGGATTGTGTCATCTGCATAATGCAGCCTGTTCATGAACCTACCTCCAATCCTGCTACCACATTCCTTCTCATAGAGCCCACCAGCCTCCTGGATGATCTGTTCCACATGTAGATTGAAAAGATATGGCTATAGGACACATCCTTGGTGTACACCCTTCCTGATTTTGAACCATGCAGTGTTTCCTTACTCTTTTCTGACACCTGCCTCCTAGTCTAAGTATAGGTTTCACATAAGCACAATCAAGTGTTCTCGGATTCCCAATTTTCTCAAAGTCAGCCACAGTTTGTTTTGAGTCACACAGTCAGATTGCATAGTCAGTGAAAAACAGCTATGATCTTACCAATAACTCCTATGCTTATGAAAATTGAATAGTGAATAAGCATGAGAGAAGAAGAATCAGTCCCTTTGAATTATGATGTTGGAGAGAAGTACTGAATATTTATGTACTGAGAACAAACAGGTCTTGTTTGTCTTGGACAAAGTGCAACCACGGTGCTGCTTAAAGGCAAGGATGACGAAACTTCTTCTCACATACTTTGGTCATATTATTAGGAAGGGTCAGTCCTTGGAAAAAGACATCATGCTTGAGAAGTTGGGAGGTCAGGGAAAGAGAGGAAGTCCTTCAACAAAATGGATTAACACAGTGACTGTAGCAATGGATGCAAATCTATCAGGGATAATGAGAATGGCACAGGATAGGGCAACTTCATATCTATTGTTTATAAGGTCATTATGAGTTGTAGTTGACTCAACAGAGACTGAAAACAACACCACTCCTTTTATGAATCTATCATGATTTATTTATTCATTCATCTGTTGCTGGATGCTTTGATTATTTCCAGTTTGGGGTTATTTTGAATAAAGCTATTCAAACATTCTTATGTAACTCTTTTTGTGGACATATGTTTTTCTTGTCTTGGATAAACATCTAAGGGTAAAAATACAGGCTTATGTGTTTAGTTAACTTTCTAAGAAATCTTTTTCAAAAATGATTATAAATAACATTTTTCTACATTTTCATAATACAGAACAGTAGAGTTTGAAGTAAATATTTACTCACAGAAAAGAGCTTGCTCCTTTCTGTCAGGCCATGAGAATGGGAGTTGAATCTCTTTAATTTAATCCGTTTTAGAAATTGTATATTGCTGCCAGTCATGCAAGGCACTCTGGTGGTGTAGTGCTTAGATTGTTGCATTGCTAACTAAAAAGTGAGAGGTTTGAATCCACCAGCCAATCTCAAGAAAAAGATGAGCAGTGTGTTCCCATTAAGCTTTTACAGTTGCAGACACAAGGTGGACAGTCACCTTGAGGAGAAGTTGACTTGTTGGCAGTGGGTTTACCAGTCTTGAGCAAACTTCCGGCGGCTCCCTGTCCCCTACAGTTAGTTGGTCTTTCATTTCAGCATTCTCAGAGCAAAGTGGTATATTTTCATGTCTGTGATATACATATCTGTGGTTAATTGTGTTGAACACCTTTTCATGTTCTTTCTGACCTTTTATGTATCTTTCTTAGTACTTATTGTAGGAATTGTCATATATTCTGGATAGAAATCTTTTTCTGATATGTTTTCCCAAACTGTTAGAGTTAGTGTTTGTGTTATGTATATTGTGTTTCATACAGCCTTTCATTTACATTATATTTTGTTCTAAATAATGAACTTTTTTTTTTACATTGTGTCTTATAAAATTAATCACCATTGACCTATGCCTTCTGCTACCCTATCTTTTAAAATCTCCCTTGGATCTTTCCTAATTCCTTTACTCTCTCCCTCTTCCTATCAACATTTATTATCTTTACAAACACACACACACACACACACACACAGAGAGTAATAATTAGCTTATACATGCTGACAATACCATTGCATTATACAAATTTTTATTTATAAGCCCAATTGAGAAGATGTTCTTGGGAATTCTATCTTTTGAAAGTTTTTGATACTTTTTTATTGGTTAGGTTAAAGCCAGTTTGAGTGTATTCTATAAATGTGTTCCATTTAGCTGACTGTGTTAAAATCTTCTGTACATTATTGAAATTTTGCCCACTTGGAAAGGTGGAGGGTAATGGAAAAGAGGAAGACCCTCAATGAAATGAATTGGCATGGTGATTGCAGTCCTGAGCTCTTGTGTATCAGAGATGGTGAGGATGGCACAGGACAGGACAGGGTTCAGGTCTGTTGTTCATAGTGTTGCCATGAGTTGTATCTGACTTGATGGCACCTAACAACAATAATCAACTTTTGCAGTATGAAATTGACCAAACATGCAATCAAGATAGGTTATTTATAATAATAATCATTGATATCTGGGATGAAAAATTTGGAAACAATGAAGAAGGAATGGTAGATGGAAAATACGGACTTCGTGACAGAAATGAGACTGGACAGTGGTTGAATTATGAATATTCAATGATTTATTAATCTCAAATAATGTTTTTCCCCCAAATAACCTTTTTAAAAAACACAAATGGACACTCATGAATTTCACCTGATGGACTGCACAGGAATCAGATAGGCTGCATCTATGGACAGACGAAGACGAAGCACAGTATCAGCAGTCAAACCAGGCCAGGTGCTGACTGCAGAACACATCATCAGCTGCTCATGTGCAAATTCAAAATGAAGCTGAAGCAAATGAAAACAAATCCACAAGAACCAAAAATATGATCTTGAGTCCGTCCTACCGGAATTTAAAAACCATTTCAGCCATCTATTTGAAGCTTTGAACTTGAATGATAAGAAAACCAGATGAGTTGTGGAATGACATTAAGGAGATCCTCCATGAAGGAACAAAGATCATTACATAAGCAGAGGAGAAGGAAAAGACCAAAATGAATGTCAAAAGGGACTCCAAAAATTGCAGTAGAGTGTTGAGAAGCCAAAATAGGGAAGAGATTCAGAAATTAAAGAGCTGAACAGAAGATTTCAAAGGCCAGCTCCAGAAAACAAAGCAAAGTATCATGAAGGAATGTGCAAAGAGCTGGAGTCAGAGAATAAAAAGAGACAACTTGCTTGGCATTTCTGAAATTGAAAGAACTAAAAACCAAATGAAGCATCTTGTTGCAAGACTGATGAATTCTATAGACTAAATATTGAATGATGCAGGAAGCATCAAAAGAAGATGAAGGGAATGTACAGAGCCACTTTATTAGAACTAATTGGTCAACACAGAAATATTTCCGAAATTAGCATATGAACAAAATGAAGGAAGAATTTTAAGATAGTGGCAAAAAGAAGACCTAGGACGGTGGAAGACCAGTTGAAATGTTTCAACTAAGAGATGCA
>NW_006399885.1:5948144-5955465 GCF_000299155.1 Elephantulus edwardii | reverse complement strand
AGGCTCCGTCTAACATACTTTGGACGTGTTGCAAGGAGGGACAGGTCCTTGGAGAGGGACATCATGCTTGGTAGGGTGGGGGGACAGCGCAGGAGGGAAAGGCCCCCTATTAGGTGGATTGATTCAGTGACTTGGGGTAATTGGGATGGGTGTATCAGAGACAGTGCGATTGGCACAGGACAGAGCAGAGTTTAGGAATGTTGCACATAGGGTCGCTGTGAGTCGCAAGCGACTCGACGGCACATAACAACAACAACAACATCATTACTACCACATGTGAGGAAACTGTTGCTGAAGATCTTTTCAAAAACTAGAACAGTGTGCATTGACAGAGAACTGCCAGAGTTCAAACAGAGTTTAGAAGAGGCTGTGGCACCAGTATATCATTGCTGATGTTATATAGATCTTAGCAGAGAGCAGGGAATACCAGAATGTTTATGTTTAATTAACTGTTCAACAGCCGTTGACTGTGTGGCTCATACTAAACTATGGTTAGCACTGAGAAGAATGAGATTCCCAGAACATTTGATTATGCTCATACAGAACCTCTGTCTAGACCAAGATGCAGTTGTCTGACAGCAAAGGAACACTGCATGGTTTAAAATCAAGGAGTGTGTCAGGGTTGTATACCTACCTATTCAATATGTATTTTAAGCAAATCACTTGAGAAGCTAGCCTCTTTGAAGAAGATTGTGGCCTCAGGATCGGAGGAAAACTTATCAACACTCTGTGTTATCCAGATGATACAACCTTATTTGCTGAAAGTGAGGAGACTAGAAACAGTTGTTAGAGAAGATCTGAGATCACAGCCTTCAATATGGATTACATTTCAACATCCAAAGATTTAGTTTTGCTGAAATCCATATTAACTCCATTGGCACCAGCAGTCAAGAAATCAAAACACACGTTGGAATGGGAAAGTCTTCTGTCAGGAACCTCTCCAGAGTACTGAAGAGCAATGATGTCAGTTTCAAGACTAAGGTTCACCTGATTTGAGCATCACTAGCTGTGCATCAGAGAAGTGGACAGTGAATAAAGATGACGACAGGAATTATTGATAACCTTTAGTTGTGGTGTTGGAGAAGCGTTCTGACAATCCCATGGATTGCCAAAATTTAACATTTCTGTTTTGGACTGAGTGCTGCCAGAGAGCTCATTGAAGGCAAGGGTGGCAAAGCTTCGTCTCACATACTCTTGAGCATATTATTAGGAGAGCCTATTCCTTGGAAAGGACATCATGTTTGGAAAGATGGAGGGTTAGCAAAAGAGGGGATGACTGTCAACGAGATGGATTTGACATAGTGATGGCAGCAATGTGTGACGATGATAGAGATGATGATGATGGCACAGGACCGGACAGGCTTCCAATCTGTTGTCCATAGGGTGACTTTGAGTCGTACATGACTTAGAGTATAAAACCAACTACCTAAGGACTCTGGAGACCATGTAGTTGATTCTTAATTTGTTTAACCGGAATGACCATTTTAAAAACGTTGATGTTTATTTATTTATATTTAAAGCAATCATGATTATGCCTGATAAATGTTTACCATCTTAATATTTAATATTTCACTTGTATCTCTGCTTCTCTCTTATTATACACACACACACACACACATGCCTGATAAATGTTTACCATCTTAATATTTAATATTTCACTTGTATCTCTGCTTCTCTCTTATTATGTTTGTTGTGTTATGTTTAGATTAATCACATGCTTTTTCTGCTCCATTTTATTTCCTCTATCAACTTTTGAAAGGATCCCTATTAGTGCTTGTAGGTAAAACATTGTGCTGCTAACTGAAAAGTCATCAGCTCAAACCCATCAGCCTTTCCATAGCAGAAAGAGCAGTCTCCTCCTAGGAAGATTTGTAGCCTAGGCCACCCTGTGGGGCAGCTTTGCTCTGTCCATTAGAGGATCTGTGAGTCAGAATTGAATCAAATGCAGTGAGTCTGTGTTTTAATCTATTACATTAACAAGGTAGAAAACTTAGAGTTGTGGAGTTCTGTTTACCCACCCTGTCCCTTCACCTTTGAGGTTTTTTGCTGTATGTATATTGTACTCCTACCAATGTATGAATCCACATGATATCATTATTTTTGTTTTGAGCACTTAATAGTTTTACAAAGAATTTTTAAAATCTAAAAAGAGCAAACGTCCTTTATGTACAGTTTACCTTGTGCAGAGCTCTGCATTCCTTCACATAGATATTGATTATTTTCTTTAGCTTACCTTTTCATGTGACTTGCTAAACACAGATTCTCTCAGCTTTTCGGATCTCTGGAAATGGCTTACTTCCCCCGTCGTTTGTGAAGGATGCTGTTGTAAGGCATTTGTCTTAGTTCTCTAACACTGTTTGACAGAGATAATGGAAGTGGGTGGCTTTAATCAACAGAAATTGATTTCCTCTCAGTGTAGGAGGCTGGAAGTCTGAATTCTGGGTGCAGACTTCGAGGAAGCCTTTCTTTCTTTTGGCTGAGAGGGATGATCCTTTTCTCGTCATCTCTCTTCTTCAATCTCTGCTTTTTAATCTGTACTTTTCATATCTCAAAAAAGATTTACTTAAGTCATACCTTATGCTAATATTGCTGCATTAATCTAATGTGGAGAAGCCATTCCTACATGGAGTTATAAGTATAGAATAGGGTTTACAGTATACATTTTGCGAGGACACAGTTCCATCCATCCCAGTATTTTGAGGTTTTAGTTTTCTTTATGTTGTCAATTTAAAGATGTCTTTACATGGCTTCTATAAGAAGTCAGCCAAAACTCTTTGTGAATATCCTAATCCATCCCCACTTCCCAGAGTATGTAGAAGGTTTTCTCTGGGTTGGGTGTTAGCAGTTTGACTGTGATGATGCTGAGATGTTATTTCTTTATATGTATTCTCTTTGGGCTTCTTTGATCTGTGGGCTGATGTCTTCTATTTGTTTTGGAAAATTATTGGTCTTTGTCTCTTCTCCTGTTTTTTTTCTTGCCTTCTCGGCCTCTGAATTTCACATGTATTGGACCGTTTGTTGTTATTGTCTCACAGGTCTTTCTCTTGTACACTCTGTTGTGACTTCTTGACCTTGACCATGCCCTGTGCACATCACCTACATTTATGCTACCTTTCCCATCACCAGATATCACAAGCATCACTCTTGAGAGTGTCTACCCCCCCTGTGTTTATATCTATTCTTATTATAAAACAGTGATCATATATTTATCCTTTTGTGATTATTTCACTCCACATAATGTCCTTCAGATTCATCTATATTATAAAACTATAGAATTGTGATCTGTATGAAAGTTTGTAAAGCAAACTGGTTTTCCATTTAACTATTGATAAACATTTCTTTCATAATGTTAATGACAATATCCATAATATTACTGCACTTTCCCCACATCCTCCATATAATTCTCATTTCTGTCAATTCTACCCAACCCTTTCCTGCCTTCAGGGTTTTCTCCTTGGGCACATGCTGCTCTGCTGACCTTCCAGGTTTCATTATTCTAAAGAGGGTCTCACTGGTGCAGTTGTTCAGCTTATAGCCCTGCATATTGGTTGGCATGGAAGCTGAGCCATGGTCTGTAAGATATTTTGAGTACTCCTAATTATTATGACTTTTTAAATACATGATCATCATATATGTACACCACATTGCTTTTTTATCCATTTTTTCATCGATGGACATTTAAGTTGTTTCTATCTTTTTGTATTATGAATGATGCTGCAGTGAACATAAGTGTGCCTATGTGAACTTTTCTTTTTAATGCATTATATGAAGTTTATAGAATTTATGCTTGATTAGTTTTGTAGGGTTTCCATTTCTTTGTGGAAATTCATTGTCTGTTCATTTATTTTCCCAAATAAATCCTTTAAAGTCTTTATGATTTCTACCCTCTTTTACTATCTCTTCTGCTTTGACCACTTGAGTAAACTTTGAACCTGCTTGTCTTAACTCTTTTTTTTTCTTTTGATGATGAATCATGTTTTTCTGGTTTCTTGAATGTCTCATAATTAAAAACAGTAATGTCTGAGCTAAATAATATTCCATATAGATGAGAACATGCTCCTTTCTTTGCCAATACACTAGTATTGAGGGTTGTTGTTGTTGTTATGTGCTGTCGAGTCGTTTGCGACTCATAGCGACCCTATGTACAACAGCCCTAAACCCTGCTCTATCCTGTGCCAATCGCACTGTCTCTGACACTCCCATCCCGATTACCCCAGTCACTGAATCAATCCACCTCATAGAGGGCCTTCCCCTCCTGTGCTGTCCCTCTACCCTACCAAGCATGATGTCCCTCTCCAAGGACCTGTCTCTCCTTAACAACATGCCCAAAGTATGTCAGACGAAGCCCCAGAATCCTTGCCTCCAAGGAGTAGCCTGGTTTAACCCTCTCCAGGATGAATCTGTTTGTTTTCTTGGCAGTCCAGGGTACATTCAATCCTCTTCTCCAGCACCACAGCTCAAAGGCGTCAATTCTCCTTCTATCCTCCCTAGTCATTGTCCAACTCTCTGATGCATAAGAAGTGATTGCAAAAACCATGGCCTGTATCAGGGTAAACCATGGCCTGTATTGAGGGTAAACCTCTTTAATTCCTTACTAAGGTAGGACTGGGTAGGTTTGTAATTTCAATGTTTTACATTTTTGGTTTCAGAATATTTGATAGTAGAACAAGGGATTTCAATCAAAGCCTTGGGAAATGGTAAAATCTTCTTTCTGTTCTCCTGCCCATCCACTGGATAGTTTTCTCATCTTATCAGATTCGCCTTGCTTTCTCAGCTAGGAGAGATGCCCCTCAGTGCGCTTGTCCTGCCTTGGCGTGTGGCAGTGGACGGCCACTTGGCTGCAGGTGATGGCTGTTTGGGAAAGGTTGGGAGGTCGATGCTCCTGGAGGGCTTCTCTTGCTCTCCTTTTGCCTCATCCCTAGCCTCGGGAACAGGTGGTTGAAGACAGCATGGTAGAATGCTGGCTGGTAGACGCAGGTCCTATGTCTTAAGATCACTGCCTTTCCCTTATCTGTAACGCCTGTATCTGGGCACAGCATTAAGGTTTCATACTATTATCGACAGATTTGTTTCTTAGAAAGAATAGAAATAGTGGATTTTTTTTTCTGATCCAACAGCAGTGATTGTATCTTTAAATTAAGGTAGAAAATGTGCTTACTATAGGACTTTTATAGTGGCAAACATTGAATGAGTGAAATTGAAGAGTTTCATTCACAGTCTGTCAACCATGAAGAATATGTCATCTATTGAAACTTACACTGGTTTTAAAAAAAAAATAAATAATTGTAGGGAGCAGATACAGTTAGATTCCTTCTTTTAGATCAAAAACAGTAAAAGTAGTTTTATTAAAGAGAGACCCCATATTTATTACTTAAGTCATAGTTTACCTTTCTTTTTAAGATTTATTCGGTGAAATGCTTTTTAAATCTCTTGTTAGGACCTCTTAGGTTTTGACTGTCTTTTCTAAATTAAGTATGTGAGTGCTTAAGCTTGTGATTGGACTTGTCATTTGCTAAGTAAGCTTCTTCTAAATGAAGGTTCTGACTAATTAAACATGCCTTCAACTAACCCTATTATGCTGAGTGTATACCTCAGTGAATTAAGTGTGTTAAGTAAATGCCCCAACCTTATTGCTTATGACAGACACAGTGAGTGAATCAGTGGGCTAACGTGTGTCAGAGGTGATGAGGATGGCACAGGATAGGACAGGATTCAGATCTGTTGGGTCATAGGGACACTATGAGTCAAGTCATATTTGACTCGATGACACCTAACAACAGTATAGTTACTAGAAGAGATCTCTGTTTCCATTTTCAAGATGATTGAACAGAATGTGGAAATTACTGAATAATATCACATGCATATACAGGCTTTCTGAAGATTATTCAAAATCAGCTGGAGCAATACATGGGAGAGAACAGAAATTCAAGCTGGATTCAGAAGAGGCCGTGCCAAGATGGATATCTTTGCTGATGTCAGATGGATCTTGGCTGAAAGCAGACAATACCAGAAAGATGTTTATCTGTATTTTATTGGCTAAGGTATTTGGCTATATGAATCAGTACAAATTATGTATAACATTGAAAGGGATGGGAATACCAGAACACTAATTGTGCTCATGTAAAGCCTGTATCTAGATAATGTCCTAGAGAAAGTGCAACCAGGGTGCTCCCTAGAGGCAAGGATGTGGAAACTCGCCTTATGTACTTTGGACTTGTTGGCAGGAGGGATTAACCCTTGGAAAAGAGCATCCTGCTGGAAAAGATGGAGGATCAGAGAAAGAGGAACACCCTAACAAGCTGGAATGGCACAGTCAGTGATTGCAACAATAGGCCAGAACATATCAGAGGTCATGAGGATGGTGCAGACTGGGACAAGGTTCAGATCTGCTGTACTTAGGGTCTCTTGGGAGTTGTAGGTAACCTGAAGGCATCTAACACCACTACCAACATAGTATGGTTAGAGAGAGTTCTGGCGACTTTGTGGTGCCAACCCCAAAACAGGCAGTTCAAATCCATCAGCTTCTCTACACGAGAAAGATGAGCAATCTCTATCGGGTGATTGACAGCGTCTGAAAACTCACTGGAAGGTCAATTATGGATCATTTCTGACCTGATGGTATGTATCAGCATCAATACTTTCGTATAGTTTGGGAGCTTTGGTGGTCTGGTGGGTAAGGACCCATTGCCATCCCAAAGGCAGGTGGTTCAAATCCACCAGCTGCTCTGCTGGAGAAAAATGGACGGTCTCCTCCCGTGTAGTTTATTGTCTGGAAAACCAGATCAAGGGTCAACTATGAGTCTGTTCCAACTGGGCAGCAATTGTTTTGTTGTTATAGTGTAGTTGTTTTACATCGTTAAGCTTCCTAAATACTTGAAATATATGTTATTAATTCCAATTTTCACAATCTGAAGGCATGTGGTTCAAATCCACCACCTGCTCCTCACGAGGACATGGGTCAGTCTTCTCCCATTGACTGCTTCTGAAAACCAGCCTCAGGGGCAGCGGTGGGTCAGTTCTGACTCCATGGTACCCAACACCCTGTACCTGCAGTACTTGTTCTCAGTAAATTTTGGCTAAATATAGTCTGCTTTGGAGGTTTGGGTTTTTTTTTTTTTTAATTTTATTAAATTTTATTAGTTTTAATGAACATTTACAGGGATTTTGGGTTTTCATTCCTTCCGTGCTGCACCATTCTCTCTACCCTCCTCCCCAGTTTGTTCTTCTTCCCTGCCATCCGAGTGTCTGTTTTAATTGTCCAATTGCCACAGTGCTTGTCAAGGTCAGTTCTGATTAATCTCCTTTGTCGGTGTGTCCTTTG
>NW_006399885.1:5941301-5943041 GCF_000299155.1 Elephantulus edwardii | reverse complement strand
TATCTCTTAAGTCTCAAGTTTACTGTCATTTAGGATCACCCATTAGACCACCCAAATGTTTTATGTCCAGTATTTATTAATTAACCATACACATACAAATACTCTTGGGAGAGTATTTGAAATGTTTGTAAATGGGCTGAGCAATGTCACCAAAAAACCCCCAAACAAAAACTCCTAGATTGTTTGCTTTAAGTAATATTTATTTTCAAATACTTCTTTCTTGCATGGAGGACTGACTTTGTTAAAGAAGGCATTGAAATGGATAAAATTAAGCACTTTTTAAAACAAAAGAAGGATAAAAGCATTTAGTATAGAATTCAGTGAATTAAGCACAAATGTTTTATTAACTGTAAAAAGGTTTTAAGTTTTTGTTGCCTGTTACAGCCAGGACAGCCAAAGACAAGTTTATTTGGAGAGAGTGTGAGCTGTGGCTTTATAGGGTGTTTTTATCCAGCTGTGCAAATATTTTGCTCTACTTTTTACTTAAAGTAAAATACATAAGGTTATAATAAACTTTTCTGCAAATATGTGTAATAATTTTATAGAAGTAAAATATTGATTTAATGAGTTAAGGCTTATCATAGGTAATCAGAAGTACAAATAAAAATTTTAAAAGGTGAATAAAAAGTAAGGGAACTGTGCTGATTTGATTTGTGCCACCCTTCCCCCTTTCCTCTCATTTTAGGGACCAGGTGCCCCACTGACTTTGCAGAGGTGCCTTCCATCCTGATGGAATACTTCGCAAGTGATTATCGGGTGGTTAACCAGTTTGCCAGGCACTATCAGACTGGGCAGGTAGGTGAAAAAAATGTTACCATGTCCTTTGGCTGTTTTGTGGATAACTTGTAGTTAAAAATCATGAGGAACCAAACCCCTAAAAGGTGTAGATTGATGCTGCCCCTATCTTTCCGCTGTCAGTCATTTCTGACACCAGCTGCCCGCTAGGTACCGATGACCCAGAGCAGGAGTAGTTCTTACAGGTTCCCTCTCCTGTGGACTGATACTTGGTTGGAATCACTTACAGAACTCATGAAAAGTACTGCTTATGAGTATGGATTAATTATAGTAAAACATATAAAGCAGGATCATTATAAAGAAGTGAATGGATAAGGCCTGGGAGGGCTCCTAATGCAGGACTTGTAGATCTTGAAGAGGGTAACCAGGAACTTTTCAGCCTTAAGACACCCGGCTGTTGGTGACCAGTCCTCCATGAAAGGCTAGATCACACTCGGGCAGGTTGATGCACGTTCCAGTCCTCATGAGAGGTTAGATCCCACTTCCTGAAGGTGATCGATTGGACCTCCCAGTCCTCATGATAGGTTAGACTCAGCTTGCTCAGACTGGTTGAGGGACCTCACAGTCCTCCATGAAAGGCTCGATTCTGCTTTGTGAGGCTGGTTCATAGGATCTGCCAAATAGTCTTTTTCTGGTCCGGCCAGTTTTCACTCACCAGCCCTGATCTTCAAATATGACTTAAAGGCACCCCAATTACTTCAAGTGTTTGTTAGAAACCATTGACAAAGATCACCATATTTAAAACCTATCGCTGAAGGTTGACGCTACCTCATAGTGAGCCTCTGTCTGGTTTCCAAGGCTATATATAAATCTTACTGGGAAGAAACTGTCTTCTTTCTCCTGTGGAGAGCCATCCACAAAACAGTCCTGATCGCTAAATCTTCTTCATCTTGAGAGACCCCCTATGATTTATGGTTTCTAGAATTTGTTCCTCAGTTTTGCACA
>NW_006399885.1:5912879-5940493 GCF_000299155.1 Elephantulus edwardii | reverse complement strand
GAATATATCACAGCTTCTCTAGCCCTTCGTTTGTTGATGGGCACTTAAGTTGTTTCCAACTCCTTGCTATTGTGAACAAAGCTGCAATAAATATGGGTGTGCATTGTGTAGTACACTTTTAATCACAGTTAGTGCAGTGACTTTCCCAGTGTTAAACAATTACTGGATTTTGCTGGCAAGCTTCTTGAGAGCTGAGCCTACACCTGACCTATGGTTCTCATACAACTTCCTTCAACTTACTGTTCACTAGCCTTCAGCACCCATCTTCCCTGAACACCACCATCAAATATCTGAACGTACTCAGCCTTGGGTTTTAGTGAAGTTGATAGCAAATGTCAAGCTGGTGAGGGAGTGAATTACAGTGGAGTGTATTATTGTAGTTATTGAATGTTGTGAAGTTGATTCCTGCTCATGGTGATCACGTTTACCACAGAACAAAGCGCTGCCTGGTTCTGTGCCACCTTCACATTCAGTGCCGTACAGGAGCCCATGAGTGCGGCCACCATGTCAGTCCTTCTTGTTGAGGGAGGGTCTTACCTTTTTTACTGACCATCTACTTTCCCCTCCTTCAGAGACTGGCATCTCCTGATAACCTGTCAGAAGAACATGAAATGAAATATTCTGTCGTCAATTCTAAAGCACATTCTGTCTGTACTTCTTTCCATTCTTGTGGTGATCTGTGATATATTTAACATGCTTTGCTACCACCCTCATTCAAAGGTCTTTCCTCTGGTCTTTGTATTTATTGTCCAGCTTTCTCATGCCTGTGCAACTGGAAATAATAGCATGGCATTGGCCAGGTGCACCTTAAGGAGTCTTTACAGTGCCATCTTTGCTTTTGAATGCTACAGTGGAGTAAGTAGAGAAGTACAATTCAATAGCTATATGAATGATGTGATTGGCAGGACTTGAGATAGATAATGAGGGATGAGAGATGAAAAGACAAGCTGCTGATTTCAAGACAGAGAATTCTAAAAGAGGGTCACGTTTAAGAGAGAAGATGCTGAGCTGCCTTCTCGGTTGTGTCGGCGAACGTCATTGCTGTCCACTGGCTGTTGGCAGTCATAGTCTGAAGTTTGGGAATCATATAAGCACAGCAGATAATGGTGAATAATGGGAATAGAGAGAGGAGATTAGAAATTTCCCATGAGAGATAAGAAGAGGTATCTTAGGAGACCAGCAGCACAAGGAAAGGAACTCTGTGGTGAGCTTTAATTTTTGAAAGTTAAGAACACAAAGTGTCAGGAGACACACGTAAGTGCAGTTAAAGTACAGTAGCATGAACCTTTCAGAGTAACGCATTGTGAGGGGGTAGAGCTAAGTAATAGAGCATTTGACTTGAGAGTACTGTATCATGAGCCTTCCAGAGTAGTGCACCATGAGCTTTTCAGAGTAACTTCTTATTTTTCTAAAAGAAAAAAGTTAAATCATGGGCTAAAATTCACCAGAAATATTAAACACATTTTCTCTTTTTTAAATTTAGATTTTAATGAAAGTTTATAGAAAACTTAGATTTCTATTCTTTCATTATTGTACACTTTCCTTCCTGCCCTTCCCCGTTCACTTTTCTCTTTGGTAAAAAAAAAAAATAAAATCTGTCATTGTTGTACAGTTTTTCACCCCCAACCCAGCCCACTTAACTATGCAGCTCTTATTCTGGACTGTTATCATACAATAAGATCTAATCATATATTCCTTTCAAGCAGTTCTTTTCCTTCATCTACTTCCATGTAGTATACATTATTTATCCCCTCTTTTCTTAGTTTCTCCTCAACCCTGATGTCAGTCCTGTTTGATAACAGTGGCATTATGCACTGTTTGTCCTTTTTTGACTAATATATTTCACTCAGCATAATGTCCTCCATGGTCACCCATTTCATGAGTTCCTGGTTTTTCAGTGCTGCATCGTATTCCATTGTGTGAATATACCACAGCTTTTCTATCCATTCATTTGTTGATGGGCACTTGGGTTGTTTCCATCCTTTTTGCTATTGTGAACAGCACAGCAATAAACATGAGTATGCATATATCTGCTTGGGTGGCAGTTACGGTTTCTTTAGGGTATAGTCCCAGTAGTAGAATTGCTAGGTCAAATGGTATTTCTATTTCCAACTTTTTGAGAAAGTGCCATACCACCTTCCATAGTGGTGGCACCATTTTACACTCCCACCAACCGTGAATAAGGGATCCAGTTTCTCCACAACCTCACCAGCATTTGTTGGTTTTGCTTTGTTGAATTTTGCTCTTCTTACTGGGGTGAAATGATATCTCATAGTTGCTTTGATTTGCCTCTCTCTAAGAGCTAGGAATTTTGAACATTTCTTCATGTGTTTTTTGCCTTCTGAATGTCTTCTTTGGTGAACTGTCTGTTCATATCCTGTGCCCATTTTGCATTTGGGTTGTTTACCTTTATCTTGTGGTAGTGTAAACACAATTTTAAAAATATTATCTATTTGAGGTCTGGTGACCTAGTGGCAAGAAGATGAACTGCAATCCCATAGGTATCCTATTCAAATCCACCAGCGGCTGTGCTGGAGAAGGAGGGACAACCTCCTCTTGTACCAATCAGATCTGATTTGATAGTATACAAATAATAAAATAAAAGAAAAATAAAAAAACCTATTATCTGTTTAATGCACTCTGGTGGTATAATGCATTACATGTTGCTCTGCTAGTTCAAATGTACCGGCTACTCTGAGGGAGACAGATGAGCCCTCTCCCCTGTACAGCCCTGGACTCCACAGGGAGGGATACTGTGAGTCGAATCAACCCAACAGCAGTGGACTTCGAGTTTTGTAATTTATTTACAGAGAAAGTAGAAGAACAAAGAAGGCCTGGAGTAATTGCTTTTGGGGTGATTTAAAGTCCAGAAAATGGCAGCACTTAAAAAACAAAAACACCTTTATTTCAATAGCTGTTTTAAAAGAACCACCTTTTGACCAGGTGACTTCAAGCAAACAATGCTAAATCCAAAATTATACCCCAGGATAGATGAATTGGGGGAAAGCACTGAGCTTCTTTAAGTTTCCAGACTCAGGTGACATGTCCAGTCGGCTCAAGGAACTTGCAGACACAATCTCTAAAGAATTTAGTGTAATTTTGCGATACCATGGAGAATGGAAAATGAGCCAGAAGGCAGAGACTTGTAAACGGCTTGACTTCCAAAAAGGGCTTGCTGCTTCTTGTCACTAATTAAGACACTGAGTGACTTATGTTTTTAATTTTCAGGGCAGTCTTAGCCCTAAGGACAAGGAGTTAATTCCTGAAGATTCAAGTCTTTGTAAATAGGTGGCATTACAGCCCCATTGAGGCTTCCCCTCAAAGTCTGACTTCCTCCCCTGCTGTACGCCGGGAAAGGAGTTGTTTCTAACACAGTGAAGTATGTTCCAGAGAACTCTCGGCATGCAGGATAATCTAATTTTAATTTATTAACACTTGTAAGTCTTTTCTCTGACCTGAGGCAGCCCAGGCATCGCCGGTGGCAGAGCACTTTAGCAGGGTGCTTATCAGATGTGCAGATGCCATGCAGCTGTCAGAGATGACAGATACCAGAGACATTCATTCTAGACTCAGAACTGCCTCGACAAGCCACAGCATCAGAGCTGAAGGGAATTCCTTGTAAATTAATCTGAAAATCTGTGGCACAGACTGGAAAGCTTACAGGCGTGGTAACAGAAAACGTGAAAAAATGAAACATTTCCCTGTTTTTTTTAAACAAGGGTGCATTAACTGCCAGTCTGGTAATATTCCCACAAATCTCACTCCACCTTGGTTTGCATTCCCAGAGATGGGGTGTCCATGAGAGTAAATGTGGTTGTGTCTCTCTGTGGTTGTGGCCTCCCCCTCACCCTTTCTGATTGATCTCCTTTAGCCTAGTTACCCGCACGAATGGATTCATGGTCCCTATGATGGTTAACATTTGTCACAGCGTGGCTGCCTCTGATTCTTTGGTTTTGTACTTATAGTCATTCCCTCCATGAGCTCCAGTGTAATGCAGTTGTTTCCTGGAAATCTGATATAATAATTTTCCTGATGAGACCTTACACAGTATAATCAATTCATGATGAGATCAGTGGAAGCAGCCAGACGGTTGGAAGGGCTTTCCATTGGTGGTGTGGTCTGCATGGAATGTGAGTGGATGCAAAGCTCTTGTGCTGTGGCTCGATCCTTCATCTGCCTCATCACCTCCAGTTCTTCAGTCTGCCGCCTGTCCTACTTACCAACCTTAAATTAGTTAACTTGTGAAGCTCACAGATTCTTCAGCATCCCCACCCCTAGTTATGTGAGTTGCGTCTTTCCTGCCGCCTGACCCATGGACCTGGGCTTTGTCTGCCTCTTATTATTTTCTTGAGATAAATCTGGCTCTCTTTATATCTATCTGTCTGATTATAAGCATCATTGGCTTAGCTTCTCTGGAGAGTCCAACCTAAGACAGACCTCACACCCCTAAACATTGTAAGATGTTAATTGTCCCATGTTCCTGTGGTCTGATCACCCCTCATCTTTTGGTTTGTCATACTGTGTTGGCTCATGGGTGTTATGCTTGAAGTAAAGTGATGTGATGCTTATTTAAAGTAGCAGCAGAGTCAGCAATGGTGGGTAGTTGTCAGCAGAGTTTCCAGAGTAAAACAGACTGAGAAGTAGGACTAGCAGTTCAAGCCTTCAGAGACCCCATGAATAGTAGTGGAGTACTGTCTGACTGAGTGCTGGAAGATGAGCCCTCTTAGTCTTGAGGGCGTTCAGAATTTGACTGGAGAAGAGCTGCTTCCTCAAAGTAGAGTTTACCTTTGTGACATGGGCGTAGTAATGCTTTCACCCAGTGAAGGACCTTCATTTGCTGGCAAGACTAGAAATGAGGATAAATGTCAGGAAACTAGTCATTCTAAAACACTTCCTGCTTGGGAAAGTAGAGTCAGTGAAAAAGAAAGACCTTCAACAATAGACAGATTTTTAAAATAGATGCATTAACCCAGTGACCACAGTGGACTTGAGCCTGGCAGAGATTGTGGGGATAGCACAGGAAACACGAAGATTTTGGTCTGTTGCTCATTGGATTGCTATGAGTGGGAGCCAAGAGTTGACTCGATGGCACCTAACAGCAGTATTTCAGCAAGGGGGCCTCAAGTTAGCTGTTAATAGTATAATCCTCTCCCCTAAATCTCTAATGAAATCACAGATGCTTTTTATAATTAACCAGAGTTTGAGATTCAAGAGAGTTGAGTGCTCTTTGCCTCTTCATGTAAAATTGAAAATACCAAAAACTTCCAGTTTAACACCTTAGCCCCTGACCCCACGCCCACTGCATATGCCCATATAATTCCATGGGAGAAGGATGCACACAGCCCCTGATACCCAGGTCGTTTTGCAGCCCAAAGTTTTACTTGTCTTTGTCTTCCTGCTGCCAGGTGCTGTCCTTAAATGGGATGAGACCCTCTAGGCCCTGTTGAGATACATATGATCCAAACACACCATCCAAAATTTCTACTACCTCTAATTTGCATTTCTAAAGCTATGTTCCTACTTTGTCACACTGAATGTTCCCCAGGACTCTGTCACTGTATCTGCGTGAATGCACGCAGCTTAACTCCTGGATTTCGACAGCCTGCCCTATTGTCTCTAGGTCTACTTTGTTCCTCTCTCAGTATTGCTGTGGCTGGTCAGGACCTCTTTGTCATTCTATATAAAGTGGATATATACTTTCCTTTTAAAAAATATCCCTGTAGAAATTCCCACACTGCCTGTCAGAGAGTCTGTTCTTTCCAGTTTATCATATACCAGGTATCCTTTCATGGGATTCCTCTGACAGTCCACTGTCTAAGATGCCTGTCTGGATATACCAATACCATGCTGTATTTAATGTTAAAGCTTTATAATAAGTCATGAGATAAGGATGAGTCTTTCTCAACATGTTCTTTTTTTAAAAAAAAAATCCTGTCTATTCTTGGATCTTTCCTCTTTCATGTACATTTAAGAATTAATCATTTGGAAAAATCTTGATAGAAATTCATTTGGCGTTACATTAAATTTATGATGACTGTGTAGATGGAAGATGTCTGGATATTGAGTTTTCCTATTTGTGAACATGGTATAGCTCTCTGTTTGTTCTTGTTGGCTTTTGTTAAGTACCATCAAGTCAGTGGTGTCTCTTAGCGGCCCATGAATAACAGATGCAAAGCTTGCCCTATTCAGCACCATCCTCACAGGCTCTTTAATGCTCAAACCCATTGTTGCAATCACTGTGTCATTCCATCTCGTTGAGGGCCTTTTGGTCTCCTGCAGACCCCAATGTTTCTAAGGGCTTCATTTGTTAAGTCTCTTTTTTTCCCCTTAAGTCTTTTTTTCCACTTTAAAAATCTTTTAGTAATTTTTTTAAACTAATATTTTGTGGTGTTTTAGGATCTCTAGAAGCACCAAGGTTAACATTCTCAGTTGTAACAAGGTCAGTAGTTCAACCCACCAGGTACGCCCTGGAAGAAGGATAAGGCATTCTTCTGTTAAGATTACAGCCCACAAAGCACCGTGGGGCGGTCCTGTCTGGCCTGTAAAGTTACTCTGAGTCAGTGGAAGGTTTGCACAGATAGTTCTTTTCCTGCTTCTTTTGACATGAAGTGTTCACTTTCCTTCAGTCTATTAATGTTAATCCACCTTTGCATTCTTGGATTAAACCAGTTTGATCCAAAATTATTACTATTTTTACTATTTTAGTATGCTGTTGGCTTCAATTTCTTAATATTTTATATAGAGTGTCACATCTGCTTTTATGAGAGATTTCCTTGTAATTTTTCTTTCTCTTTTTTTTTTACTAATGTCAGTAGTAAGTCCATACTGGTTGCATAAAAGGAGTTGGCAAATGTTGTCAGTTTCTCTATTCCCTAAAAGCATTTTTATGAAATTTTAATAATGTGTTCCTTAAAATTTTGTTAGACTCAATCCATAAAGTTGTTTAGAGTTACCAATTCTTGAATAGTCTCATGTCTTCTCTCTTTCCTAAGAAAACCTTTCTGGCTTGTAATTTTCTAGAAATTTATACCCTTAATTGATAGTATTCTCTTACACTAATCTTGCTAAATCTGCAATTATGTCCTTTTTCATTCCTAATGAAAAGTCTCATTCCTCCACCCCTAATCTTGCCAGTGTTTTGTTGATTTTTATTAGTAGTTTTAAGAAACCAACTCTTAAGTGCTTAGGACAGTCCACTTAGTTATTTTAGTTCCTTAGTTTCTGCTTTTATTAAAATTATTCTCTCCAGTACTTTTCTTTGCTCTATTTTCTCCCAACACTTTTTGTTGTTGTTAGGTGCATCGAGTTGAATATGACTCATAGTGACCCTGTGAATGAAAGAACCCTGCTTTATCCTGTGCCATCCTCACACTTTGTGACATACGAGAGCTCATTGCGGCAGTTACTGTCAATCCGCCTGGTTGAGGGTCTTCCTTTCCTTCGCTAACCCTCCCCCCTTCCCAGCATCATGTCCCCCCAATACGTAGCTAATGAAAACCCAGTCTTTTTTTCCAACACATGCTTTTAATGCTCCAAGTTCTAAACAGCAATAATGTCATGCTTTATCTTTAGGTTGTATCCCCACTATCCTGCTATGGCACATTTGATTTTGAATATTGGTTTTGAATATTGTCTCATATCCATTGTACTTTCCTCTCTGACCAGTAGTTTAGAAGGTTTTGTTTGTTTGTTTGTTTTTTAATGTAAACCTCTGCAGGATAGTTATTCTTTTGTTACCAGTGGTTTCTGCGGTACTGAGTCTTTACAGTTTGAGATTTATTGTAGACTTCTTATGAGACTATTGAGATTTATTGTACAGCTTCTTATGGTATCACTGAGATTTATTGTATGGCTTCTTATGTTGTCAGTGTTTTGTGTTACGACCTCTGTGCTTGTGTAGATGAGATCGTACATTCCCTGATAATTGAGTCCGGAGTTTTCAAAAGTTTCTAAGTCAGCCTTAAAGATACCTTGTTTGGGTTTTCAATATGCAGGTATGAGGAATATAGTGTCCATAATTTGTTGTTGTTAGATCAAATTGACTTCAATTCACAGTGACCCGTGTACAACAGAACAAAACCTACCCAATTCAGGGCCAGTCCTCACAGTCTCTGATGATTTCAGCTCATGATCGCAGCCACTGGGTTAGTTCTTCTTCTTGAAGGGCTTCTTCTTTTTCACAGATCTTCGGCTTTGTCAAGCATGATGTCCTTCTCCAGGGTCTAGCCCCTTCTGATAACATGCCCAAAGTACATAAGATGAAGTTTCACCATTCTCGTGTCTATAAGCATTCTTCCAAGTTAGATGTTTAAAGACATCATTTATTCTTTGGTCTTCCTTATTCATTGTCCAGCTTTCTTATGTACGTAAAGCAACTGAAGATACCTTGACTTGGATCAAGCTCACCTTAGTCTTTAAACTGACAGACTTGTTCCTTAGTACTTTCAAGATGCCCGGGGCAGTAGATTTTCCCAATGTAACACATGCTTTGATTTCTTGACTGCTAATTCACAATATATTTTGTGCAGCAGAACATGATGTGATTCGGACTTGGTGCAAAACCCTGCCTCCTAGGCACTTTTGTCCAGAGGCTGCTCTGTGAAGGCCAGGGAGTTTGTGAGAACAGGTTCAGGGAGTTTGTGAGAACAGGTTCAGGGAGGGGCAGTGCTGGTGAAGAAGACACCCGAGTCAGGGCACATACTTTCCCATTGGTGCCCTTCAGGACCACACTGGGTAAAAGGACAGACCGGATACCCTGAGTCATGGAAAAGAGCCAAGGATGACCCAGGCTGAGACATTGGGCCTGGACTTCTATCACTGTAGCCTTGGCAACATCCGGGCTGCCTTCAGCAGTCATGCAGAAATGGAGCTCTGACCTCACAATGAGATCTCATCCCAACAGCCAAATGTTTCCTGAGGCGACTTTATGGGACATGTATCTGCAAAGCAAAATTAATTTCTTTCTTTCTTCCCTTCCCTTCCCTTCCATCCTCTCCCCTCCCCTCCCTTCCCCTCCCCTCCCTTCTTTTTATTATTATTTTTTTTTTGTGAGAAAAATTTGTATTTAGAATTAGCCAGCTGGACTCAGTTTACATGATCCCAATTTTGTTGGCAACATCCAAAGCATCATAGTCAGGAGCAAGTCGAACATAGGCCTTCTTCTTCTCTCCATCAGGCTTAATCAAAGTGTTGACCTTGGCCACAACAATGTCATAGAGTTTCTTTACAGCTTGTTTAATTTGGTGCTTGCTGGCCTTGACATCCACAGTGAACACAAATGTGTTATTTTCTATCTTCTTCATGGATGACTCAGTGGTTAGGGGAAATTTGATGATGGCATAGCAGTCAAGCTTGTTTCTCCTGGGGGCGCTCTTCCGGGGGTATTTGTGCTGCCTTCGGAGTCTCGGCGTCTTAGGCCACTGGAAGGCGGGTGATGTATGGATCTTCTTTTTTTTTTTTTTGGCTGTGGATGCCCTGCAGGACTGCCTTCTTGGACTTTAATGCCTTTGCTTTGGCTTCAGTTTAGGGAGGGGTAGGGGTTTCCTTCTTCACTTTCTGCATCGTCTTCGTAGAAAAGAAAGCTAATTTTTCTTTCTTTCTTTTTTTTTTTAATTGGTTTGCTTACAGAGTTTGTATGTGTTGTGTTTCATACTATTCTTCATTCACTTTTTGTTTTATACAATTATTCTCATGCATTATGTTTTATAAAAATCATTATTGGACTTTGCCCATTGTTACCCTATCCCTTTGCTCAGATCCTTCCCAATTCCTTCCCCTCACTCCCTCCACACACAAAACTGTACAGCCATCTGGGTTCACCTCTACTCATCCTCTCTCGCCCTCTCTTGAGCTCCCATACAGGTTTTACTATTTATTTTTCCATTTTTACAATAACGGTTTTATGTAGTATTTCTCCCTATGAGACTGAATTAGTTTACTAAGCATAATGCTCTCCAGTCTCTCCCAGGTTATATAGAATTTTTAAAAAACGTTGCTCCTGAGTGCTGCATTTTGTTAATGCCCCACAATTTCTCAATCCGTTCAGTTTTGGTTGGACATTTGAGCTGTTTCCATGTTCTTGAGATGGTGAATAATGCTACTGTGAACATTAGTGTACAAATCTCCATTTGTGTCTCAGTTTTCATTTCTCTGGGGTATGTTCCTAGTAGTGGAATAGCTGGGTCATATGGAGTTTCTGTGTTCAACTTTTTGAGGAAACACTAAAGTGTCCTACAGAGTGGTTGTGTACCATTTTACAGTCCTACCAACAGTGTATGAAGAGTTCCCACCTCTCCACGTCCTCTCCAACAATTATTGCTTGCTGCCCTACTAAACTTTTCCACTGTTACTGGTACCTCATTATTTTATGTGCTGTTTGTAATTATTATTTAATCCTTTCCTGCAATTGATGAATTAGGTGGATAGTTGCCTAAATTCTGTAGATAGGGAAACTGAGTCTTAGGTAAAGGTCACATAATAAGAAGGAGGAGATTGGTACATACATTTTTTTCACATTAAAATTTCCTTAAAATTCTCCTCAGTGCTGATTAAGTCTTAGGTGGTTTCCTTCTCTAGCCTTTTTTAGTTAAAAATCTCTTTGCATGATAGGAAATAATCGAGATTTCACTTTTAATATTCCCTTCAATACTGATTAATTCAGTATTATGACATTGTGAGGGTTTGGGTTTGTTTGTGTCTCCAGGTAATTAAAAACCCCTTTGTGTGAAGATGATGTAGATATCTAAACATGTGTCTCTCCAGTGAACCGACCCCGTTCCATGCTGAGGGGTCTGTTTTAGAGCAAGGGTTTCTGGAGTTCTCACTTTAGAAGAGTTCTCTGCTGCATCCATCCTGGGCGGGGCGAGGGGGGCTGCTTTGTGGCCTTGGTTTGTGAAAGCTATCCCACGGCTCGAATGCTCTCAGTTCTGTTTCCAAGAAGACATCAAGATGTGTGGTAAATCTCTTGCTGACGTTCTATGCCAGGCGATCTGAACAAGGAGTGTGGGTAGAAATTACAGTGAGGCTGGAGCTGGATGAGCTTTGGCAGGTTTGAGTGGTTTTTAGACTTTCCTGTTCTGGGCTCTGATGCTTCTCAATTATGTCTAGACGGGCATTGGGCTGCGAGGCCGGGGTGGTGCTGTCTGTGGCTCCACGCCACATAAGGGACTTTCCATCTGTCACTATAATCCCCCAGGGCTTTGTTGCTCTTTTATTTTTAAAAAAGTGGGGGAAAGTAAAATCTAAACTCAAAAGAACCAGACCCACTGCCGATCGAGCTGATCCCTGCTCTAGCGACCTTACAGAACAGAGTAGAACTGCCCCGGGGAGTGTCTGAGGCCATTGTCTTGACAGAAGCAGACTGGCTGCCTCTTCTGGAGTGCTTGGTGGGTGCCACCTGTCGACCTGCATAATGCTTAGTCCACTCTGTCACTTGTTTTATATCTGTAAATTAATAATGCCTGCCTCTCACCTCCAACATTGTAGTCTGTTGGATTTCAGTGTAAATGTGCTTTGTAAACATTGTAGCTTTATCTTAGAATAGTTGGAAGTTAGAAGTCTACCACATGTTAAGATATTTAGAATTGAGAGAGTACTAGAAAGAAGTTTACTTGTATTTTATCGATTATGCAAAGACATTTGACTGTGAGGATTGGAATAATTTATGGATAACAGTGAGAAGAATGGAAATCTCTGAACATTTGATTTTGGTCTCAAGAAACCTATACATAGACCAAAAAGATGTTGTTTGCAAAGAACAATGGAATGCTGCATGGTTTAAAATCTGGAAAGGTGTATGTTAAGGTAATATTGTGCAAACAGTCATTCCAAAGACAGAGGAGAAAAAAAGATGTCAGAAGAAACTCTGAAGATTGCACTGGAGCACAGAGAAGCCAAAGCACAAGGAAGAATTCAAGATACTAAAGAGCTGAATAGAAGATTCCAAAAGGCAGCACAGGATGACAAGCAAAATATTACAATGAAATGTGCCAGGAGCTGGAGTCAGAAAATCAAAAGGGCCGAACTCATTAAGCATTTTGTAAGCTCAAGGAGCTGAAGAGCAAACTCAAACCTCAAGTTGCTCTAATCAAGGATGCTTTAGGCAGAATACTAAATGATCCAAGAAATATTAAAAAGAAGATGCAAAGTATATACTGATTTACTGTATTGAAAGGAATTGGCAGACACAGAAGAATTTAATGAAATAACATATGAACAAGAGCCTATGGTGATGAAGGGAGAAGTTCAGGCTGCTTTGAAGGAAATGGCAAAAAATAAGGCCCCAGGAATAGATGGTATACCAATTAACATATTTCAACTAACACATGCTGCCCTGGATGTGCTCACCAAGCTGTGCCAAGAAATCTGGAGAACAACCACTTGGCCAACTGACTGGAAGAGATCTATATTTGTTCCCACACCAAAGAAGGGTGTCCCATTGATTCAGTGACTGGGGTAATCGGGATGGGTGTGTCGGAGACGGTGCGATTGGCGCAGGACAGAGCAGAGTTTAGGGATGTTGTACATAGGGTCGCTATGAGTCGCAAGCGACTCGATGGCACATAACAACAATTGAGTCACAAGCCACTCAGTGGCATGTAATAACAACAAAAATTCACATGTCTAGAGTGAAAATACAAATTGTTTGGCAACTGGTAGAACTAGAATGACAAAAATATTTGAAACTCTGATAAAAACCTGAGGCAGTTCTCAGATTACAAATTTGCTTAAATTTGCTTACTGTGCTCACCTGTATCAATTCACCTATAAAGTCAGCTTACAGACACTCCAGAATGGATATTTTTCATCACTTGGGGACTGCTTGTACTATAACTGATAGTTTCCATATGCATATACAGAACTTTATATGTATTATCTACAAATAATGTTAGCTCATAAATATAGCAGTTAAATGGAGTTCTGTACTTTCAGACAACTCATAACTTTCAGTATGCTAATGTAATTTCAGTATGCTAATATAAACTGAGACTCAGTTCCTTGGAAGGGGATTTATTTGAATGAATTTCACTGGAAAACTCGACCAAGGTTTGCTGCTCTTATTTTCTCTTAAAATTTTAGCTACTGTAAATAGAGGCATGAGAGCCAGCTAGCTTCAAACTGAGACTGAATTGTCCAAGTCAGAATGCAAAGGGAAGAGAGACCTAGCCTCTGCAGGAACTAGGAGGCAGGATCAAACAGTGAGGCAAAGGCACTGGAGTTCCAGAGAGGAAGAGAGAGAGAGAGAGAGAGGAGAAGACAGAAGAAATATTTGAAAGGTTAATGGCAGAACCTTCCGCTGGGTACCTGAAGCTGTAAATCTTTATACGAGGAGTAACTGGTGGGTTTGAACAGCCCACCTTTTGAATAGCAGCACAACACATAGCGTACTACACCACCGACATCCTTTGATAGTAACTAACAGTCATTCAGCAGCTATGGTAACTTCTTCTTGTTGTGTACTATAGAATCGGAACTGACCATAGAGCTGACCCTCCAGCAGGTTTTTAGAGGCAGTAATTGCACAGGAGGAGACTACCCATCCTTCTCCCACAGAGCCGCCAGTACCCTTGGACTGCGTGCCTTTGGGATTGCAGCACAGCAACTTGCCAGTGGGCCACCAGAGCTTACTGGTAGGGAATTGCCCTGCCAACACAAAAGTACATGATTTGAACCTACCAGCTGCTCCCTGGGACAAAGATGAGAAATCTCCTCCCGTGCAATTCATTGCCTCAGAAAAATCCACTGGTGTGTCAGCTGTGAATTGGTTCCAACTTGATGGCACACAACAGCCATTAATTAGGCAGCACCACTGGAGTAGTTCAAATCCACTAGCGGCTCCTTGGGAGAAAGATGGGAAGTCTACTGTGCAATTCACAGCCTCCTGAAAACCTGCTGGAGGGTCAGCTGTGAGTTGGTTTCAACTTCGTGGCAAAGAGGTTTTTTGGAACAGCCATTGAAGCTAGCCATAAAGCTTTCAGATACATTCTTCTCTTTCTCTCTCTCTATATATATAAAATGAGTGATACTATTATCATATAATCATATAATTCTCATATATAAAGAATAGAAAATCTATTTGATAATAAAATGTATTTAGCATAATTCCTATCATTAATATAAAATATTAACTATATTTTATATGAGTAATATTCTTATATAATCCTTTGGAAAGGGATTTTGTAGATGAGGAGAAATGGTGGTCAGTAGAACACCCAACATTACGTTAGTAAACATTATTTTACTCAATATTTTTACCAACATTATTTTACTAAACCTATTGAGGTCTTAGACTCAGAACATGTTCTTCTTTTTCTATGAGGCAATGGAAGCATAGCAAGGGGAGGTCCACTTCCAGGCAGGTGTTGGTTTTAAGGCAGCCTGAGCTGCCCTTCTTCCCTGCTGGGGCTGAGATGAAGACCCACGGAAGGGACAGCATTTCTGTGTGTGCCAGATGAGGTAAAGCAGCCACTTCAGGGGTAGATGCACAGGACGCAGGGCACCTCAGAGATCTGCAGTAACCTTTTACATTCTCATCCCACGTGCAACCAGGATGCTTCTTGAAGCAAAGATGGTGAGCCTTCACCTCATGTTCTCAGAGCATGTTACCCGGAAAGGCCAGTTCTTAGGAAAGGACTCATACTTGGGGTTATAGAGGGTCAATAAAGGAAAAGAAGAGCTTCAGCAGGATGGATCGACACTGCAGCAGTGGGCTCAAACACAGCAGGCACAAAATTGGGAAGGGCTTTGTGCTTTTGTACACAGGGCCGCTGCATGAGTCCAAGCTAACTTGAACACCTAACATAACACCTCTGTGTTCTGCACTTTGTGCTCCGTTCTTGTTGTGCTTGCAGAGCTTTGTTAAAGCTCTGTCATATGGCAGGACCCAGATCCCCAAAACTAGTGAGAAATGCCACTGTGGGTGAATGAAAAGGAGCCCTGCTAACCCCAAGGTCAGTGTTGGAATCCCGCAGCCACTCTGTTGGAGAAAGTCGAGGCAGTCTGTTCCCATTGAGGCGTGCAGCCTAGGAAGCCTGGCAGAGGGTTACTGTGAGTCAGAATTGATTCAACCCAGTCGGTTTGGCTTTGGATAGGATATGGCATCAGCCATCAGTGGAAGGGGAGGGAGTAGAATCTCTTACAACATGCAGTTGAGTATATGAATAAATAGTTATTAATCATTATTTAAGTGCCACAGTTTGTTAAATCTTAATGCATCTTCTCTTCACTTCTTGATCGTTATCATCTGACATTTCACATTTATGACATTAGTATAATATCTGACTATTTTGCACTTTAGCCGTGTACATCTGTTAGCAGCAAATGGAAGCACGAGTAACCCTGGCTGAGATGGTTCCAGTTGTGTGTCAGCTGGGCTGGCCACCGATTCTCAGCGGGTTGACCATGATAGAATGATGTGATCTGATGTGGTCATCTCCTTTTTCGTATAATGCCAGTTTTTGCATAGAAACTCAGTTCTTTGAAACCAAATCTGTGATATATTCACACAATGGAATGCTGTGCTGCATTGAAAAGCAAGGAACTCATGAAATATTATACAAAATGGGTGACCCTGGAGGTCATTATGCTGAGTCAAATATCTCATCACAAAAGGACAAATACTGCATGGTGCCACTGTTGTAAAACAGGACTGACATCAGGTTGGGGGGGACCTAAGAAAAGAGGGGATAAGTAATGTATACTGCATTGAAACAAATGAGGGAGAGAATTGTTAAAAAGGAATATAGGATTAGGTATTAGTGTCATGACAAGATTACAGAAAAAGAAATGCATATTAAAGTGGACTGTGGACTAGGGGGCAATGGAAGAATTTTTTTTCTTCAAAGAGAAAAATTAACTGGGAGGAGGGGTGGGCAGGGAGAAAAATGTGCAACAATGAATGAATGGGGGAAAATTAAATGGAAAGAATATGCTGTAAAAGATACATGTTGCATTAAATGATCATTAATTAAAAAAAAATCCTACCAAAAACTTTTGATTATAAATTTAAAAGAAAATCCGTTTTCTATTTTATTTTGGTTTTGCTGTGTTGTTCTATTTTTTTTAAAAAGAGGAAACATTAAGGGAATAAATATGTACCTACATCTCAAGAAGGGAAATGCATTTATTAATTTACTTGACTACAAGTAAAATTGATTTTTTAAAAATACGTCACACACACAGATCAACCGAAACATTTCTAAGTTTTTTGTGATTCATAATAATCTTTATGTCAGAGTAGAACTCCCTCTTAGGGTTGTCAGTCTTCCTGGAAATCTCTCTCTGACTGAGTAGCAACCGTATCTGTGGACCTCACGTCATGCCTGCACAGGAATCAGATTGACTACATTTGTGGGAAGTGTTTTGGAGAATCTCAGTATCAGCAGTCAAAACAAGGCGAGGTGCTTATTGTGGAACAGGCCATTTATTGGTCATGTGCACGTTCAAATTGAAGCTGAAGAAAATGAAAACAAAGCCACAAGAACAAAAATCCGATCTTGAGTCTATCCCACCTGAATTTGAAAACTGTCTCAATAAATAACAGGTCTGAGGCATTGAGCACTAATGATTAAAAGCTAGGTTGAAGAGCAGTGGGATGGATCAAGGATATCATCCATAAAGAAAGCAAAAGGACAGTACAAGGGCAAAAGAAAAGATGAAAATGGGTATCACAAGAGACTGAGAATTACATGAGAACATGAGGATGTCAAAACAAAGGGGATGATTGCTGAAGTGAAGGCAAAACAGTATCATACAATACAATAGTACAAAGAGCTGGAGTCAGTGAAAAGGGAAGAACTCACTCAGCATTTCTCAAACTGAAAGAACTGAAGTACAAATTCAAGCCTTGAGTTGCAGGTACTGAAGGATGCCATGGGCAAAATCCTGAATGATCCAGGAAGCATGACAGAAGATGGAAGGAATCCACTGAGTCACTGTACCAAAAAGAATTGCCTGAATGGAACCATTTCAGGAAATGTAATCTCTATATACCACCCAATCCAACTTCCTTCCTAATGTCACAGAGAACATTCTGGACAATGGGAAACCCCTATTGGAGGTCCCCCAGCACCCCTTTTCACATGCCTGTTCCTGAGGCCTGTCCTTTTCCCCGAAGTCTCAGTAGCTTCCCTTCTTCCTGCATTTTCATAAAGGCAGTCTCCCCTTTCTCTCCTCTTTGCAGCATCTTTAGTCAGTGTCCTCTTGTATCTTTACCATTGGTATTATTTTCTTAAACATGCTCAAGTTGTTTCCAGCTTTAAACAACAAAAAAAGGCCTCCCCTCACCCGTGTTCCCTCCCACTCCAGCTCCTGCCCCGAATCTCCCCTTCACTTCTCAGTCACACTTCTGGAAACAGATAAAGGTTATATGTACTCCCCAGTGTCAGATTACCCAATCAGCAAGGTAAACACAGGCTTACTTTTGCTTATTTACTAATCCACAGTAAACAGTTTCACATGTTTTCACCACATCAAAGGTTTTGCTTCTGGGTATGGCTGGCATCTGTGCATCTCCCAACCCTGCAGCCCCTTCCCGCAGAATCCAGGCCTCTTCAGATTTATAGTCCCTCACGGGGACCTAGTGCCCAGCAAGCAAGATAAGTATAAGCTTACTTGTGCCTACTTATTAAGTTTACACAAGATTTTTACCACATCAAAGATGGCAGCTTTGTTCTCTGAACCTTCATCAAATCCTTTGGATAGTCTTTTGTGTGGTAAGCTATTTTCTAACCATCATTCTGTTCATTCATTCATTCATTCAACAAATGCTCTGAGTGTCTCCTGGGTTCCGGTACTCTTCTTGCTCCCAGGATATGATCATGATTTTTCCTCTTCTAGCACTGCTCACATTGTCATTTACTGATGGTCAATTAGTGCTCCCTAGTGCTGAGAGAGAGTGGCCTAGTCCATACACTGCTGTTCCAAATACCTGCCCCTCTGGAGGTTTGAATCCACCAGGAGCTTCGAGGGACAACTGTGGGCAGTCTTCTCCTGTGTGATTTAGAGCCTCGGAAATCAGGGAAGAGTCAGCTTTGAGTTCCTTCTGACTATGAACGAGAGAGTGCTGAGTAATTTCTACTGTTTACCGTTAGAGGAGTGTTAAGAAGGAATGCATGAGTTTGAGAATTTTTAGGAAGATATGCTTGCCATTCTACTTCTGAAAAGTCAGCCACACTCAACCTGACGGCAGCTGGTTTGGTTTTTCTTTCATTAGATTGTAAATAGAGTTAAGTGAAAGCATAGATTTCTTCAGTAAACATCAGCGTTCATATTTTTAAAGGTGGGTAAGATTGGTTCAAGTACTTCTTCACATACATTATTAGTTTATTTCTAAGAGGATGTTTGATGTTGTAGGGTTAGGCCTAATTAGTCATTAATTACACTTGGTGTACAAATACTGCAATTATTCCTGACTAGAAAATAAAATAATAGATGCAGTTAACTCTCACGGTTGGTTGTTGAGCTACCAATTCAGTTTTTAATACTGGCTGGTACCAAGATAATGTCTTCCCTAACATCCTCATCTTTTAGCCCTTTCATCTGTTACTCTATGTGCTTAAGGTAAAAAGAACACTTGAGCTAACAAAGAAACAGAAAAAGTATTAGCACCAAGATTTTAAGAAGATCCAGAAATACAAGTGTCTGTGTCCTAGTCCTCTACCATCTTGTCTTTTCATGTACAAACTCCTACTTAACAAATTACCACTTTTTGAAATTCATTGGAATGTCTTCATCTTAGTTGTCTTGTCAGCGAAAGTACTTAAAAGTAATGATTATTTTTTAATGCCAGTAAAGTTCCCTTTTTAAGTCTTTATTTGATGTTAAATTGTCCCCATTGCAGTGACTTAATAAAGTAATTTTTCCTCATGCTCTTTTGTGTCTCCAGCCCCTGCCAAAAAATATGGTGTCTCGTCTTTGTGAGTCTAAAAAAGTTTGTGCTGCAGCCGATATGCAGCTTCAGGTATGTATGGACCTTTGTTCTGGCGTTTTCCAGGATAATTATCCCAGATAAATATATAACTGCAGATTCTTGCCAGTGCTGCACATTTATTACAATAATTATGCTTTTGAAACATCTTTCATCTAAGTTCAAAGCACTTGACCAGAATTGACTCTTTCAGTACTTACAGTATCCTTACAAAGTGGATGTTAAGATTATTTCCCATTTTCAGTTGGGAAAATCAAAGCTCAGAAGAGCTACATGAGCTCTTCTAAATCACATATTTCATCAGCAAGCAAGTTAGGACTTGATCCTGCTTGCATACTTTCATCGTGTTTTTGTTTTGTTTTGTTTTTTTTATTTTGAAAATTTGTATGTAGATCTGAAATTTGAACAGAAATAGCCATTACTTTCAAGTCATTTTCAAAACCAATTTTCCAAGTTTCTAGATAAAGAATAGAGAAGTTTTATGAACCATCTGGATATCATTCTTGCATGATGGCAGATACTGAGGTATTTGTAATCACATTTTGTTTATGGAAAGCTTATTCTTTGTCAGATCTTTAGAGTTATGTAAACACATCCTAAACATCCATACTGGGGCAGTATTCGCTTTATATTGATGCATTTGCCTTTTTAAACATGGACCCACAAGTGAATTGATTTATGTTTTTTAGCTCAAACCCTAGAAAGTAATAAATCAGCACTATTTTGTTATACATTAAAAGGTATTTCAACAAAGAAAATGCATAATACAGACAAAAGCTTGACTTTATGTTTGATTTACATTAACTAATCTCTGTTTATGTCAGTATAATTAAAAGCAAGGAAACAACTTCAGTGATTTTGAACTATTTTTAAAAACTAATTTTACTGGGCAGAAGCCTTTGAATTGTCTAGTCTTTGGAGAAATCCTGCCCTCCTCCTTTTAAATATATATTTCATTACTGTATTCTGCCACTGGTCAGCAATTTTTCCCCCCTAAATGTGCTTAATATAAAATTAACAAAAACTTTGCCACCATCATGTTGCTCAAGCATCACTGTTAACTATTCTGAATTTGTGTTGTGGCTCTCTTTCTGAATACTTGTCTCACCAATTTTATTTTAAAATAGAAAATTGACATTTTCCCTCCTGACTCTCTCTAGAGAGCTCTGGTGGTCTAGTAGTAAGGAACTGTGCTGCCATCCCCAAACCACATGGTTCAGGTCCACCAGCTGCCACACAGGAGGAAGATGGGTAGTCTCCTGTGCAAGTTACAGCCACTGAAGCCCAGCGGAGGGTCAGGTATGAGTTGGTTCTAGCTATATGACACGTAACAACAACCCTCCAAAGGAACCACCTTTGAGAGAGAAGAGGGAGGAAGAGCCTGGCTGAGTAGCAGCCAGTGTCCTGCTCCTACATGGTGAGCTGTTCCCCTACTACAGTGGAGCCAAACAAGATTGGAAAGGAACGAACTTGTTTTCGAGTTCTAAGGAGAGCTTGACAGTGATTTTAAAAGTATGAACTGTAGACCCTCAGAGAGATGAATTAATAGAATGACTGCAACAGTAGGTCTAAATAAATAAGGCAGGAATCATGGACGATGCTGTAAGAATAGGACGAAGTTTAGATGTGTTGTTCATAGAATTGCTATGAATCATAATTGACAACAGCACGAACAATGATCATTATTAATGATTCTAATGTGCTTTACATGAGCTTATTTGTTATGTACTTTAAATCCCCTGTGGGTTTTTGTTGTTGTTGTTGTTATTTTTTACTTATTATTGAGACGTATTGCAAATAGGAAAGTCTGCTATTAGGGAACTCTCCAAAGTGCTGAAGAGCAATGGTGTCACTCTGGAGACCAAGGTGTGTCTGATACAGGCTATGGTCTTTGCAATCACTTGTTATGCATCAGAGAGTTGGACAATGACTAGGGAGGATAGAAGGAGAATTGATGCCTTTGAGCTATGGTGCTGGAGGAGTATTCAATGTACCATGGACTGCTAAGAAAACAAACAAATTCATCCTGGAGAGGGTTAAACCGGGATGCTCCTTGGAGGCAAGGATTCTGAGGCTTCGTCTGACATACTTTGGACATGTTGCAAGGAGGGACCATTCCTTGGAGAGGGACATCATGCTTGGGAGGGTGGAGGGACAGCACGAGGGGAAGGCCCTCTATGAGGTGGATTGATTCAGTGACTGGGGTAATCGGGGTGGGGGTGTCAGAGACAGTGAGATTGACACAGGACAGAGCAGGGTTTAGGGCTATTGTACATAGGGTTGCTATGAGTCGCAGGTGACTCAATGGAACATAACAACAACATTGAATTCTTGGCTATAATTTTTTTAACAGATGACTGGAATATAGAGGTCTGAAGTTTATATGCACATTGATAAAATAGACCTAAAATAAATTAAGAAATTATTAATATTAATAAAAGTATATACTGTTTTATGACATGCTGCTTCTCTGTGGCTGTAAGATTCCTGGTCCCAGGAATATAAGATGCCCTAAGTAGGTGAGGAGGCTCATCACTTTAGAATTGTTTGGCTTATCAGCAAATAAGCATGAAATCAATGCACATTTATTTTGCATTTTTATAATGGAAAAAAGTCATTGTGCATTTACATTGTTTGTGGAAAGCATAATTACAGAAATGCAACTCTCATGTTCTGATTTTGTTTACAGATAGGGACAAAAACAATTCAGTTGATGTTAGAATTGAAATGTTTTGATTTCTAATAATTTACTCTGGTAAAAATAGGACACGGATGAGTCCCTTTTGCTTCTCTGATTATCTTTATGCATTGTTATTCATTATAGAATATAGAGTTTAAAGAGCTATATTTAGCCATATGTTTAGATTACCAGTTAGAGTAAAGCAATATTTATATTTAGGAAATGTCAGTATTTTTTCTTCCTTGGGAGGTTTAAGCTTGAGTTTATAATTTAGAACCATAATTCTATATCTAGATTTAGCCAGAAGCTAGAGGTCATTTAAATTTTTTCTTTTATCCAAACTAATCTTCCCTTCTTTCAAGTCAACAGCTGCACATTCTCCACAAATTCCACTTCTAAATCAGAAAGCTAAGTATTGGAAACATATTTGTATATCCAGTGTTTTCTTTGAAGGAAAGCATTTCCACCTTACATTACATTACGTTCTCTCACATTAGTAGAAACCCAAACATTGTTAATATTCAAGTCAAATGTTTGAGTGAAGACTGCACTTTCACTAGGCTTTAGCTTTCCTATGCAAAATGCCATTGTTAACACTTCAGAATTCATGCCCAAACTTCACTTAATACTTTCTTCTCCTGTTACACATTTGTGACCTGCATCCCGGATTCTGAGGTGGCCATTGATCTGAGCTAGGATCACCCCACTCGGCAGCTGCTTCCTTAATGCTTCTAAGACCAGGTGCCAAAGTCTGGCTTGGCTCTACCTCCAGGCCCAACAGCTGCATCAGAATTCTTCACAGCATCTGTACTGGCCAGATGCTGGGTCAGACTCCTGCCCCTTTCCCCTCACCCCACCTACACGAAGCTCTCTCACTTCTCACAAAGCTAGAATTCTGACCATTTTCTTTCTCTCACTGAAGACAGTTCAGGATTCCAAAAAGTAATCAAGCAAGATTTGCTAGATTCCAGGGCGGGGGTCACAGGTTACAGCTCATGATATTGTCACATTTCTATCCACATACAGCTTGGCAAAATCCCAGCGTCATGGTTACAGACCAAGTTTATGACTCAAGTTCAGAATTCTTCAGTATCCTTAGTCATGAAAGGTTGAGAGCATTCCTTCTCCTGCTCAGTCATGCAGTCTTAAATGTGGTCTGGATTATGCCTCAAACCATGTACATTTATATCTGTGGATATTTTTGAGTGATTTGTAATGATTATTCTGGTGTATTTACAACATCTTTGGTCTCCCATGTGTTGCCTCTGAGGGTGCAATACCAGAACTAAGTGGTTGTTTTCATTGTCCAGGTCTTTTATGCTACTCTGGATCAAATCTATCACGGGCAGCATCCCCTGAGGAGGTCAACCACAGACATTCTTAAGGAAACACAGGAGAAGTTTTACGGCCTGCCCTACGTCCCCAATACCGTGAGTCTTGCTCCTCAGGCCGCTGTGGGTGGGGTGGTCAGCAAGAGTGGGCTCAAGCCAGCATGTCCTCGTGTCCTTGAAGAGCTTGAAATCCTCTCATCCAGGGAGAGGTTTACAATGTGGGGCAAGTGCTAGCGAATCCCCGCTTCACTTACTGTCGCCACACAGCTGTTTACATGTTTATTTTCTTCTTGCTGGGTGTGTTTTTCTAAATGTCTGGGAAAAGAGGTAATGTAAAAGGGCCTTTGAAGTTAGTGTTTATGTCCTTCTTTTTCATTCTTTTTTCTGTAATGTGGAAATGAAGGAATTCTCATTCCCTGATGGTTTTTACTGCTGTGAGCATGTTTTGAGCACTCTACTGCCTGTGTGGCCTGTAGGAAGTAGTGCTCCTGGCCTAATGGCAGCGCCCCTTTCTCCATTCTAATTCACCAGCAGCTCCCCAGGAGAAAGAGGACTAGTCTTCTCTCATGCAGCTTGCAGCCTCCAGAAGCCAGCTAGAGTCAGCTCTGAATGAATTGGTTCTAGCTCAGTGACATTGTGCTTTTTGAGAGTTTCATGCGTGTCAATGATTGTCTGACCTCATTTGATGACTTCAGGATAGAGAGCAGCACGTTGTTAGCATTTATAGATGCCAGAAAATCTGTGATTGCTTCACAAAAAAGGTCTCGTAAAACAACCCTCTCAGTCAAGTAGTATCTCAGTCTTTGGGGCTGAGATTGAGACTCAGGGACCTAAGTACTTGAATACAAGCAGAAAGGCTGACGGTTCAAACCCAGGCAGAAGAAAGGTTTGTGATCTTCTGAAAGCCACAGTCTTGGACACCCTAGTGCCGCTCCAGTTTTTACACATGGGCTTTCTGTATAAAATGGCAGCTAACAACAACTGAAATTGTTTAGGTAGTCAGTGGTTGTGTTGAGACCCAACAGCTCTAAGAGACATGGTTTGTTGGGTATAATGAAAAGTGCAGTAGTGAAGAGACAAAATACAGCGGTAAAACAGAATCAAGAGGCAAAAACCATACTGAGCACATTATAATGTAATCTTGGTGCCATTACAGACCTAGAGGAAAACCCCAGGTGAGGTGGGTTGACACAGTGGCTGGGCTGATGGGGCTAAGTGTGTCGGAGACAGTGAGATTGGCTTAGGACAGAGCAGGGCTCAGAGCTACTGTACATATTGTTATGAGTTGCACATGACTTGACAGCACATTACAACATATTAAAAATTAGTTATCTAAAAAAATATTTTTAAAAAGTTAGTTATCTATGTGGATAAATGGAAAGTGAATCAGTATCTTACCAATCATACAAAATAGGAAAGTGGACTAAAGATTCAAATGTAAAGATGAGAACTTTAATTTTTAGAAAATAATACAAATGAGTACCTTTATGATAACATAGTCCTTTCATACTCACAAATAGAATATAAAAAGTATTAACTATAAAGTCAGACTAGTAAATGTAGTAACATTAGTAAATTTTGCTTATCTAAAAAATGGGTGAAAAATAAAATTAAACATGTTAATATGATTAAGGCTGTAGAAAAGAATTCTTTGTCTATATGAGCACTTGTCCAAGTGGGTAAAGTTTCTCAGCCACTATATTTGAGAAATAGTACACCAGTCCATTGTGATATGTCTATTTCTCATTCAGTGTTTTCTATTTCACACTCTCTTATTAGAACAAACAGCTGAGAAGGTACTGAATTTAAAAGCAATATTAATATATTAATGTAATTCTGTTATTTGTATTTGATAGAAAATATGGATGAAACTCTGATGATGTGTAAGGTTAAATATACTGACTAAAACGTTGATGGTTCGAATCCACCAGCCATTCTGTGAGAGATAGACTGGGCAGTCTCCTATAATGTTCAGTTTTGAAACCCATTGGAAGGTTGCCATGAGATGTGACTACTGTGGTGGTGATAGTCGCTTGTCTAGTATTTTTAAGTACCTGCTCTGTGTCAGACACTGTCTTGGTGATAGAGATTTGAAAGTGTCTAACAGACAAAAATCGTTATGCTCATGAAGCCCATCTTGATGATGGCTTGACTAGAGATATGTATACTTTAGCTAATTTTTCAGTACACCAGTCCTGGAAACATTTCATTGTTAGGCACATATTATCTGAGCCCCTCCCAGATGAACTGAATACATGAACTGTTAACGAAAGCCAAAAGCAGATGATGTGAACCTAGAAGTGCCAAGAAGACATTGTGATGCCATGTAATAAGCCTGTAGAAAGAGCATGTTGAGACTCTCATCTGATTTCTACCTCAGGGAATCTTACCTGAAATCGCTCAACTCGGCTCATTGCCATCAAGGTGGGACCAACTCACAGCTGACCCATTTAGTGGGTCCATAAGGTGATAAATCAGAAATTAAGAGATTGCCCGTCTTTCTAACTTAAAGCTGCTGGTAAATTTAAGCCACCCTCCGGTGGTGCAGCCTTTGGGTTAGGAGCACCGCACCATGTGGACTAAGTCACATGGACTAAGTCACAGTAGAAGAGGGACATTGTGCATCCCTGGGCCCCTGTGTTGCATCTCATCCTTGCTGGTGTGACATTCTGAAGCTGTTCATTCCGCATTCGCTGTGATGCACTTTGGGAGATTAAAGAAGGGGGAGCTGGAGAAATAGGATAGAAAAGTGGCTAAGCAGCTCAGGTAGACCATCAGCACTGGACCCACCCCATTAACTAGCATCAGCCTCAGCTAGTTAATAGGGTGGGAAGTGGTGATAAGAAGAGGGAGGAGTAAGGAATGACACTAGGTTTAAACCCCGCTGTTGGGTTGGTTAGAGATGCTATCCAGTGACTCCTGGGAAAGAGAGCCTGCAGTGTTAGTGAAGGGGAGGGTGACTGGCAGCAAAAGTGATGAGTTTGCTGGAGATGGAAATGCCATAGAGGAGCTGTTGGTGAATTAGTGTGACCGTGAGAAAGATGAGCAGGGGGTCGAGGGCACAGGGGAGCCAATGACTGGTAGCAAGCAGAGAGGGTTTGTGGAGTGTGACGAGGGGAAATCCAGTCCAAGTCAGAGAACGCGAGGAGAGGCGTCTGTCAGAGGCAGACTTGATCCTGCCCTATGGTTGGCGATGCGCTAATTAGAACATTTTTTTCAAGTACCAGCAAAAAGCAAAATTTCAGAGGTATCATTTTCATTTCTGTTTCTGCTGCTACAATCACAACAGTATAATGTTCTGCTCTCTTCTGTTACTTTGAGGTTACACTGTGTGGTAACATGGAATGTAACCATCATTTATAGACCATTTCTTTTGGACTAGTGTTCTGAGTTCCTGACAATAGACTAATAAATTAACTTCTAGAATATAACTTACATGTCATTTGAGGGCTTCCTATGTTGAAATCGTTCCATTTTTCAGAGCAGCGTTTTGGGCTGGCATCGCTGTAGTCATGTTTTTATGTGCAGAGGGAGAGAATCGCTTGTTTACCAGCTGGGAGATGGAGTGTAACCACGGTGGTCACCCAGTTGTTGATGTAGTGCGCTCATCCCAGATCAGCTTTCAAACAGACCTCTGTCTTAACCACAGGGCAGGATGGGAGATGAAATAAATATAATGAAAGAGTTCGGAGAGCTCTGGAGTATCCCGTGACCGCACTGACTTTACTGCTGGGGCTTTGCCTTCATTTCGTAATGGCCCAGGAGCCCCCACCATGAGAAAATGGCACTGCCGCACACAAGTGTGGCTGTTAAGGCTTTCACATACTACCATGAAGTTTACTTTCGCTCCTGATCCCTTTTTTGTTAATTTTAAGAACTTTCTTTAATATGTAAGAGAGTATCACCCCATTGCCATCCATCCAGCTCTGACTCTGAATGACCTTCTGATGGATTTCTGGAGCTGTGAATCTTTATGGGAGGGACTGTGTGTCTTCTCTCTTGGAGTGATTGATAGATACCAACTACAGACCTTTAACCAGGGTTGACTGGTTAGCAACCCTAATACTTTATGGCACTGTGCCACTTAGGCTCCTTGTGAGTGTATGAGTTGTGTACAGTTAGTCAGAACCAACTTATTGCTGGCCCGCCAGTGGCAGTTAATAGAGGCAGTTAATCACACAGGAGATGATTGCCCATCCTTCTCCCACAGAGCAACTGGTAGCCTCGAACCACGTGCCTTCAGGGTTGCAGCGCAACTTCTTGCTACTAGGCCACTAGAGCTCCCTTAAGAGCGTGTAGATGGCAGGTATCTCGGATTCAAACAGATTAAAATGCATATCTTTATATTGTTAAATTTAATGTATTTTCTAAAGCTTTTTATTTGAGATGTTAAGATTTTAATTTTGTGTCCTCTCCATATCCATAAAGGAAGCACTGATGGCTTGTTGGTAAGGAGCTATACTGCCAAACCAAAGATACATGGTTTAAACCCACTATCTGAACAGTCACATTAAGACAGACTAGGAAGAAGGATTGGCCATCCACTTCTGAAATAGCAGGCCTCTGAAAACCCTATATACAACAGAACACATTTAGATAACAGAAACGGCAAAGGAGGTTGAGTTTTCAAGTATGGAAATACAAAGGAAGAGGAACAGTTGTAAGCAGACACTGGTGA
>NW_006399885.1:5899905-5910274 GCF_000299155.1 Elephantulus edwardii | reverse complement strand
ATTCAGTGACTGGGATAATTGGGATGGGAGTGTCAGAGACAGTGCGATTGGCACAGGACAGAGTGGAGTTTAGGGCTGTTGTACAAAGGGTCGCTGTGAGTCGCAAGCGACTCGACGGCACATAACAACAAACAACAACAAGCTGCTCTGTGGGAGAAATAATGGGCAGTCTCCTGTACAATTTACTGCCTCTGGAAATCCACTGGAGGGTCAGCTATGGGTCACTTCCAGTGCTACAATATGTAACAACACAGATCCTTAAATGTGGATTATTTTCTTTTGAAAGCTCTCTCTTTAGAATCATTGGTGTAAACATAGGAAGATAGGAGAGATGCTTTGGAATTATTTCTGCCATCTGAATTGAAATAGTAAGAATTCCTTTTAATTATTTTAAAGACAGCAGAAAGGAACCCAAGGCAAGTGAGAGTCTTTCTAGAGAAAGCTGAGCTCCTCTTTTGACCTTGCTGTTCTTTTTTTATCCCCTCATTTGCTATTCATAACTCATGTTTGCTGATGTGTCACTCTAAAGAAGCCTATCAAAGGTCATTTTCCCCTTATTAACATGTCAATGAAATTCTTTATTGAACAATAGGGCAAGTGTTCTCTGATATTGAAAGTCCACCACTCTCTCCTAAAATATTATTCAATTTAAATGGTTTGGTAAAAATGCTTAATCTTTATATATTTTCCCCCTGGGAGAAGTGACATTTCTTCCGGTCTATCCCAGTTCTCTTGCAAATGAAAAATCTGTTCTGCACTTGCAGGTTAAGGCACTACCCATTGTGATCTCGATTGAGCAATTGAAGCTAGTTAATGCTTGTATTTGATGAAATAAAACTATATTTATTTTTGTTTTTTCCTTATCTGAGCAATAAGGACCATATGGTGCATATCTGGAAACACCTAAGTGGTTAATTGCATGTTAAATTCCTTCCCTCTTTGGTTACATAAACAACTGAGAAAATATTTACCTTCTCTGTCATGGTAGATTTATTTATGACTTTGTAACTAAAACACAGAAGTGTTATAAATTGAAACTTTAATCTCATGATTGACTCATTTTCTAAAAATTCATTTGGTTTCAGTTTGTGGGCCAGCTGCAATCCTACATCTCGCTGATTTAGAATCTGAAGAAAGGCTACGATTGCCAGGGTGGTTTTTCTAATGTGGTCTTGGAGCCAGGTCACCCACTTCCATTGTTGTCTTGGTTTTCATGACTAGTTTTGCACTTTTTTCCCCTCTCCTCCTCTGACCTCCCATAAATTCATACAGACAAGGAGGTATAATGAAACAAACAGCAAGATACTAAAATTTCTTTACCACGTCAACTTTACCTTCATTTTAAATGGTACATTTTAGTATATTTTACATGATTTATACGTTTCAGAACATGTTCTCGTTTTAGATCATGTTCCTATCTGTGAGATGTGTGAATGGGACAGGAGTCCCTCGCCATCGTCATGGGGTCCACAGGGGGCCTTGTTATAATGCCTTTTTAGCTGGAAAGTTTGTCACCAGTGGGAGCTCTGGTGGCCTGATGGTAAGAAGCTGCACTGTGATCCTGAAAGCACATGGTTCAAATCCACCAGCTGCTCTGCAGGAGAAGGACGGGCAGTCTTTTCCCATGTGATTAACTGCCTCTGAAAACCTGCCAGAGGCTCAGTTCTGGGTCTGTTCTGAGTGAGGACAACAGCAGGAGCGCCAAGTGCAGTCTGTGGTGAAAGGAAGACTCTAGTTGAGTTTAACTTACTATTAAGATGTATGCAGGAGCCCTGCTGGTGTAGCAGTTAAGTGCTCAAATGCTATCTCAAAGGACTGTGGCTTGAACTCACCACCTGCTCTGCAGGAGCAACATGTGGGCGACTGCTCCTGTGATGATTGCTGCTATTTTGTGCTGTGGAGTCAGAGCCAATTTATAGCTGACCCTCCTGTGAGTTTTCAGAGGTAGTTAATTGCATGGGAAGAGAGTGCCCATTTTTCTCCCCCGCCCACCCCAAGCAGTTGGTTGATTTGAACTGCTTGCCTTTGGAATTGCAGCACAGCTTTTTACCACTAGGCTGCTAAGAGCTTCCTCCTAAAAAGATTACAGCCTTCGAAATCCTATGGGACAATTGTATTCTGCCCTGGAGCAGTTAGGAGTCTGAATCCTCTTGATGGTAGTGGATAACATATCTGTGTGGTTAAAACACATGAAATGTGAAAGGCATCACAGCAGTTTCTTCCTACCCCATGCCCTTCCCTTAATATCCCTGCCGCTCACTAGAAGTGAACATTGCTTCTGTGTCTCACACACTGGTTTAAGATAGAATTACATCTGTTAAGTACAAATTTAAAAAGAAAAAAAAAAACAAACCCAACCTAACCACAACTCTAACACATTGCCATCCAGTCCTCACTGACTTGGATTCCTGCATTGGTTTTCTGATGCTATAAATCAAACAGAAGGAGAATGACCTGCTTTCTCCTGCAGAACTGCTGGTAGATTCGAACTTCCAGAGACGTGTGTGGCCTTTGGGTTAGCATCTGCAGTTCTTAGTAGTTTCTTTCTCTTCCTGTGACCCCTACACTTCCTCCTAGTAAGCTAACTCGAGCCAGACCCTTATAGTCATCTCCTAAAGAGGCTCTTTTTTTCCCCTGCTAAAACTGAAAAACTAAAACTCACTGTTGTTGAGCCTCTTTCCAATTCTTGGTGACTCGAGGACAGAGTAGAACATCCCTGTGCAGAGTTGAGGCTTTAATCCTTAGTCCACAGGCTCCTTATCTTTTTTCCACAGAGCGGCTTTTGTAATCTCAGTGCGCCCAATAGCTGGAATCACCCACCTTCCTCCTTGCCATTCTTACCTCCTCCTGTGCATATTCTCTTTCCTCTGGAACTGTGTCCCCAGCCTTAAACCCTCCCCCTGGCACCTACACTTCACCATTCTTTGAAATGGCACATCTCGAAACCAGGTCAAGCCACATGTAGAAACTCAGCTCCTGGGAAGCCACTCTTTGAAATGGCACATCTTGAGACCAGGTCAGACCACATGTAGAAGCTCAGCTCCTGGGAAGCAGCAACTCAAAGGTGTAGGTGCCATCAAGTGTCAAATATCTTGCACCCATTGTACAAGAGAATAAACTCTGCCCGGCCCTGAGCCATCCCCACAGCCACTGCTGGGCTTGGTTGCAGCCGTGCAGCACTGTGTCAGTTCAGCTCTTTGAGAATCTTCCCCTCTGTCTCTGGCCCTCCACTTCACCAGCTGTAATGCTTGTCTCCAGGGGCTGGTTCCTCATGACAGCATGTCCACAGTGTTTGAGAAGAAGTCTCACCATCTTAGCTTCTAAGGAGCATTTGACAATATTTCTTCCAAATCAAAGGTAGAGTCTTCAAACATTAGTTTACAGTATAGAAGTAAGTGTTTATTTCTTTATTTGTTCTTGCTCCTCCTGGTAATGACAGAGAAGACCTGAGTGTCCCATCATTTGTGCACAGATGCAGAGAAGCTCTGCCGTATTCTAGACTGTGGAGTTCTGTTGTAGGAAATGGATTGAACGGAGACAGGGAGTGTACCAGCAGTGCCCCCAACTGGAGTAGGATACCTATTCTTAGCTTGTGGACCAGAATCTTCTCTGTTAAATTGGTTTATTGTGTAATACATTCCAGCTGAACTAGGGATATAATGGAGAAAGGGCAAACCAGTAAGAAATAGGGAAATGGGGCATTGTGAGTCTAGTCTGCCAGATGCCTCCTAAGGGGTGACTCTGCTCCATGCCTGGAGATGAGGTTAGGCTCTCCTGCTCTGGATATGGAGGGAGAGCCAGGTGACAGGGGCTCTCAGAGATCATACCCCTTCTGGTTATGATAAACCCATTAATGCGTGTGTGCACTTGACTGCTCTCCCCTACCCATGGATGCATGTGTGCACTTGACCTCTGTCCCCCTAACAAGGTCATCACTAAGGTTGTGTCACCCAGAGTGGATCTCATGGTATCCCTTGCCACACTCACCCTGTGGACTATCTCCTGTACCAGACAATATAGAATCCTTAGTAATATCCAGTTTTATCAGAGGGTAATATGTGATAAATAGAATGATAAGAGTCTTAAGAACAAAATCACTTTTCAAAAAGGGAATGCAACGAAGGATGGTAAAACTTCATTTCACAGACTTTAAGCATGTTGTCAGAAGGGGCTAGTCCTTGGAAAAAGATATAATCCCTTGAAAAGTGGAAGGTCAGAGAAAGAGAGGGAGATTCTCAAGAAGATAGCTTGGCAAAGTGACTGAAACTGTGGGGTAGAATACATCAGGGATTATGAGGATGGTGCATGATAGGGCAAGGTTCAGAGCTGTTGTTTACAGGGCTGCAATGAATTTTGTCAAGTGGATGGTATCTAACAACACCAGCAAAATCTTTCTACATCAGATCACCACATTATTTGTTACAGCATTATAAGGAACAGAGCAAAAAGCTTTTACAATTTTTCTCCTTTTCTTTGAATGACTACTTTATTCTCAAAAAGATTTCTTGATATAGACTAACAGATATTACTTACCACAATATTGTAGCTAAAACACCAGGCAACTTGACAAAAGTAGCTACTATGAAAACACCTGCAGCTAAGAAGATAGCAGTGATGCTTGTAGCTTGTGCAGATGAAGTGATGTGATTCAGAGTGTCATTATAATTGGATAATAATGACAGTTCTGACTGGAGCACATTGTTGTTGTTACTGAAGGTGCAGCCGGAGCACTGCTTGGAGGCAAAGATGCTGAAGCTTCATCTCACATACTTTGGGGATGTTGTTAGGAGAGGCTATTCCCTAGAAAGTGACATCATGCTTGGAAAGGTGTAGAATCAGGGAAAAAAGACAAAGACCCTTGGCGTGATGGAGCAGATTAGCAGGTTTAAAAATTAATAAATTGGCACCGAGTCGCAGGTGACTCATAGGGAGAGTCCTCGACGCTTGGGTGCCTTTCATCCTCTCTCCAGGTTCCTAGGGTTTCCAGAGGCAAGCTATTATGGAAGTGGATGCCACTCCTCCTTATATATTAGCTTACTAAAAATGTTCTTAGGTTAAAACTGACAGAAGGGTTATTTCTATAAAAATTAGTACAATTCTGTATTAAGAACGGTCATTATGGTGTCACTGCTTCTGACAGCTGTCCATACCACCTCCCTGGGCAAAAGATGCCACTCTGATGGTGTGAGTAAGCAGCTGTGCTAAAAAGTAGCCACAGATTCTATCTTAATACACATTGCCAAAATATACTTCAGCTATTTGTATAAAGGCTTAGTCCTAACAATAAGTTAATGAAAGTACCATTTCCACATCTTGATGATTTAGATGACTAATTTGATTTTAATAGTTGCCAGACTGAGAGACCACAAATGCTGTCATTTAAACCTACCTGCAATTCCTTTATGACCCATGTAATAAACTTCTTTTCCTATGTTATTTACCATTTATGTAAAGGAAAACGAGCCTTGGTGTTGCAGCGATTAAGTGCTCAGCTACCACCCACCAGATCAGCAGCCACTCACCAGTTGTAGGAAGGGATGAATCATTCTGCTTCCATAAGGATTTACAGCCTAAGAATGCTTGAAGGCCAGTTTTCCTCTATTCTTCAAGGAGCTCTTGTGACTTAGTGGTAAGGATTTGTGTTGCCAACCCAGAATCTCACAGTTCGAATCCACCAACTGCTGTAAGGGAGGAAGATGGACAGTTTCCTCCTGTGTGATTTTCTGCCTCTGAAAACTGACTGAGAAGGGTCAGCTATGGGTCAATTCCAGCTTGATGGTATACAACAACAGCTCTGTACGTTATGGTAACTATGTGTTCAAATAGACTTGCCAACAGCTGATTTTGGCTTTGTTTTTATAGGGAGATTTTTGCCATTTCCTATGCTTTTGTTGATATTCTTACTGAATTTTTAAGGATTTTTTTTATTATATTTATTAATTTATTATATTTTATTATAATTTATATCATTATTATAATTGTAATTATGTCACCCATTTTGTTATTATCTTTCAATTTCTTAGTTTTTTAACATTTAGAAGAATATTGCTTGTTTGCTATTGTTTAGTTAGATGTAGTAGACTTCCTGTTTATTTTCTATCATGAAAAAAAGAACTTCTTAAGCTAATAGTTTGTGCCCATATTATCTTTATATATACTTACAGTTTCCCTTTTAAATCTTTCTTTACTTAAATTCATTTTGGTGTAAGCTCTGAACTTTGGAACCAGTGTTAGTTTTCCTCTTGATTTTACAACTGTCTTTTCTCCACTGAATTGGGAAAGCTTCTATCTGATGTTCAGTTGTTTTTGTTTGTTTGTTTTATTTCTTTTTACTTTTTTTTTTTTCTACTTTTTATGTGTGTACCGTCAAATTGGATCTGACTGGTACAGGAGGCAATTGTTCCTCCTTCTTCAGCAGAGCATCCAGTGGATTTGAACTGCGCACCTCTGGAATTGCAGTACAGTTTCCTGCCACTAGGCCACCAGAGCTCGCCTACTTTTTTGTTTTAATGAAAGTTTACAGAAATTTTGGATTTCCATCCATTCATTGTTGCACACTTTACTCCTTGCCCACCCCTTCCCTCAGTTTGCTTTTCTCTTTGAAAAGTAAAACAAAACAAAACTTTTTTTCATTGTTATTCAACCCCCTACCCCCAACCCCCAGTCTACTCCACTATGCAGCTTTCATTCTGGACGCTTGTCCTGACAATAATATCTAATCATATATTCCTCCTAAACAGTTCTCTCCCTCACCTGTTTCAATGCACTATACATTATTTATCCCCTTAGTTTCCCCCCAACTCTGATGTCAGACCTGCTTTACAAAAGTGGCAATATGCAGTATTTCTTTTTTTGAGACTGAGATATTTCACTCAGCATAACGTCCTCCAGGGTCACCCATTTTGTATAATATTTCATGAGTTCCTTCTTTTTCAATGCAGCATAATAGTCCATTGTGTGGATAATACCACAGCTTCTCTATCCATTTGTTTGTTGATGGGCATTTAGGTTGTTTCCAACTCCTAGCTATTGTGAACAAAGCCACGGTAAACATGGGTGTGCATATATGTTTGGATGTCAGTTATGGTCTCTTTGGGGTATAATCCCAGTAGTGGAATTGCTGGGTCAAATGTGTCTCTATTTACAACTTTTTGAGAAAGTACCACACCACTTTCCACAGTGGTTGCACCATTTTACACTCCCACCAACAGTGAATAAGGGTTCCAGTTTCTCCATAACCTTGCCAGCATTTGTTGCTTGCTATTGTGTTAAATTTTACTGTTCTTGCTGCGGTGAGATGATATCTGATAGTTGTCTTGATTTGCATCTCTCTCAGAGCTAAGGATTTTTAACATTTCTTCATGTGCTTATTGGCCATCTGAATGTCTTCTTTGGTGTAGTGTCTGTTCATATCTTGTGCCCATTTTTCAATTGGATTATTTACCTTTTTCTTGTTGTGGTGCTAAAGTAGTTTATAAATTCCAGATACAAGTCCCTTATCTGATATGTTCTTTCCAAATACTTTTCCTCAGTCTGTGGCTTCCCATTTTATCCCGTTGGAGATGTTTTTGGATGTGCATAGGGATTTGATTCTTAGAAGGTCACATTAATCTATTTTTTCTTCTCCTGGTTGTAGATATTTCAGGATACTTGGAAGACTGTTTATGTTGTGGATTAGGACTACTAGAGTTCTTCCAAACTTTTCTTTAATGAAGTTTATAATCCTTGGCGTTAGTCCTAGGTCCCTGATCAACCTTGAGATGGTTTTTGTATATGGTGTGGGTCTTTCTTGCATCTTCTGCAGTTTTTTTTCCAATTTTGCCAACATCATTTGTTTAAAAGGCTGTTGTTTCCCCACTTAACTGATTTCATCGTCGTGTCAAAAATCGGTTGAGCATAGGTAGATGAGCTTATTTCCGGGTTCTCAATTCTATTCCATTGATCTATGAGTCTCCAGTTGATTTTTGTTTTTTGTTTTTTTGTTTGTTTGTTTGTTAGTTTGGGTTTTTTGTTTTGTTTTGTTTTTTGGCACAATACGATAGTTTATTGGGGGGGAAATAGACTAATATCAAAATAGGAAGAACAGAAGCAGAAATAATGACTTTGCCTCCTCCATCTCATCTCTTGTCCCTCATGACCTCATCATAAGGGAGACACCAATCAATTTCATGACAAGCTATAAATATTAAAATGAAATTTTTGAGTGTCTTATCAAAAGCTTCCTGACATCAATTGTTTTCTCGCTTTTTTTTTTCTGCAAGCTTTGAATACCTCGCTATCAATCTTTCATTCCAACCAATCTCATTCTAATCCTCTCTTCCCACAAAAAGGTTTGGTGTCCCTCCACCCCCATGTTCAGCTCTCCTTTCTCAGCTGAGATGTGTGTACATTGTTTCAGACTTAAGGGTGTCTGCTTTTCTATTGATTAGAAAATAAGAAGAAGGTCTGAGGTTGCTCTCTGACCTCAAGGGGCTGCAAACAACAGAGGCAGGGTAAGGACAGCCAGCCCTTGGGCCTGAGGAGGCACTGGACACAGCCTCGGGGACACACACATGTCCTCTCTGGAGAGGAAGCAGCCAGTCCCCAGGGGAGCACCAGGGAAAAGGCTTTTCCAGAGAGTATCTCTTTCTAAAATACCATCTGCACATGGCACCCCAGCTTGACAACATATATTAATGTTTCTAAATGTTCTAGGAGCTAATACTGAGTTTATCATTCTTGCCTGCTTGGCCCCCGACTTCAGAATGCATCCACTTCAACCCCCCGGTGTCTCAGGCAGGAGGCATCTCCTTTTCCCATTTCCCTCATCATCTGCTGTTATCACTCAGAAAGACTCTTCAAGAGTGTGAATGTGGGTGATGGTGGCCTAAGTTGAGAACTGCCTCTTCTTTTCTTTGCTGTGCACAATGCTTTCTGGATTTTTCCAGAAGCATACTTTAGCATATCTCCAAACAAGGAAGCTTAATTAATGATGATGTGCTGGGAATATCCTGTTGATTTTTGTATGTTGATCTTGTATCCTGCCACTTTGCTGAATTGGTCAACTATGTCTAGTAGTTTTCTTGCTGAGTCTTTAGGGTTTTCTAAGTATACTCTCATATCATCTGCATGTAGAGATAATTTTACCTCCTCTTTGCCAATTTGGATACCTCTTCTTTCCTTCTCTTGTCTTACTGCTATCACTAAGACTTCCAGTACATTATTGAATAGGATAAGTGATAGTGGGCATCCTTGCCTAGTTCCTGTGCCTTTAATCTTTCTCCATTGAGAACCATGTTGGCTCTTGGGTTTGCATATATACTTTTGACTATGTTGAAGAAATTCCTCTCTAATCCTATATTGTTGAGTTTTTTAATCAGGAAAGTGTGTTGGATTTTGTCAAAGACCTATTCTGCATCAATTAATAGGATCATGTGGTTCTTGTTCTTTGCTTTATGTGATGATTGACACTGATTGTTTTTCTTATGTTGAATACCTATTGAATACCTTGCATACCTGTTATGAATCCCACATGGTCATGGTGAATTATTTTTTTTTTCAATGTATCATTGTATTCTTTTGGCCAGGATTTTATTCCAGATTTTTGCATCTATATTCATAAGAGATATTGGCCTATAGTATTCTATTTTGGTGGTATTTTTACTGGCTTTGCTATCAAGAATATATTTGCTTCATAAAATGAGTCTGGGAGAATTCCATCATTTTCTATTTTCTGAAATAGTTTGTGTAGAAACATTCTCTGAATATTTGATAAAATTCACTTGTAAAACTATCTAGTCCAGGGCTTTTTTTGGCTGGAAGTTGTTTTATTACCTTTTCAATTTCTTCTTTTGTAATGGGTCTGTTCAGGTGTTGAAATTTGGTTTGTGTCAGTTTAGGTCAGTTGTGTATTTCTAAGTATTTGTCCATTTTCTCTAGGTTTTCATATTTGTTTAAGTATAATTTTTCATAATATTCCAATTTTAGCTTTTTTGTTTCTGTTGTGATGTTGCCCATTTCATCTCTTATTCGAATTATTTGTGCCTTTTCCTTCTTTTCCTTTGTTAGTTTTGCCAGTAGTTTGTCAATTTTATTGACCTTTTCAAATAACTAATGTAGTTTTGTGGATGGTTTCCGTTGTTTTTCGGTTTTCCATTTCATTTATTTCTGCTCTGATTTTTATAATTTCAGGGTTTTTTAGAGGGTGTTGAGTTTTCTTTCTGTTCTTTTTCAATTTGTTGATGTTGGTTTAGAGAGTCAATGGTTATTTTTTCCTGTCTTTTGATGTGTGTGCTTATTCTAGAAATTGACCTCTGAATCCTTCTTTGGCTGTTTGCCAGAGGTTTTGGTAAGTGGTGTTTTCATTGTCATTTATTTCAAGAAACTTTTT
>NW_006399885.1:5886095-5899566 GCF_000299155.1 Elephantulus edwardii | reverse complement strand
TGTGTGTGTGTGTGTGTGTGTGTGTGTGTATTTACAGCATATTCTTTTCATTTACTTTTTCTACCCATTCATTCATTCATTCATTGTTGCACATTTTCCTCCCTGCCCACCCCCCACCAGTTTGTTTTTCTCTTTGAAGAAAAAAAATTATTTCATTATTATAAAATCCCCCTGAGTCCACAGTACACTTTCTTATGCATTTTTTTCAAGAAACTTTTTAATTTCATTTTTTTATTTCTTCTAGTACCCACTCATGTTCAAACGAGGTGTTGTACAGCTTCTAAATGTATGGTGTTTTCTCTTTTATCCTCTTGTTATTAATTTCTAATTTTGTAGCACTGTGGTTTGAGAAGATGCTTTGTATTATTTCTATGTATGGTTTTCAATTTATTGATGCTTGCCAGAACGTTCCTTGTACTTTAGAGAAGAAGGTGTACTACTGTGCTGCTTTTTTTTTTTTTAGCGCATTAGCCTATAAATATCCTTGAGATCGAGTTGCTTTATTGTATGGTTTAATTCTTAAGCATCTTTGTTGAGTTTCTTTCTGGTAGTTCTATTTTTTTCTTGACAGTGGTGTATTGAAGTCTCCAGTTATTACAGTAGTGTTGTTTATTTCCTTTTTCAGTTTTGTTAATGTTTGTTTTATATATTTTGCATGTCTTTCATTTGGTGCATAGATATTTATTATTGTTACATGCTCTTGTCTTTAAACATTATGTAGTGACTTTCCATGACTTTGTGATGGTTTTTGCATTGAAATTTATTTTGTCAGAGATTAATATCACTACTCTGCTTTTTTCTGGTTGCCATTTGCTTGGTATATTTTCCCCCACCCTTTTATGTTTGGTCTTTATCTTAATTTTTCAGATGTATCTCTTGTACACAACATACTGATGGATTTGGGGGTTTTTATCCAATCTGCTACTCTTTTTTTCCTCTTCATTGGTGCATTTAAATGATTCACATTCAGTGTGATTATTGAGAGGAAAGGTTTTATTGCCATCATTTTGTTGAATTCTTTCTGGTGTTATTGATAGTTACTGTGGTCCATCCTGCTTTCTGTAACACCTCTGTAAGAAGGATGTCTCTCAGTGTTTCCTGCAGTGCTGGTCTTGTTTTCACAAACTGTCTTAGGTTCTGTTTTTCTGGGAATATCTTGATCTCTCCTTCATATTTGATGGATAATTTTGCTGGGTACAGTATTCTTGATTGACAGTTGTGTTCTTTGAGTATTCAATATATGTCATTCCACTGTCTTGTTGTTTGAATACTTTCTCCCATATAGGTTACTCTTTGTTTCTCCCTAGCTGCTCTTAGAATTCTGTCTTTATCTTTGGTTATGGCAAATGTAACTATGATTTGCCTTGATGGTTTTTTGGGGGGAGGGTCAGTTCTATATGGTGTTCACTCAGCTCTTGAATATATATTCTCTCATTCTTCTTTATGCCTGGGAAGTTTTCTTATAGTAATTCTTCCACAACTTTTTCCGTGCCTTTACTTGCTTTTTCCTCTTCTGGGATTATGCTGATACACATGTTATTTTTCTTGAGGGTGTCCCACATTATTCTTAGATTTTCTTCTTTTTCCTTCCTTTTGATTCTGCTTTTTGCTCTAGCAGATAAGTGGTAATAATTCTATCTTCTATTTGACTGGTTCTGTGTTCCATGTCTTCAACTCTGTTCATGTATCCCTCCATCATGGTGATAGCCTCCAAAAAATTGGATCTTATATTTTGGATCATGGTTTCTTCTTTTTCCAGTGCCTCTACTGTCTCATTTGTTTTATCTGCATTGTTTTGGATTTTTTTTTAAGTTCCTCGTGGTTTTTACTTGCAGTGTTATGTAATTTTTCAAGTTTGTCTTTCACCCATTGAAAAACATTAAATCATTGTTTTTTCAAATTCTGTGTTAAGAAAGTTAGATCAGACCTTCTGGTCTGTGTCATTTTGGGGGGGTTGATATCTTGCTTTGGGCTTGTGTAGGAAGTGAGGTAGTCTGTTTCTTTGGTGACATTGCTGTGGTAGAGTTTTTCATACCTCAGGCAATAGCTGGTTCTTGATCTGATGGCACTGTTCTGGAAGGTTGGTCAGGTGCGTGTGCGTGTGCGCGCAGATACACATAGGGCGGATGCACAGGCAGATAGATGCACATAGGGTGGGCGCACACGCGGATTCACATAGGTTGGGCACATGTGTGGACACTCATGGGGGCTGGGGCGGGGGGACACACACGCAGACCCACATGGGAGTGAGGAGTGTGGCGTGGGGGGGACCTGAATGGAAAACCAGGAAGCCTTAGTTTTCCCCTTGAGAACTGGGTCTGCCTGCACTCCATTCTAGCTCCAGCTGTCTCACTCCTTCCAGCTTAAGGTGAGGGGTCCCACAATTGGTCCAGAAATCAGCAGTGATCACCCCCCTCCCCCAAGTACCTCACTCAAATTCCCACTGCCCTACTTGCTCCTGTCTCATGGGTGTCTCAGAGGCACGCTGCACCACGCCAAGGCTCACTGCTCCTTGTTAAGGCTCACTGTTCCCCATCAAGGCTCCCAAGTTAATTATTTTAATACTATTTCTCACTCAAATTCCATCTGTCCTGTGCTCTCCTCCTTCTGCGTTCTGCTCGTTCTACGTTTTATTTCAAGAGTTCTTTCTTACCCAGACTGTACAGTTCTGTACACAATTGTACATGTGTGTATGAGAGAGAGAATGTGTCCTTGGTTTCTATATAGATACCCCACTCCCTCTGATTTACTGTATTTCATGAGTAATTCTGATGCTTTCTTTCATTGTGATTCATTATTCTATTTACCTGCCTATTTCCTGTCACACTAACATAAATGTGTAGTTTCTCATTAGTCCATACTACATCTTCATAAGTTTATTCTTGTTTTATAAACCTTTTTTAAAAAACTTCATGATTGAAAAAGTATTTTTTTCTGCACTGCAATTTCAGAGGTGCATCTGGTTCGAATCCACCAGATGCTCTTCTGGAGAAGGAGGAACAATCTCCTCCTGTACCAGTCAGATCTGATATGATGGTACACACAAAAAAATAATGTAATGAAAAAGTACTTTTTGTTATTCTGACTGGATTTCATTGGCAGGTAAGGAAGTTGTTGATACTAATATGCTAATTTTGTGTCTAGCTGTCTTAATGGACACTTGTGGTTTTTACAGTCACTTGGATTGCAGGGGCTTTTCCAGATATCTATAGTTGCATCATTTATAAATAGTTTTATTACTGTCCTTTCCCATTCAAATATTTCCATTTGTCCCAGCTGATTGACTGGTGTGGGTTTCAAAATCCTGCTAAGTGCTGATGGAGAAGGTGAGCATCCTTGTTTTATTTCTGATATTGGTGTAAAGTGTCTGATTGCACCTTTGACTTTAAAAAAAGGACTAGGATGGATATTTGGGGGTGGGGTGAAAGCATTCTAGCATAAGGAGCGGTATACTGAAGGCAGACCTTAGAAAGTTGTGTGTGGTAAACCAGTTGTCTTAGCGGTAACAGAAATACCACAGGTGGGTGACTTTAACAAACAGATTTCTTTTTTCAGAATTTAGAAGGCTAGAAGTTCTCAAGCAGGCTTCGTGTGGCTCATTGTAAAGGAGAGTAATCTAATAAAAGGTGGAAATTATCGCTTTTAAGTAAAATCTTGCTGAAGATAATTAAAAACAGTCATAGCTCTGTATCAGCAGGAAACTTCCAGAGATTGAAATAGGATTCGGTAGGATGAAGAAGGAGGGATATCATTGCTCATATCATATGCATCTTGGCTGAAACAAATGTTTTGCTTGCTCATTGCTTAGACTCTTCTACCTCAAAAGAGATGGACTTAAAATACACACTCCACTACGAGTACCTCATTAATATAACAAAGACAAACGATTGACAGATGGATTATTTGTTGGATGATGGATTTGATGGATCTTTGCCACAAGTATTAGTACTTGCATGTATTGGGATTTTGTTTTAAATATTTTATTGTGAGTTGAGGGAAAATTTATAGATTGTTTTTCTATTTAGCCATTATACATACTTTCTTTTGAGCTTGATTACACTCTCTACATTTTGTCATCTGTCTTCCCACTGTTTCTCTAGTTCTTATTTGTATTTATCCTTCCATCTTTTTCCTTCCACCTCTTGAATTTTACCTTTGGGCAAAATACTGCTTTTGTGATGGTGCATGGTTGACCTGTTCTGAGCACTGAGTACCTCCTTGGAGCTACGGTTCACCCCATAGATCTGCTGTTTGGCTGCATATTGTGAATCTGATTTTTCTGAAAGAAATCACCAGGACTTCCTGTCAAAGGTGTTTCTGGGTGAACTTGAACTGCCATCCTTTTGATTTAGCAATTGAGTGTGCTGAGTATATGAGCTACCCAGGGACTCCTACACACACCTTTCCATTCTATTTTCCTTTTTCCATTGTGAGTTGATTATGAGTGCTCTTGCTGGAGAATACTATGAGTAGCGAATGCTCGTCAGAGGAGGTGAGGGTCAAGTGTACAGGGAAGATATTATGTGTGAGGGAAGCAGAGCAGCATTAGGCTGTACTGGGCTCCAGCAGCAGATGACCAAGGTGGAGTCCTAAGTGTTACCAGAAAAATAAAGGATGTAGAATTTGAAAGGGGGACACAATGGGTAAATATGGTGTATGGGGAAGAGAATTTTATCTGTTGCTTTGAGGAAAGCCAGGACATGAGAAGCAAATTGATAAACCAAAATAGTTGGGACTTTATCTTTTAATTCAGTACTCTTCCTTCAATGAGTTCACAGGGTGGCAGCTGCTCCCCAAAGATGGTGTTTTTTCAAAAATTGAGAGACATGTCCACAGTCACACTGAACTTGCTGTTTGAGTCATGGTGGACTGTGCTCCTTTGTTTCCCTTTGCCACCGTGGTTATTAATGTGCCAGGGTGGTTTATATTAGTGTCTTTTACACATCATGATTTATAATGTATACATTTCATTTGTAAAGGAGAGCACCGGTTAGCTGCTTTTCCTTCATATACATTATCTCAGATTCCTCCGAGTGATGATGTCATCCTTCTTTGAACTTGTGTATGCTTTTCTGTGCCTCAGGGAAGCTTTGAAATGCTCACTGATTTATGGAGAGTGAAAAGTGAACCAAACTTTCTCAGAGCATTTAGCAAAGCTCAGACACTTAGAAGCTAAAACCAAACAATATTGGAAATGATTTATACAATTGCAGCAGTAATTTTTTTCCCCAGTCAGGCCTGAGTGTAGTCTAAACAACCCTTTCATGATGCTAAGCCTCTTGAATGAAAGCAGTGGATGTCTATAAATCAAACAGAAGTTTGCCTTTCTTTCAGAACTGCTTTCTCTAACTCATTTTCCTTCTTAAACATTTGGAGAGCCTCTAAAACACCGGGCCAGTTCTGTACTGTACTGAAAAGAAATAATAAAGGAATTTTAGAAAGCACTATGCCACCGTAGCTGAGTTTAGAAAAAGCACAGTATTGAAAGAAAGAATAATATTAGATGGTACTCGGCTGGTGAGTTTGAAATAAGAGAATTCATTAGTAAGCTGACTTACCTGAGTAGTGAGCTCTGAACACACACCATCAGAATGATGGGCAATTTGAAGTTGGTGTCTTAGACTGAACCTAGGAATCCAAATACGCTTTACACTTAGCCTGTATTATTTTTTAAAAATAGGGTTTTTTTTAAAATTTTTAAACTCTTTAATATCCAGAATTTGTAAAAATAGTTCTCAACTATCCTTCACACAGTGTCTGCAGTGATAGTATCTCAAAGTATATTGTCAAACCTAGGAAAATAACACTGGCACAAAACTATTAACTTCAAAATCAGAAATTTTTTTCAAAAATCCACTGTTTGTATTTTAATTACTTCTGCAATTCATAGTCTTTTCTTCTCCAAGATGGTGTATTTCAGGATGATTAGATAAATGGTTTAGAAGCAGCCTATTGCTCTGTTGCAGCAAATTCAGATGTTCTGAACGTAATGAAGGCAGGACTCAATTTTGCCCATCCTTCATGAGTCTGCTTTCTGATTGTGGCCATTTCACGAAGCACTAATATTTTTCGGTGTTGGATATAGAGAAATCCAAGAACGTGTCTAACTTCACAAAAAAGAAAGAAAAACAACAACAACAGAACAATCCAACAATCAACATGCCTGACAGTGGAATGGAATCTGACTTATAGAGGCCCTGTGAAGACCAATTATGATAGCCCCATAGGATTTCCAAAATTATAATCTTTACAGAAGCAAACTGCCTTATCTGTCTCTGATGAAGAATCCAGTGATTAGAACCACTAACCTTTTGGTTAGCAGCCAACCATTTACCCATTGAGCCAGCAGCGCTCCTCCATTCCAATTACTTCTTGTTGTTATTGTTGTTATGTGCCATCAAGTCGACCACAACTCTCATAGAAACCCTATTATCAATGGCTCTGAACTTTGCCCTATCCTGAGCCAAGCTCAAAATTTCTGACACACCTGACCCCATTTCCATAGTCACTATGTCAACCCATCTCATCCAGGGTCTTCCTGAGATCACCCTCTACCCTTCCGAGCATGATGTCCTCCAAGGACTAGTCCCTTCTGGCAACATGCCCAACATATGTGAGACAGATTTTCAAAATCTTTGCCTCCAAGGAACAACCTGGTCTCACCCTCTACAGAACAGACTTACTTGTTCTCTTGGCAGGCCTTCATATGTTCAGTACTCTTCTCTAGCGTCACAACTCAAAGGCTTCAATTCTTCTTTTGTCATTTTTATTCATTGTCCAGCTCTCAGGTGCATAGCAAGCAATTGAGAAGATAATGGCCTGGATCAGCTGCATCTTAGCCTGTAGACTGACATCATTGCTCCTTAGCACTCTGGAAAGATCTTTGACAGCAGAATTTCCTAATGCAGTTTGTCTTTTGATTTCCTGACTGCTGGTGCCAAGAGTATTGGTTGTGGATCTGAGCACAGTGAAAATGTTAACAACCTAATCTTTTCTTGACCTATCATGATACTGCCTATTGACATGGCCATCTGCAGCAAATGCTTCAAGTCCTCCACAGTTTTGGTGAGCAAGGTTGTTTCATCTGTATAACGCAGGTTGTTGATGAGTTTTTCTCCAGTTCTGATGCTACATTCTTTGCTAGAAAGCCCAGCCTCCTGAATGATCTGTTCAGCAGATAGATTGAAAGGGTTGAGAAAGAATACATCCCTGATGCACACTTTTGTTAATTTTGAATCATATAGTATTCCTTTGCTCTGTTCTTACAACAGCTTTCTAGTTTAGGTCTAGGTTTCCCATAAGCATAATTAAGTGTTCTGAAATTCCAATACTTCTCAGTGTTAACCACAATTTGTTGTGACTCACACAGTCAAATGTGTTTGTATAGTTGATAAAACACAAATAGACATCCTTCTAATCCCCTCTGCTTTCAGCCAGGATCCATCTGACATCAGCAATGACATCCCTAAACCCTGCTTGTATTTCTAGCAGTTCTCTATCAATGTACTGTCCCAGTTGTTTTTGTATAATCTTTAGCAGGATTTTGCTTGTGTATGAGATTGCTAATTTCCATGTTTTGTTGGAATAAATACAAATCTCTTCCAGTTAGTTGGCCAGGTAGCTGTCCTCCAGATTTCTTGGCACAGCCTGGGAGCAGATGCTGGCTGTATCTGTTTGTTGAACTATGTCTGACAAGTGCTCACCCAGCATTAGTTGTATTCTAGCCTTTTACTTACTATATGAGTAGAACATAGTTAATCCTAAGAGAGCACTCATTGGACACCTTTCATCTGTTGCTCTGTCCTTGACTTCTCTGCCTACTTTAATAATGCTTTTATTAAAAAAATCTGTGCTTCGAGCTGTTTTGACCAGACATATAGTAAGAAATTCACTGTACATTATTACCTGTTATACATATACATGCATGTATGTTTACATGCTTCCATAAACAATTTTTGTGAGCCCTGAAATGAAGTGCCAGAGACTAAAAGTTGTCCTGACTACGTGACTGCCAGTGTTTTCTCTCTTGTTTTGGGGCATGTGCATGTGTGTGTGTGTGTGTGATGCTAGTCACAGCCTACTGTATTGATCCATTGATTTCACACACCACCAGCATAGATCCTGACCTGCAGTTTGAAAAGCACTGCGTTAGCTTATCCTGACTATATCACCCTTCATTCTCGAATCACCCATAAAACTTGGCCTCAGCATGATGTTTTAGGAGTTGATTAGTGGTTGCCATGAAATGCAGGCAGTCTTTCGGGTTGAATAAAATGTTCTGGAATTAAACAGTGGCAAAAGTTACATAACCTTGGGAATATACAAGAAACCCCTAAATTATGGACTTTAAAAGGGCAATGCATGACTTTAAAAAAAAATTAAGAGATCAGTATTGAATCTTGAGTGTGATGGTCCCATAATGTCACTCCATCCATTTTGGAAGAGGAAACTGAGTTGTTGTGTAGAAGTTAGAGAATCGCTTCCTTCTTTCTTCAGAAGATCTTGACTAGTATTATGTGAAATAAGGTGAAACTCTTGTGGGTTGAATTGGATTTGCTCAAAATATCTCAAGTTGGCTAGGCCATGATTCTCAGTTGTTTGGCCATTCTGTAATGATATAACCATTTCCCATGATGTTAACTCATACAGTCAGCCAATCAGTTATAGCGGGATTAATGTACCATACAACCCTCTTACTCAGGTCATGGCTCTGGGCTGGTGTAAGGGGAGCTTTCCTGGAGTGAGGCTTACGTTTCCTTTTATCTCTAAAGAGATACAAGGAGAGATAAGTGAACAGAGGAGGGTAGACCTACTACTGCCAAGAAAGAAGAGCCAAGAGCTGGGCTCATCCTTCGGACTCAGGGTCTCTGTGCTGAGAAATTCTTAGACAAGGACTTGCTAAGATCTCCAGAAATCACCAAGACTACAAATGTTGAAAGGAGGAGCCAGAGCTGACAGAAAGAGACAACATGGACCTCGAGTTCTAGCCTCCTAAATTGTGAGAGGATAAGCTTGTTTGTTAACTTGTCTCCTTGTGGCATCTCTGCAAGGGCAGCACGGCATGGCTAAGACAAGGAGACCTGGGAGCATCATTGTGTAGTGTACTTGGCTGTTAACCACAAGACTGACAATTCGAATCCACCAGCAGCTCTTTGGGAGAAAGCTATGCAGATTTACAGCCTCAGAAACCTATCTGAGACCATGCTAAGTCAGAACTTAATTGACAGCAGTAGGTTTGGGGTTTTTGGGTTTGTGTTTTTGTTGTTGTTGTTTAATTTAGATGGCTAAAATACATAGTAATTTGTAGATTTAGAAGGATTTTAAACAAGCCACTGTTGGTTCCCAACTCTGTTGATGATAATGTACCTTGAAACTTCAGAGTTGATGATTGGAAAAGGCCAATTGATGTCCCTACTATTATACCATTATAAAAGAATATGGGTTGATACCCTTTGCCCCTTTCTTGATTGATATAATGATACTTTGTCGTTCAGTGCCCTGAATTGGCCTGACACATATACACATAGTCATTGTTGCATGGGAAAGTCTGGTGAGGCTGCAGTATCTGGAGAGAGTCATTTTCACAGAAACTCTGCTTTACCCTTATGTAGATATTGATCTTTCCTGATTATGTGCCTGACATAAGAGGGCCAAAGCCTTGTTTCTAATATTTCCATGTGGTTATACTTCTTTAAAAAAATAAAAAATTATTAGTGTTTTTTATTTTAGTGAAAGTTCACAAAGAGCTTGGTTTCCATTCATTCCCGCAAGCACATTTCTCACCTCCTGCTCTCCCAGTGCCCTGTGTGAAACTTGTCCTGTTCCAAGCTGTTAACTGTCATGCACGTAGATTCTAACTGTTCATTCCGTTCAGGTTGTGTGGATTTTCATTCCCCTGAAAGTCCAGGGTGTATTCTGTAATATTCTTCACCAGCTCCACAGTTTAAGCATGTCATTTCTTCTTGGGTCTTCCTCTTTTGTTGCTCACCTCTGGCATGATATGAGATGATTGAAAAGACTGTGGCTTGCATTAGGTGCACCGTAGTCTTGATTGTGCCACTCTTGCTTTTACAGTTGTAAAGAAGTCTTCTGCAGCAGGTGTGTTCAGTGTGATTTCTCCTTTGATCCCATCACTGCTGTTTCCCTAAATATGAATTGTTGATCCAAGTACAATGAATCCTTAACAAGTTCCATTTCTTCCTCTTTTCTTAGGATGCTGTTTATTGGTCCTTTTTTTTTTTTAGGATTTGCACTTTCTTCATGTTTAGATGTAATCTGTATTGAAGCTTGTAGTTTTTTATATTAGTAAGTGCTTCAGATCCTCTTCATTTTCAATAAGCAAGGTTATTTCCTCTATATGCTATATATTACATCTATATCTGTTACTACCTTATGTTGTTAGGTGTTATTGAGTCAGTTCTGATTATAGTGACCTAATTATTCAACAGAACACATCACTCAGTATGAACAATCATGACAATCGTTGCTACGTTTGACCCCCATTGTTGCAGCCACTGTTGACAGTCCAGCTTGTTGAGGATCGTCCTCTTTTCCGTCATCCGTCTCCTTTTTTAAGCATGATTGACAATCTTTTTCAGGACTAGCCCCTCCGGATAATATGTCCAGAGTATATGAGATACTCGTTATCCTTGCTTCTCCGGAACATTCTGCCTGTACTTCTGCCAAGACAGATTTGTTGATTCTTCTGGCAGCCCAGGTACATTGAATATTCTTTGCCAGCACTCTAATTCAAATTCAAATTCACAGTTTTTCTGTGGTCTTTCTTACTCAGTGTCTAGCTTTCCCATGCATATGTGGCAATTGAAGATACCATGGCTTGGATTAGGCACACCTTGGTTCTCAGAGTGATAATTTCATGGGATTTTAAAAACACTTGTGAAGAATTTTTTGCAGTAGATTTCTCCAGTGCAGTGTTTCATTTGATTTCTTGACTCCTGCTCCACGAGCGTTGATTGTATATTCAAGCAAAACTAAATCCTTGCTTTTAGCGGTCTTGTGTGAGGATTTTTGTTTTCTTTTTGTGGAAATGTAGTCCACACTGATGGCTACAAGAAGACTCATTAGCACCCTGCAATACAGAGATGACACCCCCTTGCTTGCTGAAAGCAGAAAAGACTCAGAGCACATACTGATGCAGATCAAAGCCACAGCTGTCAGTGGCGATCACATTTTATTTATAGTAACTATGATTTTTAACTAATGGTGTTATTTTTATCTAACACTTTTTGTTTTGAATTCCAGTAATGTGTGACTTGGATTTACTGAAGTTTTTCATGTTTAAGCCATCACCAGAGCAATTTCTTTCTTTCCTAAGAAGTTGCTAAAATCTGTTGCATCAGGAATTTTGGAAATTCTTCAGAAGAGACAGTCAGAGAGAGCTGATGACATGTTGATAGAAAGCAGGCAGCTCTGGCAGTTTCTGTGGCTCAGTCACGTCTGTTACTGCTGCCAGTTAGCCCGGACAAAATACAGGTAGTAACACGACCTGCTGGGGAAATCTGAGCACAAGCCCAGGGCAGAATGCGCAGTTACCTGATAAACGGCTGCAGAGCCTTCGTGGTATTATATAGGGGCCAGGGAGGTGGTGATTATCTATTCCAGGAGTAGAAGGTATTTTTTACCTTCTTTATTAACTTAATTTCATCTTCATCATGCTAAGATGTGTTTCCTAATTGCATACGTCTAGGTTTTGTACCTCCTAGGCAATATAAAAGAAAGTTAATAGGGCTTGCATTTTCATAGGATCTTGGCGGGGGGTGGGGGGGGATCTTTCCCCACCGGAGTTAGCAAATAAGTTTGGAAAACATCTTATTCAAGCCAAGGAAGTGGAGTTATGCTATTTAAAGCTATTAAGAAAGCGTTGAGGAGTAAAGAGCGAGTTAAATGAAGATGTTATTGTCTAGACACAGACATACACACACTCAGAAGGGCAGCAAGCCTGTTGCCTTTGAGTCCATTCTGACTCAGAGTGACCCTGGAGGGCACATTGGAGCTGCCTTAGAGCCTTCCCAGCACAGTCTTTACAGGCAGACAACCACTTCTGTCTCCTGCAGAACAGTGGATGGGCTCAACCTTTTGATTAGCGGCGAGCTCTCAGCCTCCGCACCACCAGACTCCCTTCTTTAATGTCAGCTTAATCCTATGTATATTTAAGACAATAACAGTAGTCTTTTAATTATGTTTTGATAATTTAGAAATTCAGAACCATGTCTGTAATGTTTTTATTAAAATAATGCATGCCTTGTACTTTTTTTTTTCAAACCACAACGTTCTCCCCTATAAAGTATGTTGTAAGCTCATGATGCTATTTTAATAGTGGGATAAAAGAAGAAAAAGAGAGCGAGAGAATGTGTTTGAGTGTGAAGTGTGTGTATACTATTTGAGTATATACATATAAAAAAAGCTGTCAGATTGGGTCTGACTCATAGCAGCCCTCTCTTTGGTTCCCAAGGCTGTAAATCTTTAGGGGAGGAGACTGCCTGTCTATCCTTGATCTATCGAGTAGAGTGGTGGTGCATTCATAGAGCAGAGCTTTTGATTAATTATGCACTACACCACCGGGGCTCCTGTGTGTGTATGTGTGTCTCTGTGTATGTGTAAAGAACAACGATGTCACTTTATAGATGAAGGTGCATGTAATCCAAGCCATGGTATTTTCCATTCCTTCCTATGCATATGAAAGTTAGACAGTAAATAAAGAAGCCTGAAGAAGAACCAGTATTTTTGAATCATGGTACTGTTGAGCCCACTGGTACTCATAGTGACCCTGTTAACAATGGCTCTGAACCCTGCCATCTCCTGCACCATCCTCACAATCTCCAGAATGCTCACACCCATTGTGAAAGCCACTGTGTCAGTCCATCTTGTTGAGGGTCTTTACCTCTTTCACTGACCCTCCACCTTTCCTAGAATTATGCCCTATTGCAAACACCTTTCCTAGCATGATGTCTTGTTGGCCCTTCATGACCATATGCCCGAAGTATGTGAGATGAAGTTTCACCCTCCTTGCCTCTAAGTAACACCCTGGTGGCAGTTCCTTTAATACAGATTTACGTATTCTTTTGTCAGTGCATGAGATATTCATTCCTTTTGCCAACACCGAGTCAAAAGTATGATTTTTCTTTAATCTTTCTTGCCCATTGTCTGACTTTCAGATGCACAGGGAGCAAGAGCATCTGAAAAGACTATGATTATTCTTTAAATGGACAACCTTGCTCTTTACCTTTTTAAAGAGGTAATTGACACAGAGAAGGAGGGGAGGAATTATGTATACTGCATTGAAACAGATGAGGGAGAGAACTGTTTAAAAGGGATATGTGATTAGGTATTATTGTCAAGACAGGAGTCCAGAATGAAGGCTGCACAGTAGAGTGGAGTGGACTTGGGGGGAGGGATTGCATAACAATGAATGAGTTTTTCATTTACTTTTCAAGGAGAAGAGTGAATTGGG